>NW_005871060.1:5019513-5025447 GCF_000147115.1 Myotis lucifugus | reverse complement strand
CCAGGGTCCCCCACCCTTTCCCCTCCGTCACCTACCGAGCTGAGCTTTCTAGGGCGGGGTGAAAACTCTCTCCGCGAGTCGCCTACACACTCAGCTGCTGTCTCCCTGGCACAGAAATCTTTCAGCTGAGGCTCGCTCTCTTCCTGTGGTAAGAATCCAACCACAGATTCCCTTACTGTTCACGCAACACTCAAGCGCACTGAGAGCTGCAGAAAAACGCCGGGCTGGCGCAAGCCTTCACCAAGCTGACAGCGCCTCCTGGATATTATCGCCGCACTACTGCCTTGCTAGCGCTGATGAGAACGAGGACTGCAAATGCCTGTGGGTATTTACTTCACTTCATGCTTCTTAGAGAGGTGATCTGATTTTAAGACTGAGCATGAGAATCCGGATTCTGGGAGTGCAGTAGATAAGAAAATCCGGCTGCCAGGTTTTCCTGACCATCACTGATGGTCTCTTACCGGTGTTACCTGAAACTGGAAAAAAAACTAGGAGAGCCAGCAAACTGAATGGAAACTGTTGATAGCAAATACTGTAGAGAAAATGGCCCTTCCTCAGGGCGTGGAGGAAGTGGGAAGCAGAAGGGAGGAGGCCAAGGAGGAGAATTGCCAAGGAGGAAATTGCCAAGAATGTAAATGTTTGTCCTCTGCACCTCCTGCCAGTTAGTTATCATAAACCCCCTTTCCCACTGAGAAGGGGAAAAATGATAACTTGGTCATAAAAAAACAAGTTATGAATGAAGACGTCCAAGCACTTGGTTTCTCAAAATTAAACGTGGTCTGCCAGTTTACGAAAACAAGGACAACACAACTGCTGGAATCTTTGAAAACCAAAGTGCCCCTCCCCGCGCGCGCACACACACACACACACACACACACACACACACACAAACACATACAGTATAGAACCAAAGGACCAGGTCATAACTTAAGCACCCAAACCTTTTCAGAAGCCAAGGGTCTATTATCTAGAAAGATCCGGAGTTGGTGCTCCTTACCATAAATGGCCAAGTTCTGAGATCCACCAATTAAATCTTGCCCTACCAGCACTTCTGTATACCTGTTCCCTCTAACTCCTTAAAGTCCCTTAACCTAGTCCAGTGAGCAAGATGGATTTGAGGCACCATTAGATCTCCCACCCTCTGTGTTGGCACCTTCTCAATCAATAAATCTCTCCTTACTCCAAACTCTTGACGTTTTGAGTTTTGGCCTTCTGAAGCATTGGTTATAAACTTTGGTTAGGTAACATACTGAAAATAAAAAATCTCATTATCCTGGATTAGGGAGGGCCCTAAATCTAAGATGGTGTCTTTAAAGAAACGGGAAAAGACAGGCAGAAGGCCATGTGAAGACTGAGGCAGTGAGTAGAGTAATGCAGGCCCAAGCCCAGGAACCCTGGGGCCCTTGGAGGGAGCATGACTCAGCAGACACCTTGATTTTAATGGGGGGGGGGGGGGCCTATAACCTAAAAGATAGAGCACCTGAATTAATCTGAAACGTAATAATAAAAGTTTTCTTAAAGTTTCCTTTTCAAGGCCTGTGCGAAGCGATTGAGGAGGTGACCCAGCTGTGAATCCAGCAAACAGAACTGAAAAGCATGGCCAGACCTACCTGTCCCAAGTAAGTTTCTATTTTTATATATTTAAGGCCCGTCACCTATGTCAAGGTGCGGGGGGTGCTGCTCCTAAGTGGGACATGCACAGGTGGTCTGGACCATCCGCTTGAGGCTTACGTCAATACCTTCTGGTCAGACACTTTCGCAGAGACAGCACCGAGATCTGAGCCGAGCCAGAGAAATTACACACAAACAGGTTAGATGCAAGTACACAGGGGGTTTATTTACCAGTTCCTGATGGGTTTCAGAGGCTGGAAAGGATCCACCCGGCGATGCTCGCTGACACACACACAGGGGTAGACGGCGCCGTTGGCTGCTGGCTCATTCGTTGATCGACAGTTAATTGGGCAGAGTTTCGTGCTGGGAACCTAAACGTGAGCACACACAGGTCCTCACGCTCTGACGACAAGAGAGCTATGCGCTGGAGAGCGACACGCTACTGTCTGGTTATATACCCCTCTGGAGGCGTGGTCTTCGTTGGTGTGTGTTATCAGCGGCTGCCACGTGTGGATCCACCCGGTGTCTGTTAATCTATGGGTGTGTACCGGCTTTGAGCATCAGATAGGTTGTTTATCAGTACTAAGCAGAGCTAGGAGGGTGCATTCCTGGGTCCCACACAGCATTCCTATATCTAACATTACTATAACAGTCCACACAGGGTTACATGCTTTAAGTCTTACATTCTAAGGTCCTAACATTAAGTACCATAATGATTACTATAACACTACCCACCAGGAGTCAAAACATTATCTCATCGCCTGATGACTCACTACAATACCCCCAGGCCTGCACATAGCTGCATTCCTTCCCAGCCTCACCCTAGCCCCTTCCCCTATAAAATCCTGTCCCCTGCACCTTGCTGGGAGACAGGGTTTGATGCTTGTAAGCGCCCTGTCTTCTTGGTTGGCTAGCCTTCTCAATAAACGCCTAATATGTTTCAACCCTGCCTTCGTTATTGAACAGAGCAACAGGCAGCCCAAGCCCAACTGAGGGTTTCCCTGTAACAATTTCAGACTGGGCTTCAGAAGTGAGAGAATAAATTCCTGTGGTTTTAATTCACCACGTTTGTGGTCATTTGTTAAGACACCCCTAGGAACCCCATACAGTAAGTGAAGGGAGTTCTAACTGCAGGAAGGCAAGGAGGATCCCACCTAGGTTTACTGGGAAGAGCCTAAAGGAGAGCAGGAGAGGAGAGACGTGAAATGAGTGAAGGAGAGCAGAGGGGCTTCCACCATTTCTTCTCTTCCCCCACCCTCTTCACTGCAAAAGTGAGCTTATCTTGGCTGTCCTGTGTTTCAGGCGAGAAAAAGATGGAGAGCTTTGCACTTGTACCAGGCTGCCATCTGCTCTCTGCACAGAGCTTTGTCATTCACAAAGCAGTTTAAAACAATCACATTTGACCCTAAAAAGAATCCACTTTACTGATGAGAAAGCTGAAACACAGAAGGACTAAATCAATTGCTCACATTTGTGTGTCTGCTGGAGTCAATCTAAGACTCCAAATTCCACATTATTACCATTCCACCATTTTATGGATGGTCTGAAATTAAAACTTTTTTTATTTTAATTAAGTCTTTATTGTTCAGATTATTACAGTTGTTCCTTCCCCCCCCCCCCCATAGCTCCCCTCCACCCGGGTCCCACCCCACCCTCTGCCCTTACCCCCCCCCCAATGTCCTCATCCAAAGGGGTACGATTTTTGTCCAGGCTCTTCCCCCACACCCCCCCCCCCCGCCCCCCCCGAGGAGAAGCCCTTTCTATGCCCCTGATTCTATTATATTCACCAGTTTATTCTGTTCATCACATTATTTATTCACTTGATTTTTAGATTCACTTGTTGATAGATGCGTATTTGTTGTTCATAATTTGTATCTTTACCTTTTTCTTCTTCTTCCTCTTCTTAAAGGATACCTTTCAGCATTTCATATAATACTGGTTTGGTGGTGATGAACTCCTTTAGCTTTTTCTTATCTGTGAAGCTCTTTATCTGACCTTCAATTCTGAATGATAGCTTTGCTGGGTAAAGTAATCTTGGTTGTAGGTTCTTGCTATTCGTCACTTTGAATATTTCTTGCCACTCCCTGCTGGCCTGCATGATTTCTGAGAAATCAGCTGATAGTCGTATTGGGTACTCCCTTGTAGGTAACTGACTGTTTTTCTCTTGCTGCTTTTAAGATTCTCTCTTTGTCTTTTGCTCTTGGCATTTTAATTATGATGTGTCTTGGTGTGGTCCTCTTTGGATTCCTTTTGTTTAGGGTTCTCTGCGCTTCCTGGACTGGTAAGTCTATTTCTTTCACCAGGTAGGGGAAGTTTTCTGTCATTATTTTCTTCAAATAGGTTTTCAATATCTTGCTCTCTCTCTTCTTCTGGCACCCCCATTAATTCGGATGTTGGTACGTTTGAAGTTGTCCCCAGAGGCTCCTTACACTATCTTCATATTTTTGGATTCTTTTTTCTTTTTGTTTTTCTGGTTGGGTGTTTTTTGCTTCTTCGTATTTCAAATCTTTGACTTGATTCTTGAGATCCTCTAGTCTGCTGTTGGAACTCTGCATAATATCCTTTATTTCAGTCAGTGTATGCTTAATTTCTAGTTGGTCCTTTTTCATAAACTCGAGGGTCTCACTAGATTTCTTGAGGGTCTCACTAAATTTATTGGCGGTTTCACTAGACTTATTGAGGGTCTCACTAAATTTATCGGCGGTTTCTAGAAAATTCTTGAAAAACCTTAAAAGTGTGGTTTTGAACTCTATATCCAGTCGTTTGCTTTCCTCCATTTCTGTCGTTTATGACCTGTTTCTTTGTCTCCACATTTTTTATGCTTCCCTGTGTTGATAGAGTGGCTTTCTGTGCTAGGTGTCCTATAGGGCCCAGTGGCTCAGCCTCCCCAATTACCTGAGGTGGACACTCTTGGTGCACCCCTTTGTGGGCTTTGTGCACAGTCTTGTTGTAGTTAAGCCTTGATTGTTGTAGGTATCACTGGGAGGAATTGACCTCCAGGCCAATTGGCTGTGAGAATCAGCTGTGTCTGCAGTGGGAGAACTTCTGAGCTGGAGACACCCCTTTGGGAAAAAGACTTGCTTCAGTGGGGCTTTGGTGCTCACTGAGTCTGCCCCCTGAGTGTGTCCCTTATGGATCTGAGGAGTTGTAATCTGGATGGTCCCACTCTGACCACTGGGTACACTGGCACTTGGATCTCTAAGGAGGTGCTAATTTAGCCTCTGCCTGAGGCTACCCAGGAGGAGCTATGGAGAGATTCCTCTTCTTTGTTTGAGGTTTGGAGGTGCCCAAATGAGGCCCAGCTGTGAAGCAGTGCAAGCTGCGGTGGAGCCGGGGGCCTTTTGGAAGTTCTGGGTCTCTCTGACCCAGCTGTAATTTGTTAGGTAATTTTCAGATTGCAAAGGGCCAGGCCTTTCATATGCAAAAGCCTCTGCACACAGCTTGGGTGGGGCAGGGTCTCAAGGGATCAAAAGGGCGGAGCAAGCAGCTGTGGCTGTTCCCCAGTCCTACCTTAAGAGGCCCTGGGTCTCAGTGTCCCAGTAATCGCTGCAAGCACCTCTGAGAGAAAGCCACCCTCGAGTTTTGCCCGATGCCAGACAGACCAGTTTCTCCCCGTATGAGTCTGGGTCCCCAGAGACTCACCCGGAACTGGAGTTCAGAGCAGTCGGGAGCCTGAGACTCCCTCCCGATTGAAAAAGACAACCGTGTCCTCAGCTGCAGCCCTTTCCACTTGCGCTGCGTCCTCAGTTGCCATCCCTTTCGGCGTGCGCCTCCGCACCTCTGCACTTTACTTCCGCACCTCCTCTGAGTCTCAGTGTGCTTTTCTCTTTACTTCTAGTTGTAGAATTTCCACTCAGCCAGCCTTCCTGTGGTTCTGGATGATGTCCATTTTGTCTTTTAGTTGTATTTTTGAAGTGGTTGTGCGAGGCAGCAATTTCCAGTGTTTACCTATGCCGCCATCTTGGTTCACATCCTGAAATTAAAACTTCTTGACTAAAACCAAGTCATGATCCCCAGCTGGTGTGGCTCAGTGGATTGAGTGTCGTCCCATGGACCAGGAGGTCACCGTTCAATTTCAGGTCAGGGCACATGCCCTGGGTGTGGGCTCCATCTCCAGTAGGGGGCATGCAGGAGGCAGCCAAAGGATGTGTCTCTCCCATTGATGTTTCTATCTCCCTCTCCCTCTTCCTTTCTCTCTGTCTAAAAATCAATGAAAACATTGAAAAATGAAAAAATTTAAAAAAATAAAAGCAAGTCATGGTGAGGAGTCTTCCTTGACAAAAGTCAATCTTTACTTTAACTGAGCCTGTCTATTGTCTATTT
>NW_005871060.1:5017956-5019172 GCF_000147115.1 Myotis lucifugus | reverse complement strand
ACTTTGCTTTCATTTTCTGTCTGCTGTTCGTGTGCCAAACACGTAACAAAAATTTTCTAAATAAAAATAAAGGCTAAATAGATTAATTAAATAAAACAATAATAAGTTTAAATTTCACAAATAATTAATCATCATTTAAAATAATAAGTAAAATAAAGGCAAAGCAAATTAAAAGAAAACAACAACCATCAGGTGTAATCTAGTAAATTCTTCAAGCGGATAAGGAATCTCAGCATGTGGCTCGCAAGCCGCAGTTTGCCGACCATGGTCCGACCTTTGTCTAGGTCCTAGGCCAGTGATGGTGAACCTATGACACGCGTGTCAGAGGTGACACGCGAACTCATTTTTTTGGTTAATTTTTCTTTGTTAAATGGCATTTAAATATATAAAATAAATATCAAAAATATAATTCTTTGTTTACTATGGTTGCAAATATCAAAAAATTTTATATGTGACACGGCACCAGAGTTAAGTTAGGGTTTTTCAAAATGCTGACACGCCGAGCTCAAAAGGTTCGCCATCACTGTCCTAGACAAAGCCCCAGGTTTTCCTCGAGTCAGGCTATTCTGATTACTACAGTACTTTGACTCCACTGCCCATGACAGTCATCATGCTCACCTTGTCTTTGGCAATTAAGTGCAGCCACTTTCCCCCTGCCTTTCATGAGGCCCATTATCCTCATTGCAAGTAGGGATCTCAGTTCATTGGTAACAGTTGTCATCGTAAATTCTGACCTACAAAGAAGAACAGCTATAGAGCTCTTCAGGGATACTGGGGCTCAACTCACAAATTTATTTCTCACAGTTGAGGTAAAAGGTATATGTCTTTGGACCTTCCCAGGATGAATGAGCAGGTCTTACATGATATGTGTTCCACTGTAACATTTCACTCTCCCTACACCTTTGTCTACTTTCCTCCATAGGACATCAAGGTAGTTCTGGCATTTCAACTTAATTTAATGTAGACCACTGTTGGATCCATGTTTCAGAGACTAAATCCAGAATTTCTTTTTAGTTGGTCTGTGACAGGCAGTTAGACAGACATGAGCAGAGCAAGGATGATTGGCCAAGGACAGAAGGTCACAGGGTAGAAAAGCCCCAGGTGCCTAGCAACGGGACAATCAACTGTAGGGTGGGACCTCACCCCCAGGGTCACTTTTCCTCCCCTAGCATTTCTCTGGTCATGCGTTTGGACTCTGACTTTTCCTCCCTAGAGA
>NW_005871060.1:4917101-5015386 GCF_000147115.1 Myotis lucifugus | reverse complement strand
TTTTTTCCCCCCCCCGGTGGTAGGGGTTGCCACAACGCCCCCCCTTCGGGGGCGGTGGTGACCTATATTCCCCCCCCCCCCTTCGGGGTCCCTTTATGCCCCCCCCCCCCCCCAGCCTGGTTGCCCCCAACTGCCCCCCTCTGCCATCCTGGTCATCCCTAACTCCCCCCCTGCTGGCCTGGACACACCAACTGCCCCCCCCCTCCTGCTGGCCTGGTCTCCCCTCATGCCCCCTCCCCCTGCCGGCCTGGTCACCCCATGCGGCCTGCTTGTTCAGTCGTTTGGTTGTCCCTCACTAACCCCCTGCCGGCCTCGTCGTAGGCAGCCATCTCGTGAGGGCGTGAGGGATAATTTGCATATTGCCTCTTTATTATATAGGATTTGCAACAAGGAATCACTTATGTGCTTGTGGGGACTAGCTAGATATAGCTGAAATCCATAGCACAGGCTATCAGGGAGGGCAGGCTGAAACTCAGGCACAAGAAGCTGCAGGGGGATATCTTATTCTTCAGAGAAACCTCAGCTCTGCTTTTAAGGTTTTTGGACTGATTGACTCAGGCCCACCCAGATTATCCAGGATAACTCCCCTTAAGGTCAACTGACTATGGACTTTAATCACATCTACAAAGTAACTTCAAAGCAACACCTAGATTAGTGTTTGATTGAGTAACTGAGAACTGTAACCTGGCCAGGTACACACATCAGAAAAATCATCAGTCACATGTGTGAGAGAATAGGGTAAAAATAGAAAGTAACATCTTAGCATTACTACAAAATTAGTTGCAACTTCATGCATCATCTGAAAGTGTCTTGGGACCTCCAGGAGTCTCTGAGCTATAGATTGAGAACTACTGACCTATATAAAAGGTCTGCATAAAAGTATTTATCCAACAAAAAAATAATTGGGTATGGAGACACATTATTTATAGTGGATTGCCTCATACTCATGCCTCATTTGACTTATGTGAATAAAATTATATGACTAGAAAATTAAAAAAGCAGAAATGAAATGGTGGCCATTCTACTCATGTAGCATTTTGAGATGGGAAACATAAATCAGCATTTCCTTGAGATATCTCCGTTCTTGGGGGGAGGGGGAAGGTCTCTCAAAGTGTGAATATTTCCCCTGCTGAGTGTGATATATTTAAAGCTAGAGTGCATATTTTCAAACTGCTTACCCCTTCAAGTCAAGCAACTACATCATCTATGCTCAGTCCAAAAGCAATAAATCTATTCCAATACTGGCGGGAAAACTGACATGGTGAGAGGTAGTCTATTGGTCTTCATGATGGAAAGTTCCTAGAGAACTTTTTAAAAATGACTTTGACACACCCAAGTTTTTCTTTATGGATGGGCTTAGATCCTATCTCTTGGATCCAAGATGTGACAGAATCTGCAATCTGTCATAGGACCTGATATGTGAACCTACTCTATCAAGTCTCCAAAAATAGTGAGAACTAACTGTGAAACTTTTTAATCCCAGAAAAACTGTTATGATATAGTGATATAGTCTTTTTTCAAAAATTGAATTTATTGGGATAACATCTACACTAATAAAAGACAAAGATGCTAATTGACCATACCTTCGCTGCACCCACCAGCCAATCAGAGCAACTATATGCAAATTAACCCGACCAAGATGGCAGTTAATTTGCATATACCAGCTGGGAGGGAAGACTGAAGACAACGTGGAAGTGAAGCGCTGCAGAAGGGAGCAAAATAGAGGCAGTGGAGACAGGAACAGAGCCAAGGCGGCGGAGGTGGGAGGCGGGAGAGAAACCAGCCAGGCGGTGGGGCAGGAGCAAAGCCCGCCTCAACGGGTTTCGCTCCCTTCTCTGCTTCGCTCCAGCCACAGGAAGCCCTATTCTTGCAGGAATCTTCCTGCAACGGGCCTCTAGTCCTATATAATAAAAGCATAATATGCTAAGTGTCGACCACTCGACCAGTCGCTAGAACATGCAATGACCACCAGGGGGCAGATGCTCCTACTGGTAGATTAGCTTGCTGGAGTCTGGCCGATAAGGACTGGGCAAGAGGGCTGGACATGCCCTGGAGCCCTCCTGCAGTCCCTCCCCGGACAGCTGGCCCCCATTGGCCCCAATCGCAGGCCAGGCTGAGGGACTCCACCCATGCATGAATTTGTGCACCAGGCCTCTAGTTGGTTAATAAGTTTATATAGGTTTCAGGTATACAATTCTATAATACATCATCTGTATATTATATTGTGTGTTCACCATCACAAGTTAACACATTTTGTACCGCTCAGGAGTTTTCTCGTGTTTCGCGCACCATCTGTTAAGGATCGCTCACAAGTGTTCTCGTTTTTCACGCCCATGGAAAAAGGAGCGAATCTAGATACTTATGTAAATTTTGTTTGGTCCCTCTTCATAGAGGAAAATGTTTTACACAGTACCATACATTAAAAAAGTACTAGGAACTTTAATTGTTTAATTGTTTTTGTAAATAAAAATGTTATAATTATTGAAAAACAACACCTAAAGTGCATTATGATGATTTAAATAACATGCAGTTTGCTCAAAAACATGCGGTCCCTGGCGTATGTCTTAGAGATTTCTATGCGGTACGCAATGTGTTAAGTCTCCTCTCATCACCATTTATCCCCCCTTTACCTTCTTCTACCTCACCTAATATAGTGATATATTCAATGCACACTTGCTGAATTGAACAGACTGTCCCCAAAGGGCAAGAATGCATCTTCAAGGAGGGTATACACAGGGAAAGGAAGTCTCTGACCAGAAAGTCCAGGCTGTTCTCTTCCCAACCTATTTATTCATTGATTATATGTAAATCAGTAATCATAAATGAGAGGACCTTTATAAGGACCCATACAATGTTTTTTAGGAAATTTGAACAGATTGCCCACATATTAAAAAGTCAAACTAAAATTAGGATTTCTGGGTTCTCCTATAATCAGGCAAACTGAGCTCACATTCCTATAAGACAGTGATGGCAAACCTATGACAAGCGTGTCAGAGGTGACACGCGAACTCATTTTTTTGGTTGACTTTTCTTTGTTAAATGGCATTTAAATATATAAAATAAATATCAAAAATATACGTCTTTGTTTTACTATGGTTGCAAATATCAAAAAATTTCTATATGTGACACGGCACCAGAGTTAAGTTAGGGTTTTTCAAAATGCTGACATGCTGAGCTCAAAAGGTTCGCCATAACCTTTCCAGTATTATATTCTCTCCATTCCTCTCAAGGTATTTTGTCATCATTGATGTATTCCTTATAGGAGAATAGAGTTGAGAGGAACATGACCTGTACTTTGTACTTAAGTACTTATCAAAATTTTTTGTTCTGGACAGTGTTCTCAGTGGTTAGAGCAGCGGCTTTCCCACTGAAGGGTCTCAGGTTAGATTCCTAGTCAAGGCCAATCAATGTCTCTCTCTCTCTCTCTCTCTCTCTCTCTCTCTCTCTCTCTCTCGCCCCCTTCACCCCTCCCTCCCTTCCACTCTATCTAAAAGCAATGGAAACAGATCCTCAAGTGAGAATTAACAACAAACAAAAAAATAAAAAGAGAGAACAGTCAAATTTATCCCAGAATTAGTCTTGGAGTCTTTCCTTCTGCAAGTTCAGAAGTTAAAAATTTTTTCAAATCATGAGTGTTGCCTTTTATTAATGGGTTGCTGTCACCACCCTGTAATATATGGTGCTAAAGTTCACTTCTGCGTTTTGAGCAGAGAGCAACTAGCTGACAACAACAATTAAAGAGAAAACAACTTGGTGACTAATCAGTAGCTTCAGTGTACTCTGGCCTCTGTTAAAAATACAATCTCTTCAATACATTTCTATTATTTATGTTGCTTCGCCCATTACTCTTATTTGTCCCCTCCTGGTATCTCCTCCCTGGAGTCCTGGGGGAAAACACTCCCTTCACCAAACCAGTTTAGTTGAGCAAAGCTTAAAATAGATAATGGTGTCAAGCACTTCCCTATGCTTCAGTTATTTCCACTATTATTATTCTTCTTTTTTTTTTTTAACAAGCGATAACTTTTTTGTTTTACTGACATTTAAATCCACCAGGTATTGTTCTCAGTAGAAGACTAACAACATTTGAGGCAGGACCTCAACATAAATGAAAAGAAAACTGGTAACCAACCATGTCCATGAGTAAACAATCAAGCAAAGGGAGTCTTCTCCCCAGTGCTTCTCAAAGTGGAGTCCCTGGAACCCTGAGGGGACACAGACATATTCCAAGAGTCCCTAGGTCCTCTGTGAGTAAGTAGTGACCATCCACTCTTTAAATTCAATATTTCTTTTTTAAAAAATATATTTTATTGATTTTTTACAGAGAGGAAGGGAGAGGGATAGAGAGTTAGAAACATCAATGAGAGAGAAACATCGATCAGCTGCCTCCTGCACGCCCCCCACTGGGGATGTGCCCGCAACCCAGGTACATGCCCTTGACCAGAATCGAACCTGGGACCCTTCAGTCCGCAGGCCGACCCTCTATCCACTGAGCCAAACCGGTTACGGCTAAATTCAATATTTCTTAAGTTAGGGTATATAATCATCTTCTTCAAGATCTGAGAATTCTCTGGTTTGAGCATCCCAGGAAAGTGGTGATATGGTTTTGAATATGATGAATTTAATAGTAGAGGAAATGTTCTTTGGAACCAGGAAAATCCCAGTCTGAGTCTATCACTAAAGACCTTACAAACCAAATGGTCCACCTCCACATGTGCATTGAATGAATTAAGGAGAACATCAGCTTGCTTACTGTTGACTGAAGTCTCAGCCTCTTAGATTTTCCTATTGACCTGCCTTTACAAAAGTGTGTCTAGGGGGCATTTTACATGGGACTCCTACCTGGAATATACCGTGACCCCATCTCCACAGCACCCCCAAAGCCAAAGTCATGCAGAGATTCTGCAAGATTGCCTAGGAATGAGCTACCCCGATGAGGCAAATCCCTCCTGTAAAATTCCTATGGGGTTAGAGAGGGTGAGATAATATAAAAAATGGAGATGGACCCACCATTTCCTTAGTGTGATCATCTCCATTTCAGATAGCTAAAATGGCCCTTGGTTTTAAAATTAAAAAACCTGACTTGGTCAAGCTTTTGTTGCTAGTTCATACTAATCAAATTTACAGGAGACGGAGCTATAAATCAGAATGCTAAGTGCCATGTGTAATACTGTATATATTTTGCTGTTGGCCCGAACATCTTCAAAATATAGTGCTTGCTCCTTCACTGTGTCAAAGGGATGGAAGGCCAAAGTCACAGTCAAAAGAAATGAGAGCAAGAGAACTGTATTCGCACCCAGAGTTCTCGCATCCAGGGCCAGGAGAAACCGGGAGCAGATGACTGCCCTGTGGCTAAAGGATTACTGACCACCACCTGGCCCCTCCCGGTGTTACGTGGTATCCACCCACACCAGCCTCTCTGCTTTCTCTCTCTTTCCTGATTCCACCTGGAGTCCCTGCCTTCCTGCTTTAAACAGGTTTCTCCACAGTCAGCGAGGTCACAGGTTTCTTTCATATTAGTCATATTCTGATCATTCTTCTGAGAAATTTACTCTAGTCACCTTCCTGGGTGTTCCTCACATCTCTTTGGTACATTTACTAGTCTTTTTAAGATTTTTTTTTTTTTTTCAGAAAAATGACTCATTATGCAGTTTAATTCATCCCTTAAATCAGCTTGGGGGTGGGGGGTAGGGAGTGAGAATAAATTATCAAGAAAAAAATAATGAGTAAAGAAATAAATATATAGCCCTAACCGGTTTGGCTCAGTGGATAGAGCGTCGGCCTACAGACTGAAAGGTCCCAGGTTCAATTCCAGTCAAGGGCTTCTACCTTGGTTGCAGGCACATCCCCAGTAGGAAGTGTGCAGGAGGCAGCTGATTGATGTTTCTCTCTCATCGATGTTTCTAACTCTCTATCCCTCTCCCTTCCTCTCTGTGAAAAAATCAATAAAATATATTTTTAAAAAATAAATAAATAAAAAGTAAAAATAAAAGAAATAAATATATACATTATTTTCATTCTCAAAGGATGTTCTTATTTCCAAATTCTGGTCTTACTCTATACTCTGTATAATGACCTTTTAAAAATAATCTTAAAAAGCCCATTTATTCAATAAGCAAATGAGGGAATACTATGTATATACTATGCATGTAGATATTATGATAAATCTTGGAGATTTAAAGAAGAATTAAATGATCTTCTGCTAGAACAGCGGTTGCTAACCTGTCAGACCTCACGGACCACCTGCTCCAAAGGTTTCCTTAAGCCAGCGGTCGCCAACCTTTCGGAGCTCACGGACCACCAGTGGTCCAGGGACCACTGGTTGGCGACCGCTGGTAAGCAACACAAATTCATCTCACAGTTCTGGAGGCTGGAAGTCCGTCCGAACGCAGCAGGGCCGGGCTGGTTCCTTCTGAGGGCTGTGAGGAAATCTGTTCTGGGCCTCTTTCCCAGCTTACGGTGATTTGCCTGCAGTCTGGCGTTCCATGGCTTGTAGACAGATCACCCATCTCTGCCTTCACCTTCACATAGCGCTCTCCCTGTGTGCATATGTCTCTTTACATGGCATTCTTTTATAAGAACAATCATACTAGGGTAGGAGCCCACCATCTGAGGTAACTTCCATTTCCTCATCTCTAAAATTTGGATAATAAAAGCACTTATTTTATGATCTTCTATAAAGCAGTGGTTTACAAACCTGAAGACTATCAGGAACCACTTTTATCAAAAAAGGCAATGCCTATCCTGGCCGGTGTGGCTCAGTTGGAGCATCGTTACATATACCAAAAGGTTGGGGTTTTGATTCCTGATCAGGAAACATACCTAGAATGAGGGTTCTATCCCCAATAGGGAAGCATAGGGGAGGCAACCAATCAATGTTTCTTTCTCACATCCATGTACCTCTCTCTTCTCTCTCTCTTCTCCTTCCTCTCTCTAAACATATCCTCGGGTGAGGATTAAAAAAAAAAAAAAAAAAGGCAATGCCTGGGCTTCATCGTTGGTGATTCCCATTCATTAGCTCTGTCCTAAAGCCTAGGAAGCAACTTTTTAAAGGTGCTCAAGGGGTATCAGGTGTCAACCGATGAGCATTTGTGCCAATTCAATGCCAACAGGAATCCCCAATTGGGGTATGGTGAAGAAGAAAACCTTATCAGTGCAAACAGCTCAATTGTGATACAGCACAGCTATGGACCAGCTGGTTTAATTTATTGCTTTGGGCTTCAGATTCTGCATCAGTAAAATGAGGGAGATGCTTGGAGACTGTTTTCACTGCTTTAATTAATGTCTGGCTTTGTTTATCTCTGATACATTCTAACTTCTAATTAAGTTATAAGTTAAAGGCTAGAAGAAAATGATGAATTAAAATAAATAATGTTACTAATGTTAAATAGTGTAGGTTCTTACAAAGCCTATTCCTCCATACTTAAGCTCCCCAGGGATTGCACTTGAAGTCTTAACTCCTTTAGTGGACTGAAGTTCTGACCAGCCTTCCTAGCATTTCAGAAGATTTCCCAATGCTTCATATATTTCCCATGTATAAGGCTGCTTCTCTCTCAATCACCTCTTGATTCTTTTTGGTTTACTGGAAAGGATATAGTGCTGGGAGTCAGGACAGTGTTAACAATTCATTGCTGTATTATTCACATTAGTCAAGATATGGAAATAACCTAAGTGTCCCATCAAAGGATGAAAGGATTTAAAAAATATGAGACTCTATGATTTTCTAACCACATTGTTGTATATCTGAAACTAGTACAGAATAATATTGAATGTAAACTATAATTGAAAAATAAATTTTAAAAATGTGACCTACACAAACACACACAATGGAATATTATTTAGCCTTTAAAAAGAAGGAAATCCTGCCATTTGTGACAACATGGATGAAACTGAAGGACATTATGGTAAGTAAAATAAGTCAGACACAAAAAGACAAATACTGCATAATCTAAATAGTTGAACTCAAGGAAGCAGAGTAGAATGGTGATTGACAGTGGTAGGGGAGTAGAAAAAATGGGGAGATGTTGGTTAAAAGGTATAAACTTATATTTATACAAGGTGAATAGGTTCTGGAGATCTAATGTACAACATGGATCCTACAGTTAATAATACTGTATCATATACTTGAAATTTGCTAAGAAGGTAGATCTTTTTTTTAAAAAAAAAAGGTTTGTTTTTTTTAAAAATTGATTTCAGAGAGGAAGAGAGAGGGAGAGAGAAAGAAACATCAATGATGAGAGAGAATCATTGATTGGCTGTCTCCTGTGTGCCCCCTGCTGGTGATCAAGCCCACAACCCAGGCATGTGTCCTTGACTGGAATCGAACCTGGGGCCCTTCAGTCCGCAGGCTGATGCTCTATCCACTGAGCCAAACCAGCTGGGGCAAGAAGGTAGATCTTAAGTATTCTCACCACACATGCAACTATGTGGGTTGATGGATATTTTGACTAGCTTGATTGGGATGATCATTTCCCAGTGCATTCATATATCAAAACATCAAGTTATAGACCATAAATATATACAATTGCTATTTGTCAATCATACCCCAATAAAGCTGAAAAAGAAGACAAAAATGGGTAGATGTAAATAAATATTGACTACATAAAATATATTTTAAAAATTACTATTTACAAACTTGGGTGGTTTAATTTATTGCTCTGGGCTTCGGTTTCTGCATCAGCAAAATGAGGGAGATACTTGGAGACTATATAGATAGCCTGTTACTCAAACTTTACCCACTAGTTTTAGTATCCTTTAATAATAATTGCCAAAAGAGATTTTCTAATTTCAAATTTCATCTACATTTACTAGTTGCTATTCTACTGTAAGCAAGAGCTTAAAAATTTTTTTTCCCATTTATTTATTCATTCATTTATCCATTCATTTATATCAGTGTGCACTCAAAGATTCCTGTTTTATTCAATGGGACATAATCCATTACTATAATTATTTTTTTATACTTAGACTAGAGGCCCGGTGCACAGATTCATGCACCAGTGGGGTCCCTTGGCCTGGTCTGTGGGGATCAGGCCAAAACTGGCAGTCTGACATTCCTTGAAGAGTCCTGGAGTGCGAGAGGGCACTCTGCAAAGTTGCTGTTGCTCGGCAGCTTCTGCATTGAGCGTCTGCCCCCTGGTGGTCATTGCACATCATAGTTACTGTTTGATTGGCCAGCCAGTCACCAGTCAGCCAGTTGCTTAGACTTTTATATATATAGATTGCCTCAGAGTAGATTAGTAAAAGCCCTTTCCATCTGAGTCCTATGTCAGGTTATGTTTACATCATTCTTTGAACCCACCTAGTTTCTTTAGTGAAGAAAGGAACAAATCATCATTTAAAAAAAGTCTTCTTAAAACAATTCTATTGTTTGTATGGGTCCAGTGTTCAGGCTTTTAATAATCGATCTCTGTCTGTTATGATTCCATTCAGCCAATGGCATGATTCCATTCAGCCAATGGCATTAGTCCACTGGTCCTTTTTTTAACTTTTTGTTCTTGTTTATTTATTCATTTTTATTGAATTTATTGAGATAACATTGGTTAATAAAATTATACACGTTTCAGATATACAATTCTACAATGCATCATCTGTATACTATATTGTGGGTTTACCACCCCAAGTCAAGTCTCCTTCCATCACCATTTATCCCCTCTTTACCTTCTTCTACCTCCCCCCAGTCCACTGGTCTTAATTAATAATTGCTTCCTATTGAAGAATAATGTCATAAGACAGGAAAGTCTTCCTAAATATGATACATTAGACAGAAAGATTAAGGGCATGAATAAAAGTTAAAACACAAGGTTTTAAAGCTTCTGTATTAAAAATAATTACCTTAAACACAATTAAAGTTAAAAACCATCTAAGAAAAAACCACTTTCAGTATTTGACAGACAAAAAGATAATACTTTTAATATATATTGATTTAACCCTGTTAAATCAATAAGATATAAAGAGCAATAGAAAATGGGCAAATATATATATTGAGATAATTCATAAGAGAACAAACATGTCTCAGCCTCATGAGCAAAGCAGTACCAATTACATCAATTGAAATTATCTAAGAGAAAATTTGTGACCCATAACATTGGCAGAGATTCCATCTAATGCCATTTCATTTTTTCAAGGCACTCATTTTTATGGAATTGTAAATTAGAACAGCTTTACTATGGGACAATTGGATGATATAAATTAAAAGTTTTGATTAGTTTTGGTTTTATGGTATTAGGTAGGGGAAGTGTTTCCAAGTCAGGTATAATATCTATTCCCATAAAGCATTCAGATAAGGGAGACACAACCTCCTCATATAAGGCCTGTCATTCAAACCTTTACCTTAATCTTATTACCAGTAACAGGATTATTATTGTTATTATTATCGATAATCTTACACATTTCTATATTCACTCAGTTTTTTAATTGTAGCCCATTTTAGGGCTTTACCAACAGATGTTGGTACCACAATGCATGAGGCTCCTGTGTCAAGGAACCTCAGAAAGTTCTCTTCATTCCCTGACCATTTTACCCGCTCCTGAGCATTAGGTTTTAGGTTCCCAGCCACAGAACCCTGGCACTTTTGTCAGTCTTTATCTTGATTAATTTGACTGACTATTGGCTTAGAAGATTCCAGGTCAGGGTTTTCACTATATTCTTTATTTTTCCAGTTTTTAAAATTCCTGTAAACCAGGGAAACAGAGCAGGACTTGTTTGGGCATTTTAATGTTGGGGGGCCAGCAGGAGGTCCATTTGTTCTACCTAAACTTTGGTAGTACTGTATTTGGTAATACTGGTAGGACCTTCTTTAATCCCATCAATATTCGTTTTATTCATCATAAGTGGAGGAACATGTATAGTCTGATATTTTGCTGTCTTTCAATCATTTAAAAACTATATCTTTGCATACCGTGTGTGGATAATTGCCAAGCCCTGGTCTTCCCACACTCCTTATCACTTATATCAAGTGCTCCAACACAGTATGGTTATACCTGTCATTAAGCTGTCGGAACAATGTTTAAAAATCTATCTATTCTTTAAATTAACCCGAGTGCTTAATTTTCTAAAAGCAAGCACTCAAAGAAACCCAACTCCTCTCCCGCTCCCCACCCCCCATCCCACCTCACGGATGAATAATCGCTGGAGAGAGTTCTAGAAGAGACAATCCCTGATACTTGTATTGGTATTCAGTAGTTTCATTGGTAAAGGGCAGCATCCTGCAGTTTGAAAGCCATAAACGCGGCATATCCATTGTGATATTACAATGCCACTAAGCCATGCTTCCATTCTGTCAGCAGTGTTCATTTTTGATAGTTTTGCACTTTTATGCCACGGGTTCCTCAGGAGCAGCTGGCCACCAAAACACATTCTGTACCCTTTCCAGAGATGCCCAACACCTAGCGGCCTCAGGGAAGCCAGGGAAGGACCCGAGCGCAAAGCCGGGGGAAGAGAGAGGGGCTGGTCCCACCAGCCACAGTCGCCTTGCTGTGCCCTCGTCAACAGAGGGCGCCCGCGCCTCCCCAGCCCGCTTCCCAGCGGAGAGTGCCGCGTTCTGTGCACCGCGCGGGCCCCGCCTCCCAGACAGGCCCCGCCCCTCTCCCAGCCCGGCTTCTCGCTAGGCCCCGCCCCTGGGCCCGGCGTGGGCCACGCCCCCGCCCCGCCCCTTCGCCCTGTCCCGCTCCTCGCTAGGCCCCGCCCCCAGCCCGACATGGCCCCGCCCAGCGCCCAGCCCCGCCCCCTCGCCCAGCCCTGCTTTGCGGCTGTGCGGCCTCAGAGAGGGATCGGACCTGGCGCGCTCCCAGGGGTTCCCGGCTGTGGCGGCCCAAGCATGGAGGGCGAGAGTACCTCGGCGGTGCTTTCGGGCTTCGTGCTCGGCGCGCTGTCCTTCCAGCACCTCAACACGGACTCGGACTCGGTGAGCTGAGGGGCGGGGCGGGATCCGGCGTCGCCTCGGAAGAGGCCGAACGCCCTCCCCGCCGTTGCCCACGAGCTCCCGGGGCCGCAGCGCCGGCCTCAGCCCGCGGGCGCTGCCGCCTCCCGCCCCTGGGCAGCCCGAGGGCCTCCCGCCCGCGAGGTCTTTGCGGGATGAGCCCTCCCTTTGCGAAGCAGCGTTGTTCCGAGCCCAGACCGAGTGACCCGCACGCCCCCCCCCTTTCTGTCTCCCCCGCCCCCCTTCTTGGCCCGGCTGGCTGTGAGTAGAAAGCACACCGCGTTCCGCCGCCCAGGCTGGGGCTGGGGCTGGGCGGCTCCCTGTCCTCCGTTCTCACCACAGCCAGTTCGCTGAAATGATAGCCGGTTACGGGATAAAGAGGCGCTGCACCCAGGGGCCATTTGGGGGGAATCTAAGTGGGTGAAAAAGCCTAATTGGGTATCGGATCTCTGACGTTTGCATCAGTATTAAATTTATTAAGTTGTAAGGCCTCAGCTAGTTCCTTTTCTGATGCTTTCAGTTATGATTTAAATAGTTATGCTCAAATATTAGATATTGAAATGCTTATTTCATACTAATTGCCTAGGTTAAAACCCTCTGAAGTAATGAAGTAGTTTTTAAAATACAGTGTCTATTTTTAAAAACGTATTTTTATGAAATTAAACACTGTAAAACTTTAGCCCAGGAAGTAGTTCCCTAGAGTAAGTGCTTAATAACTTGCTAGTAGTTTAGAAAATACTGAACAAACTCTAGTTATTTCTTAAATAACCTTGATTAACACCTAGAAAAGACAAATAGGACTCTTTTGATATATGTAGCTGCGGAAATTATTTTGGAATGTCTTAGTGTAAATGTAAACAGAATGGGTCTGTAAGTCCTCTGTAGCATAATTAGCCCTTGGGAAGTGTCATAATGCTAGGCCCTTGTTTCTTAGATCTTTTTCCGTTAGTCTTTAAAGGGTGATTTTTTTTTTCCTTTTTAAAAATATGTTTATATTGATATTTAGAGAGAGGGGAAGGGAGAGGGAGATAGAAACTTGGATTGGCTGCCTCCTGCACGCTCCCTGCTGGGGAAGGAGCCTGAAACCTGGGCCTGTGCCCTGACGGAGAATCAAACCTGTGACCCCCTGGTGCAGAAGGTAGCTGATAGATGATGTTTCCCAACTAAACTTGGAATGCATCTAGTCTTTGTTTTCTGTGCCCCCAAGCTGGAAGCACATACTGTATACATTGTTAAATACTTGAGAGATTGGTTAGTTAAGTGACTGAATGGTCATACTATCAGTATATTCCATATATTTACCCTTTCTTATTTTTATCCATAGGAAGGTTTTCTCCTTGGGGAAGTGAAAGGTGAAGCCAAGAATAGCATTACTGATTCCCAAATGGATGATGTTGAAGTTATTTATACAATAGGTGAGTAACTTATTTCTTTGTCTCCTATTGTTGATGGTTTATGCTAAAAAGGGGTCAACATAAATTACTTTTTAAATTGATTTAAAAAACAAAAATTTTTTAAAAGCAGATTTTAAAAGACCACATTGCCTTTATTTCGCTTTAAAAAAACAACTTAAAAAATATATATATTTTAAATATGTTCTTATTGATTTGAGAGAGAGAAATGGAGAGTGATGGAGAGATAGAAACATTGATGAGAAAGAAACATCATCTATCAGCTACCTTCTGCACACCACTTACTGGGAAGCAAGCCCACAACCTGGCATGTGCCCTGACAGGAATCAAACCCATGATCCCTTGGTTCATTGGTCAACACTCAACCACTGAGCAACACCATTCAGGCTTGTCCTCATTTCTCAATTAAAATTATGGCCATGGCCTAGTCTAAAGCAGAAAAAGTTTGGGACGTAAGCATATAACATTACTGTGGGGAAACAATGATGGCAGCTGTTCTTTCAGGGGGAAAAGAGGAAAAAGAGAGCTTTAAAATATATAGGGGAGTTTTCTGATTAACATATACAGCTTTTTTTGAACATTTTTTCTTTAAATATGTTTCTGTTGATCTAGCCCACAACCCGGTCATGTGCACTGAGCAGGAATCAAACCAGCGACCTTTTGGTACATGGGACAACGCTCACTTAATCAACTAAGCCACACTGGCCAGGGCCTGAGCATATTTCTTTAAACAAAAATTGGTGGTGTACTTTATAAAAAATTTGCATCATGACACCATTGTATCATGACCATTTTCCCATGTTAAATTATCCTCTATCATTTTTTATAACTGCATTGTATTCTCTATGGCCTTCTATGGACTTTCAGCAGTCCTTAAAATAAGTAAATTATAATCAGAGTTATTTCCAATTTTTATTATTATAAGTTATACTACAGTGAACATCCTTGTATAGATATTGTCCTTGTTATAGATATTTTCCTGGCAATATGATTATAATGTCAAAGGGTATGAACCTTTTTTTTTCTTAAAGATATATTTTCATTGATCTCAGAGAGGGAGAGGAAGAGAGAGAGAGGAACATCATTGATGAGAGAGAATCACTGATCAGCTGCCTCCTGCACGCCCCCCACAAAGGATTGAGCCTGCAACCCAGGCATGTGCCCTAATTGGGAATCAGACTGTGACCTCTTGGTTCATAGGTCTGAGCTCAACCACTGAGCCACACCTGCCAGACAGGGTTATGAACATTTTTAAAGTTCTTGATCTGTACTCTCAGATTGCTTTTCAGAAAGATATAAGTTTACTAGAGGCCCGGTGCACAAAAATTTGTGCACTCGGCGGGGGTGGGGGGGGTGGGGGAGGGTCCCCTCAGCCTGGCCTGTGCCCTCTTGCTGTCTGGGACCCCTCGGGGGATGACCACCTGCTGGCTTAGGCCTACTCCTCGGGGGATTGGGCCTAAGCTGGCAATCAGACATCCCTCTCTCTAGCAGCCCGGCAGCCCTCGGGGGATGTCCACTTGCCAGCGGGGAGCAGACCTAAGCTGCAGTTGGACATCCTTAGCGCTGCTGAGGAGGCAGGAGAGGCTCCCACCACCACTGCTGTACTGGCAGCCATCAGCCTGGCTTGTGGCTGAGCAGAGCTCCCCCATGTGGGAGCGCACTGACCACCAGAGGGCAGCTCCTGCATTGAGCGTCTGCCCCCTGGTGGTCAGTGTGTGTCATAGTGACCAGTCATTCCCAGTCTTTCTGCTGTTAGGGTCAGTTTGCATATTACCCTTTTACTATATAGGATAGAGGCCTGGTGCACGGGTGGGGGCCGGCTGGTTTGCCCTGAAGGGTGTCCCGGATCAGGGAGGGGGTCCCACTGGGGTGCCTGGCCAGCCTGGGTGAGGGACTGATGGATTTTTGCAGCTGGTCACATCCCCTTCAGGGTGGGGGTCCCTACGGGGGTGCCTGGCCAGCCTGGATGAGGGGCTGATGGCTGTTTTTAGGCTGGCCACACCCCCTTTAGGGTGGGGGTCCCCACTGGGGTGCCTGGCCAGTCTGGGTGAGGGGCCGAAGGCCGTTTTCAGGCTGGCCGACGACTGAAGCTCCCAGCCTCTTCTTTTTTTCTTTTTTTTTTATTCTGGGATTTATTTACCTTCTATAATTGAAACTTTGTTGCCGTCACTGGAGCTGAGAGCGGGCTCCTGCTCGCTCCAGCTCTGAGGCCACGGCCTGCTGAAAGCAGGTATCTGGGGTTTGTTTAGCTTCAATAATTGAAACTTTGTTGCTTTCGGAGCTCAGAGCCGGGCCGCGGCAGGCGGGGAACCTTGGCTTCCTCCATCACTGGAGCAAGCAAGCCTCCTACTCGCTTCAGCTGCGTGGCTGCCAGCCTCCATCTTTGTTGGCGGTTAATTTGCATATCACGCTGATTAGCCAATGGGAGGTGTAGCGAAGGTACGGTCAATTACCATGTTTGTCTATTATTTAGGATATTCACATTATTCATGTCATTTTTTGTTTGCCACTTTAAAAAGTTAAAAATGGAAGTACATATATGTAAATTTACATGTGTGTATAAATATAGTGTATATGTGTAAAGTAAATATATAAAGTCAATTTAAACTCATTCTCATTAGTTTCCTCTGTGGCCACCACTATTGGTTTCATATGTACTAGTATATGTTTCATTTACACAAATGGGATCATCTATACATGAATAAATATCTCCAAGATGTTATTAGTACAGAAGAATGCCATTGTATATAGTTTGTCATTCTTACTAATGGCTTCAGAGTCCCACTATATGGACATACCATAACTTATTTAAACAGCTATGAATGACTTTCTATTTGTAATAAAATAGTAGACATTTTATTGTGTATATATCTTTTTTGCCTTTGAATATATCTGAAAGTCAGATTCCTAGAGGTAGACATATTGCCTTTTGGAAAAGTCATGCCATCCTAGACTCCTCAATATGTAAAAGTACCTGGGTCCCCATAATCTTGCCACCACTGGTTATTATCAGGTCTTTTAATTTTTGCCAACTTGATAAGTAAAAAAATCATTTTAATTTGCATTTCTTAATTACAAGTGAGATTGAGAGTTTATGTATTTGACCTTTTTTGGGGGGGGGGGGGCTTTTTCTTTAAATCGGTATGCTGCCCAAAGTATCAAACACACTTTGAGGAGTTTAAATAAGCAACCATTTACTGAGTCCTTGTGCCAGGGATAGTGCTCAGCTTTAAGGTGTCAGCCAAGTGCTATAGAAACGCTTATTTGCTCAAATTATTTTAAAATGTTAGATTACTTTAAGACACATAATAACAGATAAAATCCAAGATATATAAATTCCTATATTGCTTTGGTTAATGAAATTTTCATTTTATACTCTCTGTTATCTGCACCAGAGAATGTTTAGCTGTTATCAGTTACAAAGACTTATCTGTTCAGTGGTTTTTCAGACAGAGATTTATCTGAGGGTAGCATACATTTGCTAGAAGAAAAATGTCT
The DNA here is from genome assembly GCF_000147115.1 of Myotis lucifugus. Classification (NCBI taxonomy): domain Eukaryota; kingdom Metazoa; phylum Chordata; class Mammalia; order Chiroptera; family Vespertilionidae; genus Myotis; species Myotis lucifugus. The sequence continues at coordinate 4,998,562 of NW_005871060.1, read as the reverse complement.
AAGGAAGATGATCACTTTCCCTATTTAGATTTATTTCTATTGACAAGAAATAAAACTAGCCTCTTAAAAGAGGTTTTGCCCTGGCCCGGTATGGCTCAGTTGGTTAGATCATCGTCCCATGCCCTGTAAAGAAAAAGATGTTTGGGTTTTTTTCTTGATAGTTTGTAGTTAACATTAACAAATCCTTTGTGAGACAACTACTTGTAATAACAAAAGATTATCCCATTAACAGCTGTTTTTATCAATTGAGTAAAATTAGAGCATAACCCGTTTTAGAACTCAAAGGAAAAATTGCAACTTTGAATTTATCTTTTGTGTTGTTGTTAGTAACATACATAGAAGGAATATGCCACTCTAGTTAGGAGTGAAGCTCTTTGAATGTTGGCCCTACCACTGGCTTGGGAGAGTCACTTAATCTCTCTGCCTGTTCCTTCATCTTTAAAATGGAAGGAATAACATCTGTCTCATAGGTTTGTTCTGAGGTTTAAATGAGATAATGGTAAAGTACTTCCTGGGACGAAGTATTTGACATATGTTATTCAAATAACAATTAATGTAATTGTAACTAAAAATTCTTTTTTCCAGACATTCAGAAATATATTCCATGTTATCAGCTTTTTAGGTGAGTAAGCAAGAGCAAGTAAATGATCCACTGTGAAAATTACTCTGCAAGTGAAGTAATTTTTAAAACTAACAGAGTATCTCTGTTATATATGGTGCTGCTGTTTAAAATGAAAAGACTTTTTTTTAATACATGAAAATTTACTTGTTCATTTCAACCCTAATATTTCATTCTTTGTATTTATATGCTTGTGTTAGCTGGTATCTACTGCCTCTCCCAGGTACCAGTTTACTTTGAGGATTGCTTTTCCTTCTCACACCCACTCATCTCATTGCATTATTATAAACTCAGTGACACAATTTCATACATCAACTGCAGCCTTTTTTCCTACCCTTTTATTCTAGTTTATCATAGGTTTCTTCACTTACTGTATTTTTTTAATGTTATATTTTGTCAATTAACCAGTTAGGTTCTTTACCCTGCTTCCTTTTGCTATTCTAGGGTGAAAACTTGTGCTCTTAGTCCTATAGATAGAAGTAGTATTGTTAGCTCTTAATATAAGCTGTGGTATTTTTAAATACTTTTTATTGAAGTATTGTTACATACATTTGGAAAAGTACACAAATGAATGTTCATAAAGCAAACAGTTATAACTATAACATGGTATAGTTTTAATTAAATAGCTTTATGATTTATATAAACTGTATATGAATAATCAACATTATTATCTTACAGTCACACTTAGTAATTGTGTAAGAGTTGCAATGGAGCACATGGTTAAGGTGATAAAAATTTATGGTAGGGGATGATAGAAATAAAGGCTTATTATAGACTTAAATTGCTGCACCAATAAGAGGTACAGCTCATATAGTGCCTTACATACAATGAACATACAAACATATTTGTTGAATGACTAAGGGATTCTTGGTGGAGACTCATGAAAAGTATTTCTCTGGACCTGCCTTTGGAAGATGGAACACTTTATTTTGTCTATTTTTCCATTAAAAACATTTTTTTTTTATAATCCTCACCCGAGGATATTTTCCCACTGATTTTTAGAGAGTGTGAAGAGAGAGGGAAAGACAGAGAGAAACATCAATGTGAGAGAAACACATTGATTGGTTGCCTCCTGCACAGGCACCAGGGCCCAAGCTGGGGAGGAGCCTGCAACCGAGGTACCTGCTCCTGACTGGAATTGAACCTGGGACCCTTCAGTCTGCAGGCCAATGCTCTATCCACTGAGCCAAACCAGCTAGGGCTCCATTAAAAACTTTTAATGTAAGCATTTGTAATTTAAAAAGAAAAAACATTGTCCATTAGGATATACCTTCAGTTCTATGTAACTTAATTTTTAGTGTACAGATTAGAATTACCATTAAACTTATTACAGTGACTTATTTATAAAGGATTTTGCATTACAGATAGTGCACCATCATAGAAAAGAATATGTTTTATCTCAATTAATGTTAACAGAAGGAAAATATTACATGCATTCCTTGTTGGAAGAGAAAGAAGACTGGAAGTAAACGCTTTAGAGTTTAAAATCTTTTAGAATTATCTTTTAATTCTCCCTACATCTTTGACTTTCCAGCTACAGAACAACGAACACTAAACTAAAGCAGTACCTATTTTGTGCTCCCCTGCACTCCCCATTAAAAACAAAACAAAACAAAACAAAACAACCAACTCCTGAAACACTTCTCTTAATTTAATGCAAATACTGCCTTTGGAATTAACAATGAATAAATTGTCTTTTCATTGTGCTCCAATACTCATTTCACATCTCTTTTGTATGTATCAATATTTTCCTTTAAGTTTTAATAAGTAAATTATGAATTAATTTTGAACTGGCTGCGTGAATTCACAAATACCTGTATTTAATGAATAGTGTTTTATTTCAAGAAAATGTGATGCCCAAAGTTATCTCTTGAGGTTTCTCTACCCCTTTTCCTTTTTCATTGCTTATGGACCTCATATTTCTACCACTTTAAATCTAATACTTTGAGAACGTTCTCTACTATTTATTTTAGAACTTCATCTGACAAGCAGGTAGGTATATATGGATTTGGGTTGGGTAGTTAGGTTAGGAGTAACTAAAATTAAAGGTGCTAATAAAATCATATTTTTAGCTTATTTGAAATGCCTTTAATTTTGGCTTTTACAGTTTCTACAATTCTTCTGGTGAGTTAAATGAGCAAGCACTGAAGAAAATACTATCAAGTATCAAAAAGGTATTCCCTGACTTACCTTGTCTTTTATATCATAAGTATTATTTTCAGTTCCTAAAAGCATGTAACACTTTGACAGAACTTTTAAGCACCATGTGTCATCACGGTGTCCTATAAAGCAGGTGAGGTAAGGCTTGTTCTTTCCAGAAATTTAAAGGGGCTGCTCTGAAAGCAAAACTAGTCATTAAAAGAATTAATCTTGTTTTCATTCTTCCCTTGACTAGTCTAATGAACATTGATCTCTTCCTCTTCTACTTTCCCACCGTACCCCTTCCCAGTACCATTTATTCTAGGACTTAATCCATTACTGTTTTTACATAGCTGCAGTTACTTGTTTTTATAGTGCAGGGATGATTTCCTATACAGCACCTAATTTGATTCCTCCACAGCATACCTGGTGTTCAGTTAAAATTTGTTGAATGATCAAAATAGATAGTTTTTCCCAAATACAAAATTTTTTCTGGGTACTGTTTTCCTCTTAAAACTTTTTGATCTCTGAGTTGAAAATAAAAGTAAATTCAATAAAAGAAGTTTCTTTCAAAAAATCCTTTGTTGGAAATTATGTTTTTTAAACGTACCTGTAAAAATGTTTTAGTTGTAAAGAGACGTAACTTTACCTGGCCAGTATAGCTCAGTTGTTGAGCGTCAACCTATGAACCAGGAGGTCATGGTTCAATTCCTGATAGGGGAACAAGCCCGGGTTTCGGGCTCAATTCCCAGTAGGGTGTGTACAGGAGGCAGCCATTTAATGATTCTCTCTCATCATTGATGTTTCTATCTCTCCCTCTCCCTTCTCTGAAATCAATAAAAATATATTTTTTTAAAAAGTAATTTTAACTTCCTCAATTTAAATGAGCAAATATAAAACTTAGTTGCTGAAATGGTCACAGACAGATCTCTAAGCGAAGTGATTGTTTTTCTCTTTTTTTACAATTACTAAGTTTCAGCAAATGAGATTAATTTGGTAGTTTAAAAAAAAAGGTTTCGTAACACTTAACAACACATTTTTTTAGCATGTTCACAACCCTTTCACATGATCTTATTCAATCTTGAAACCAATTCTCTGGGGTAGGTGATAAATCATTACCATATAAATTTCAGTTTTAAAAGCTTCTAGGTTCAACTTACTTATTTAACAAACCAAGTATCCATATAGGAATTCAACTTGTTTTCATTGACATTTTCTTAGTTTAAATTTTGACTAAAGATTAAGATTTTTTTAAATTTTATTTTTCCCTCCTGAACAGGCATTTAATAGTCTTATTTCATTTGGAAGCAGTAATTGGAGAATAAGTTACAGGGACAGACAAAAAACAAAAACAAAACTCACACAACTTAAAGTGCTTCAGGCTGCAAACATAATCATGAGGGGCAGGAAGAGGCCACCTAGCTATCTCCCCTCACCTCTGAGACAGGAGGGTCATTGTCTGGGTCCCTTTAGCATCACCAATCACCACCCTCTAATCTCAGCCCTAGGGTGAGTAGGTGGGGGATAATGTCAGAGGTAGGAAAGACAACTTAATAGGAATGAGAAACCACTTTGTAAACTTAAAACCAGGGAACAAGACAGGGAAACAAGGGAGCTCTTAGAACCCTTGCCCTGACCAAGGGGTGGAACCAGCACCCCTTCTCCCCCCTCCCCCCCACCAGGAAGTCAGGGAAATACTGTTGGTTTAGTGCTGCAGCCATACCTGCCCATTTCACCTCATCAGCAGACACAGACAGGCTATGGCCTCCTCACCTACAATGGGAGGCATCCCTAGGGGGAGACAGCCTGGAACAAGGACCCCCTCCAGAGACATTCGATTTCTGGGAGTGTAAGAGGGCCTGCAAGGTGCTACCTTATGGGCTCCACCACCAGGACTTTGCACTTGCAGTTGCAATCTTGTGCAGAGAGCACAGCCTTTTCTGGGGGCAGGTAGAGGGAGCAGCCAACTAGGGAGGCCACAGCAGGTGTGATGGCCCTGCGCTCCATCACACTGCTGGACCTGGAGGAAGGCAGAGGATGTGGGCTCTAGTTAGACCTCAGGACCGCTTCCTGCTCCCGCTCCAATTCCGGCCTCTACTGAGTCCAGTGGCTCCCCTCCCTTGGTTCCATACCTCACGAGGTGGCTGCGGGAAGGCTGTTGGTGGGAGAAGGACTGAGAGGGGCCCAGGCTAGCCTGGTGCCTCTACACCAAGTCCCGGATAGCTGGACTGCTGGGACTGCTCTTTCCAGAGAGGGGCTGGGCCTCGGGTGGAGCGTGGGACACACTAGCAGTGAATTGTAGCTTCAATTTCATGTGCTGGCTCAGCTGGGGTGGAAAGACACAGATCAGCATTCCCACTTGGCTTCCAGGCCCCAGACCTCCTTTCAAATCACCTTTCCCCTTGACAGACCAATATTGGACCTAAATTCCACCTTCCCTCGGCCTGCCTTTAGTGCCATCCATTGTATTTCATCTCCAGCAGTTAGCGGCCCTGATGCCTCCTATCCCAACATTCTGCATCACCCACCACACCGTCCACCCCCTCTCCAGCACCTCCCCAGCCCACCTCAAAGAGCCCTGTCCTTAGAGCCTGGAAGGCTACACTGAAGGTGAGTGAGTGCACTGCCCTTCCAGGAAAAGCCAGGGTTGAGAGGCGTGTGGCAGACAATGGAGTCTAGGCAGCCTGCATGGCCCGAAGGTCCTCACACAGCTGGTTTCCTGGGGGGCAGAAACAGCGACCAGTAAACACATCTGTATAGTGTTCCTCAGCAAGGGTCTTCCAGGAGCACAGTCTTGATTGATCCTCAAAGTCACCCAGCCTGTGCGTGCTCTGGGGTCCACACAAGCCTCACAGCAAGGAAGTCTTGGAGATTGTTGAGCAGCATGTAGGTGACTGAAATGCTCATAGGTCCGAACTGGGGACTCACAAGAAGCAGTCATCACAAAGCATGGGCGTCCAGACAAACGCTGGGCAGGTGGTAGTGGGTGTAGATGCTCTGGGTGAAGGGCAGCTTTGGGGTGGACCACTGACCCACAGCAATCAAGGGGACTTCTAGGCCCTTGGCCTTAGGTGCCCCTGGGGCCAGTCTAACAGTGAGTGGGAAGATGACCTCATCTGTGGACACAACTGGTTCCTCCACAGGCAGCGTGGTCACTCCCCCTGAGGTGGCAGGGCCCAGGTGATGGGTGAGAAGCGGGCTGCAGCCTCAAACAACCCCCCACTGCCTGGATTCCCCGCTCCCTGGTGGTTCAGGAGGCTGATTGCCTGGGCTGCCAGGGCGGTGACCAGTTCTGCCAGGGCCACCCCCAGCGCTAGAACCCCCTCCTGTCCACCCTCCCCCCACCCCCCGCAGCAAAGCACTAGCAGGAAGCAGACAGTCTCCCCCAAATAGAGATGGTTGAGCCCGGAGCAGTGCCTGGTACCGGCCTGGGTCACCCACCAGTGGCATGGCCAAGCTAAAGATTAAGATTTTAAAAGAGCAAAATGTCATAAAAGAAGTTAATCTTTTTTCCCCAATCTATATTGAATAAAATTTAGTCCTGAAACTGAATAAAAAGTAATTTAACTGCAAGACAGTTTGCATACTTTACAAAGTGTAAAAGTGTATATTTAAGTGTATGTTTTGTTTACATATGCCCCAAATCTTGCTAAATATTAAGAAAGCCATTTTTAAGGCTGTCAATTTTATTGCTTAATTATGATAAGACACATAATAATTGTAATTATTAAGTGTTTTGTTTTTTTCTGTATTTCCTTTCAGGATGTAGTGGGTTGGTACAAATTCCGACGCCATTCAGACCAGATCATGACATTTAGAGAAAGACTACTTCACAAAAATTTACAGCAGCATCTTTCAAGCCGGGAACTTGTTTTTCTGCTATTAACACCAAGTATAATAACAGAAAGCTGTTCTACTCATCGGCTGGAGCATGCCTTATATAAACCACAGAAAGGGTAAATGTTGGCCAGTCATTGGCTATCTTCAGCTAATTGAAAAATACACTCAATATTTTTATAGCACTTTTAGTAGCTTACCAAGTATTTTCATACATTGTTACATTAGATTGTCATAATATTGCTCTGAAGTGTGTCTTACCATCTGTTCTTAATAGATGGGAAAATGAATGTCAGATAAAGAAATTAGAAGCCCAGTATGGAATGTTGACTTACGTTTCTGGCACTGAGGGTTTGCTATTATTTAACATAAGGTGGAAAAATGTGTGCTTTAGATACATTTTTTAAAATATATTTTATTGATTTTTTACAGAGAGGAAGGGAGAGAGATAGAGAGTTAGAAACATTGATAAGAGAGAAACATCAATCAGCTGCCTCCTGCACACTCCCTACTGGGTATGTGCCCGCAACCAAGGTACATGCCCTTGACTGGAATCGAACTTCGGACCCTTGAGTCCGCAGGCCGACGCTCTATCCACTGAGCCAAACTGGTTAGGACTGTGTGCTTTAGATATTGGTTGCTAAAGGATATAACGTAGAATTTAAACCTAGATACTTGAGCAGCTTTTCTACAACCTCTACAAGGAAGCAAGGTAGTTCTTGATGATCTACCAAAATGGTTTAACAGACTCCCCAAAGGTTATATAAACATTTTCATGGAATATGAGAATTTTAAAAGAGTACCAACTAAGGTTAATTTTATTATTCATGGAAGATAGGCTAAATCTCAACAATACAGCCTTATATTTATACTAGAGGCCCGGTGCACAAAATTTGTGCACTCAGGGGGAGTCCCTCAACCTGGCCTGTGCCCTCTCACAGTCCAGGAGCCCTTGGGGGATGTCCAACTGATGGCTTAAGCCGGCAGTCAGACATCCTTAGTGCTGCCGCAGAGGCAGGACAGGCTCCCGCCACCGCCGCTGCACTCACCAGCCGTGAGCCTGGCTTCTGACTGAGCTGCGCTCACCCTGTGGGAGCACAATGACCACCGGGGGCAGTTCCTGCATTGAGCATCTGCCTCCTGGTGGTCAGTGCATGTCATAGCGACTGGTCATTCCTCCATTCAGTATTTGCATATTAGCCTTTTATTATATTGGATGTGCTAATCAGTTACAATAGCCATAAAAGTATTTTTATGTAATTATTTTATACTATGTACATGCCACTTTTTTTAAAATAGTCATCTAAGGATATTTTTGCATTGATTTTTATTATTTAAAAAAATTTTTTTTTAATATATTTTTGATTTCACAAAGGGAGAGGGAAAGAGAAATAGAAACATTGATGATGAGAGAGAATCATTGATCGGCTGCCTCCTGCAAGTCCCCTATTGGGGATCGAGCCCGCAACCTGGGCATATGCCCTTGACCGGAATCGAACCCGGGACCCTTCAGTCCACAGTCCACTCTATTCACTGAAACAAACCAGTTAGGGCTTTCCATTGATTTTTAGAGAGTCTGAAAGGGAGGGGGAGAGACAGAGAGAAACATCGATTGGTTACCTCCAGCACACACTCCAACTAGAACCAGGGATCCAGTCTGCAACAGAGGTATGTGCCCTTGACTGGAATCAAACCTGAGATACTTCAGTCCATGAGCCAATGCTCTAACCACTGAGCTAAACTGACTAGGGCACTTAACAACTTTTAAAAGCCGTTTTCCTCAAGTCAGTAAATTCTATCTTGGATAAGTAATAATAGGATTTTTTTATTTTTTAATCTTGTAGGGGAAAGGTAGTCTATACTAATAAGTAGATGCTAATCTTTGCCTTTATTCTAGGTTTATATTTTAAAATTTTATTTCCTCAGACTTTTTCATAGGATACCTTTAGTGGTGGCCAACCTGGGCATGTCTGAACAACTAGGTTATAAAACTGTATCAGGTTCCTGTACATCCACTGGTTTTAGCCGAGCAGTAAAAACACACAGGTGAGATTCCTCAATTGCTTCCCCACTAAACTTACTCCTATTCATTTACTGAAATTAATTTTTAAATTATACAACTGAATAAAAATGAAAATCGACTAATACCCATATCACTCAAATAAATTAGACATTACTTTTCCCATATTTCCTTCTAGCACTTGTCCATTTATAAAATACAGAGGGAAGTTGTTGCATATTTTAACGTATTTTCTAAGAATAAGTAGCTAGCCTTAAAATAATAAATTTTCTAAGGCATCAGTTCAGATTAAAGGCATGAAATTAGACTGCATAATAAATACAAAAAATGAGGCTTTAGCCAAGATTCACACATACTACCAGCTGCTAAGTTACAACTTTTTTGTGATCATTAAAGAAATGACTGTCAGAAATAGCAACACTGGTATTACAGGATACTTCCTAGTGAATAAACTTTCAGAAAAGGCACTAGATTTTATTTATTTTTGTGTTCCCACAGTGCTTACCAGTGTCTTACATTTCATTGATTCTAAGATGTACAGTTTTAAATTTACCTCAAATTGGGATGTTTTACAAACCATACCTTAGCATTTTTTTCTTCTTGGTATGTAAAATAATGTTGCCTCTTTCAATCAATGAAGCTTTAAGATCAGTAAAATATGACTGTGATTCTTCCATAGCTCAACTACCAATAAGTTTTTCATCATATCATTAAATGAGTTCTGTACACTTGCCTGATGAAATGATGTTTTACAGCCCTGAGTTTTTTAAAGAAGATGGATCTTTAAAGGAAGTACACAAGATAAATGAAATGTATGCTTCTTTACAAGAGGAATTAAAGGTAACATAACTTGTCCAACACTTAGAGACCACTTTAGAGTTGATATCAAATTGATCATTGAGAATTTTTAGGGATAAATTGACATTAGATTAGATTTAATTTTAGTTTCATTTAGCTTCAGTAACAAAGACCTTAATCTCAGTAGCCTATACATACAAAAGTTTAGCCTCGCATTATGTCTTGGCTGCAACTCTGTTCCTGTTCTAAGTACTAGTATCTTCATTCTAGGATCCAGACTGAAGGTGCAGCCCTTACATGGGACATGCTCTTCCCATGACAAAGGAAGAGCAAGAAAGCTAGTGGAAGTTCACAGTTCTTAAAACTGCTCAGAGATGGCTTGTCTCTTCCACTTATATTTCATTGGTCAGAGGACATCGCATGACAATAGGTAGGGACATATAATCCTTTTATAGGATAAAAACAACAGCAAATATTTGGGAACAAGACAGTCTAGCACTGTATTTAGTTCTGTCTTTGTCAGTTCAGTCCTTTGAGAAGTAAACATCAAGGTAGGATTAGACAGATTTATTAGGCTGAGAAGGGGAGGGTGCTCCTGAAAAAGAAGACAGAAAGCAAATTGGGTAGAAAGAGCTTTATTTAGACTGCAGGACAAGAAAAGTTTCAGCCAGGCAAAGCTGTCCTATAGGAATGGACTTGTAATAATACCCACATGCTCAGTCACTAAGAGCAGCCTAGAGAAAGCCTGGCCTAAGCACAGACACAGTAGTGGGTCCAAAAGCATGGCAGCTGGGCTGCTAGTCAACTATGCCTCCTCCAGATGGAGATTACAGTAGTATACTTCCATGGTCACCATACTCATCAATATAGCACACTAAGAGAAATGACGTTAATACATTTTACACACTACTAATATGAATGATAGTACAGGAATTTTAGAAAAGAGAAACATTCAGAATTCCACCACTGCAATATAACTATTTTCACTTTGCCATATTCTGCAGTTTTTCCCTAATGTATACATGCTTTTATATAGCTGATAGTGATAAAGGCACATCAATGTGTATCATGATTTTTATTTATTTGATATATTAAACATTTTTCATCTGTAATAGTGTCAACAGTTAAAAATAAAAAAATAGTTTCTTTTACAGGAATTATGAAGGTCCTGTATGAAAATTCTTCCATAACAGTAAAATTCAGTCACTTTTCTTTAATATTAAATGTTTACCTCTCAAAACAGTTCAGTATTTTTTGTTTCAAAGCGTGTTATTTTTATTTCAGTGCATTATCAAAGAAATAACTGGTATGATAAAGCTAGGGAAGTTAATACATCTGTAAAACATTTACTACCTATAAAGTACCATACAAGTGCTTATTGTTGAGTTCCTCCAAAAAATAGCAAAATTAAAGTTTTTATAAAAGCAAATAATACTTAATATTATGTACCATGAAGGATTTTATGAACCCAGACTGGGAACTTTATCCATATCCTTGCATTATTTTATTTTGCAGAGTATATGCAAACAAGTAGAAGAGAGTGAAGAAGCAGTAGAGAAACTACTAAAGGATGTAAACAGATTAAAACAAGAAATTAAAAAAAGAAAACAAGCACAGATTCAAGCAGCACGTAAGTAAAAAGTTCGCACACCACCTCTTTCTATACCTAAAAAAAGTTCTAAACAAAAAAAAAAAAAAAAAATTCTGATTTGAATTATGGATGAGCCAGCTGCACGGATGAATTTGCCCATCTTAAGATTAAAAATAATTGTTTTATTAATACTCTTAAATCCCACTGAGCAAAGAACATGGTACTATTATAGATATATTCTATTGTTGACATTAAAGAATTTAATTATAATATTCTCTTAGAATATTATGGCATGAGTAGGAGTTTGGGATTATGCAAGTCATTTTTCTCAGTTTAGACAATTTGATAAAATTGTTAGTATTTCTGACTCAACTTTACTAACAGATAACTATAAATGCTTTGTGGAACAACTATTGTATGTTGAACTGTTACTTTATTTTGTTTTAGGAGAGAAGAATGTCCAAAAAGACCCCCAAGAGAACATTATTCTTTGTCAAGCTTTACGGACCTTTTTTCCAGATTGTGAATTTCTTCACTCATGTGTTATCTCCTTGAAAAATCGGCATATCTCTAAAAGTAGCTGTAATACCAATCACCAACTCAATGTGGTGGACAACCTGACCTTAATGGTAGAATACACTGACATTCCTGAAGCTAGTCCAGCTAGTATTGCACGGCAAGAGATGAAGCGTAAAGCTTTAGATACAGATGACAGACGGCAATTCAAGAAGTCACGGCTGTTGGAGATACAAAGTCAACCATCTAAAACAGATACTGATAGTAGTAACCAAGAAAAATCATCCACAAGCAGCCCAGAAACAGATGAGGAGATTGAGAAAATGAAGGATTCTGGTGACTATCCAAGGTCTCCTACATTTTGATCCTTTTAAGGCCAAAAGATTTTTGATCAGCTGTGTTTGGCTATTTGCAGTAATACATTAAAAAGAAAATCCTAACCACACCTAATTTGACAACTATTTTTTAAAGCTATTTCTATTGGACTTTCAAAGCATTTACTTAGTTTTTATTGCAAGAGTAACTTTCTTTTTAATGCTCATTTTTCATCAATACAATAACAAATCAACTTACAGGTATGAAAACAAAATAGCTGACTCTTGGCAATGCAGAACTCAACAGGTAGGAGAGTCATGGGCTTCAGTAAGATTTTTAGGAAGAATGTTTAGTTTAACCCAATTTAATGAATTGGTTAAGTGTAGGTTGGCTAAGAGAGCTTTGCTATTTTTTTTTTGTATTTGTCTGTTTCATAATTGTGAGAATTTTCCATGAAGTTATACACATCACATGAAGCCTTCATGTTTCACTCACTATATGAAATGCTGAGCACGCACTTTGGCCATTGCTTTTCCATGTTATTTCCTAATAGAGCAAATTCATAGCCAGCATAAAAAACTATCATCTTTTATCTATGTGTTAACATGCACTAGTTACCATGGGGTGCTTAGGAAGCCCACATAATACCAGAAATGATTTTGCAAATAATGAGTTTCTTCTGGGATTGTTTTACTGGTTACATAAGAAGCCTGTGGTGGTGTGGAGGGCAGAAGAGGGAAACAGGCTGTCAGACTGAACCCTATTTAAAAATAATCACAAACATCAGAGCATATAGAACATAGATAATGTCTAAATGTAACCAATAAATGAACAAAACTGGGTGCACAGGCAAAACTAGGAACAGCAGAGGCAACAAGCAGCCAACATATATGCAAATATCTTCTCTAGATAACAGCTTGAGATTTTTAAAAGATCCTACATATTTATTCAGACTAAAGTTTAAACGTGCCTCAATGGAAAGTTCAATTTGCTAAAATGATATAGAGATACAAAAGTATTTAGCTTATACTGTTGCATAACACTACTGAACTGCTGATCAGAGAAGCTTGCTCAGGTCATTAATTATTACACAGCTGAACTTCCACAATTGAGTTTGATGACCCAACTTTCAGCGTAGTAAAAGGAAGAAAATATAAGAAAATTTCCCCAATTTCTCTCAACTTTTAGCAATAAGACGACACAATATATCGCCTATGGATCAGTTTATTTAAAGTACACTACCAGTTTCAGGATAGACTAGCCCAGGAATAAATGTGAGGTTCTGTAACAGCACCACTATCCATCCAATGTAACATATCTACAAAGAGAATATCCACTGTCCTAGCCCAGTATACCTGTATTTGCTAGTTAGGAAACCTTCCTGAGCAATTTCAGGTCCACACCATCATGAGGGATTTGTACATTATACAAGCATTCCACTTTCCTGTCCCATATCCCTAACATGCCACCTACAAGACATAATCTGGACCTAAAGTAAAATCCCAATACAAGTCATCTCTTCCATATTTAATATCCCATTTTCAGCAGTCTTTATTGTATAAGCCAGTGGTTGGCAAGCTGCGGCTCGAAAGCCACATGCGGCTCTTTGGCCCCTTCAGTGTGGCTCTTCCACAAAATCCCACATGCGGGCGCGCACGTACAGTACAATTGAAACTTCGTGGCCCATGCGCAGAAGTCGGTGTTTTGTGGAAGAGCCACACTCAAGGGGCCAAAGAGCCGCATGTGGCTCGCGAGCCACAGATTGCCAACCACTGGTATAAGCTATTTGTGGACCAGATGTAAATGACAGTGCTACAGTACCAATTTTTTTTATCCATGTGTATGGAAATGTAATGAGTGTTAACACTTCAAATAATCTGGTTTTATTTAGTGAACACTCACTGGTACGGATAAGTAACGCCTCACTTCACTCCTGAAACGTTTTTTCTTCATAAAATTTCATATTAAGAATTACGACGATTTAGTTTGATAAGATTTACTTTTGCCTACTAATTTTTGAAAGGTTATTAAATCTTATAGTTTGAGTCAACAACCATTTATTTTAAAATAAGTTTATTGATAACTTTACATAATTTACTCCCGATATCTGATGTTACAAATTTTAGGGTCTTTGAGATATGCAGGATCCTTGTATGTAACTGGCATAAATCCTGTAAAGAGACAATTAAGTTCTTCACAAAAGATAACAACCAAAATTGATAAGCACAAATCATTTTTTCAGATTCTCTTACCCATTATTTGTGCTCTCTTAATAGCTTTTGTGATTTCTCTTTGTTTCTTCCCACAAAGACCTATAAAAAAAAAAATGCTTTCTTAGTCATAAAACATACCAATATTCAAAATGCATAACAATTGTCTAAGTCAAGGAAGGATCGGAAAACCCATAAAGAGCCAGAAAGTAACTATCTTAAACTTTGTGGGCTGTACAGTCTCTGTCGTAACTTCTCAACTCTACTCTTAGTACACAAAGCAGCCAGCCACAGACACTACATAAACTAAGCTATTTACAAAAATAAGTGGCAGATCCAATTTGGCCTATGAGAAATAGGCCTCTGTTTAAATAATAGTCTAGGAGCGATTATAGTATACTCCAAAATACCAACACAATTTTTTAAACCCAAGTTTTCTACATGTCAGGTTATAGCTACCTCTGAGTATGAGAAGACATGTAAAATAGTACCTTTTTTGGAATAGGAAGCTTTCTTAAATACTAAGCTTTCTAACTGATTTATATACTATTTGAAAATAAAAATTTGCCAGTTTTCTTACATAACAAAAGTAGATTTATAAGTTGCTATAAGAGAAAACAAAATACCTGTTATGTGCCTTCCATGAATGCATCCAGTAAATGGAGAAATAAACTGGGACAAAAGCTGTTTGAGTTTTATTTGGAGAGGAAGAAAAAATTTATATCAATACATGTATTATTCATTCTTGACTGTAAATTTCAAAAAGCATACCTCATGTCACCTTCAAGTCATATAAAGGTTTATTAATAAATTTCAGACAAACTTTATAAAATATGAAAAATACTACTATGCTCATCCTATTGACAGATCATCTTTTTAAGTAACTAATGCAATTATTAAAGTTAACATCTCTTACCCAGTCTGTTCAAAAAGTCTGTACAACAGATTAATGACCATATTGTTTCAGTGCTAAAGCTGTTTTCTTTTTTAAAAATGTTTTTATTAATTTTAGAGAAAGGAAGAGAGAAACATCAGTGTGAGAGAGAAACACCAATGGGCTGGCTCCTGCATTCCTCCTACTGGGGATCGAGCCAACAACCTGGGCATGTGCCCTAGCTGGGAATTGAACCAGTGGCCTTTTGGTGCATGGAACAACACTCAACCAACTGAACTACACCGGCCAGGGCTAAAGCTGTTTTCTTGTTTGTACAGATTCTTTTCTAAAATACTCCTGCTTACAATGAAATACTAAACATTTCACCTATCATGATAGGCTGTCACATAATACCAGACTACAGTGAGGTCTTTAAGAGATATAGGTACATCGGGCCATTTGCTATAATTATGTTTCATAAATTTAAATTCTTTAGCACCTTCCAGGTGCCAGGCAGTGTTCTTGGCATAATGCTCCCAATATGTTGCATTTATTTTTATATTGTTATGACTGTTATTTTTTTTATAATTCTTTATTGTTGAAAGTATTACATATGTCCCCTTTCCTAATACCTGCATTTAAAAATTTCTTGGTTTTTCTCCCTATAAGGCAGCTATCACTTTATACTATTGTCAGTATACTTCAACATTCTCTACCCCAGATTTGCCACTTAACTTGCTGAGGGCTGTAAAACAGATAAAGTTGTATTTGAAGCAGTGATATTGTTGGTGAGGTAGAGAGATCAACTTCACCAGAGGAGCTTTTTCCAAACTACTCACCTCCATCAACTGAGAATTACTGCCATTGTGAGCTATTATTAGAATAAAATAGAGATGCTTTATACATAGAAATATAACCAGATTTGGAATTATGATGTTGCTAAAACAGTTGCCCCTCCATAAAGCCTGTTATAAAACTGACTTGATTCTCTTTAGTTAGGACTAATTAAAAAAGTAAAATCCTAGAATCAATTGTCATAGTGAAGTAAAACATCTCACCTGTACATTCTTATAATCTACACGTTTTCCACACAAGACGCACTTTTTAAGAGGCTCCTTATAAGGATTTTCTATTGGAACAGGCTAGGATAAAGGGAAAAGAATATGATTAAAAAGTTTAATGTGTTAATTTCGAATCTAAAAAACACTAAACCTTAAAGCTACCACATTTAAATCTATCCAAAGAATTAGTTCTGCCTTTCTTACTGTGAAAAGGAATACAACATCTTGGCTTGTAAAAGAAAAAACAAGTACTTCTGAAAAGGACTCACCATTATAAAGATTTCAGTATGCTTTTCCATATTTTGTACAAGTGTTTTATTTTGGCTTAGTTTGGTTAAGGAGGAGTTAAGTCATGGATTTTAGGATAAAATACAGTCTTTGGAGAAAAAAGGGTTTATGGGAGAAACAAAATTAAATCTACACTAAGTGATTCCCTCCTCAAATGTTTTGCCCAAGTGACTAAAAATTCTTAAGATTTAAATTAAGAAAATCTTATAGCACAACAGGTGTCATATGTAATGTCTAAATCCATCCCCATATTTCTCTCTCAGATGTTTTATCACTATTTTTGTTTTTAAAAGACAATGCCCCATAGCTTACTATAATATAAGGTCCTTTGACTAGCATTTTATGGCTCCCAGATTGCTCTTTAAGTTTGTGTCAGCCTTTGGACTTCCTTTCTTCACTAACTATATTCTTCTGTCACAATGCCTCCCTCCTACGAGTATAAGCATCTCCAGTCTAGAGATTCTTTTTTTTTTAAAAATATATTTTATTGATTTTTTACAGAGAGGAAGGGAGAGGGATAGTTAGAATCATCAATGAGAGAGAAACATCGATCAACTGCTTCCTGCACTCCCCCTACTGGGGATGTGCCCGCAACCCAGGTACATGCCCTTGACCGGAATCGAACCTGGGACCCTTCAGTCCGCAGGCCGACGCTCTATCCACTGAGCCAAACCGGCTACGGCAGTCTAGAGATTCTTAATCTACAAATGGCTTTAAAGTCCTCTAACTCCTGTAGTTGTATGTAAAATTTCAAATGAGTGGGACTGTGTGCCTTTTTCGTTTGTCTTTTGAATAGCTTTTTAAAAAAATTCTTGATTTCAGAGAGAGAGGGAGGGAGAGAGGGATAGAAACATCAATGATGGTAGAAAATCATTGATCAGCTGCTCCTGCACGACCCCTACTAGGGATGGAGCCTGCAACCTGGGCATGTGCCCTGAACCGTGATCTTCTGGTTCATAGTTCCACACTCAACCACTGACCCACACTGGCCGGGCATGTGTGCTTTTTTCGGAGAAAGCCCATAGCTTTCATTAGCGTCTAAGTGGGGTTAATAACCTAAAAAGGAGCTCTAGTAATTTCCTTCACTCTCTTGAGGTAGGTTGTGAATTGAATGACTAAGATAGATGGCTCAGGAGGACTAGAGTTTGTTTTCTCCAAGTCCTCAAATGTTCTTAAACCAATTTACATTCAGCTCACATGTAATGACTGACTATATTCCTTCCCTACACTGTACTATGTGCTTTGTATGGTCTGATTAGTGTCAGGTTATCTTTGCAAGTAGGAAGAAAACCTATACTGCCAAGTCCAACCCTAGCACTTAAAACCTATAAAAATACATATATAGG
Source organism: Myotis lucifugus (assembly GCF_000147115.1). NCBI lineage: Eukaryota > Metazoa > Chordata > Mammalia > Chiroptera > Vespertilionidae > Myotis > Myotis lucifugus. Next base: position 4,980,948 of record NW_005871060.1, on the reverse strand, counting down.
ATAGAAGAAATTATATTTAATGTCCTCATATGAAACTTTAATTTTGATCTCTCATTTATTAAGACAACCCTCCTCCCCAAAAAAATTGAATGGGGCAATAAAATCGAATTTGAAATGGGGAAGAGCCAACCTGTAAGTAAGCTTTGTATATAATGCCTTTGTTGGATTATCTGCAATTATTCCATCCACCCAAACAACCTTTTTAAATTCTCAAAGCACATATCCTTAAATTTAAGATCTAGGAAGAAAAAAATGTATTATAGAAGCCATGCTTTTAAAAAATATATTTTTTTTTATTGATTTTGAGAGAGAGGAAGGGAGAAAGAGAAACAGTGATGATCAATCGGTTTCCTCCCACATGCGCCCGACCTGGGGCGAGAACCCACAACCTGGGTATGTGTCCTGCCGGGAATCGAACCCGCCACCTTTTGGTGTACAGGACGATGATCCAACCAACTAAGCCATACCAACCAGGGCAGAAGCCATGCTTCTTTCTAGAAATCTAGGAATTCTCTTGAAAACTCAAGTGACTACTCATCAATGAATTATAATTTTCAAACTCAGACTAATGATTATTGATTGTATTGTCCTCCTGTTGAACTCTATTTGAATAGCTAAAATAACTGTATAAGAATTTGGTCATATTTGCAAATGCCTTATAAAAAGGAAGAAAACAATTCTTACCAGGTCCTCATTGCTGGTTACCTGTTTATATTGTGAACAACTTCTCCACAGCACTGCAAGTAAACAGAAACAGCAACAAACCAATTCTTTGTTAGCTGAGTAGCTAAAGACATTGCATTATGGAGGCAAGATGAATCAAGAGACATAAAATCAAGGGACACCTGAATATAAAAGGCAGGTTTTCTATTCATTATACTCACACTGACTGGACAAAAACCTTTAGATTTGAGGCAGAGTAAGACTTAATATGGATGTGCCTTCCAGGGCTTTGGAAAAAGGGTATATATACCCTTTCCCCAGCCACACAATCTCTCATCTGCTCTTTTGCGATATTTATTTTCCCTTCACTCCACGGTTAGAAACAGATTTTTAATGCAAATACTCGGGGAAGAAGCAACAGAGGGAAAATGTGTAACAGACCCCTTACAGAGAATAGTTACTGATAGAGAAGCACAGAAAAGATGAAAGTACAAAAATTACAGATTCGAGGGCCTCGCTCACAATTTCGCCCTGATCTGGGACCTCAGACATCTGGAATTTGCTGCTGGATGGCTCTGGAGATGTCCCTTCCTTACAAGTCGACCCGGAGGTCTCAGGCAAGTCCCTGTCTCTTTAATAATCACCCCATTACTCTCCTCGTATGTTAAAAAAAAATGAAGTGTACTGGAAGACGCCTCACGTCCCTTTCAGCTTTAAAATACTAGTCCTGGGCCATTACAGATTCCCACCCAGGAGAAACTTCCACTGCCCGGAAAACGGCGACGTTGACCTAACAGCGGCGACTGCCCCGACCTAATCGGGGATGGGGCGGCGGCAGTGCCACCGCGGAGCAGAGGGCGGGAGACTTTACCCGCTCGGGCTCCTGGGTTTGCGCAGCGGACGGCGGCCGTCAGGAAGCAGGTAAACTTCCTCCTCCCCGGACCACTGCAAAGAGCACCCACAGAAGCCATGGTTCCTCGGTCCTCCCTTCCCTTCCTCCTCCTAAGTCGTCCGCACAAGTCCTTTCCGGTGCTCCCGGGTGAGCCCGAGGACTCGCGTCCAAGGTTCCGCGAGCCAATGCCGGGGCCGGAGACCGTGTTCATTGCGTTTGCGCAACCCCTTTACGTGCCCGCCCTCGCCGCGCCGCAAGCCCGCGGCACCTACGATTGGACGGGAGGAAGGCGGGCTGCCACGCCGGTGCCTCCACTTCCGGCCCGGGAGCAATTAATTTGTGGTCTTTCCCAAAGGTGGATGGAGAGGCGAGCGACCTCGGCCCCTGTCGCTACTGCTGCTCTGCCCTCCACTCAGCGCTGCTCTGGGGTTTGGCGGCTGGGTCACCGGGGACGTCCCTCGGGCAGGGCCCCCGGCCCCTGCCATGGATGAAGGCAGTTCCCGCATCCGCCGGCGGGTGTCTGTCCGCAAAAGGAACCGTCCCAGCCTAGAGATCCTTCTTGCCGCCCCCACCGCGGACGAGCTCAAGCCGGGCGATGACGAGAAGGCGGAGGAGGAGGAGGAGGAGGAGATGGGGGCTGGAAGCCCGCGACGGAAAACTGTGGGCGTACAACCGGTCGAGGTACAGCCCCGTCAAATTGCCCCGAGTTCCTCGTCCCATGTCCCACCTTAGGGGCCGTCATACACACCCGGGTCTCCTACTGCGCATGCCCACTGAGGGGGGGGGGCGGTCAGCTGTGGAAGGCATGGCATTTGACACTAACATTTTGACAGCGTCCTTCTCGGGTGCAAACAATGGACCAGTTATCTACTAGGCTTCGTGTGCTCACCTCAGTTTTGTTATTGTTAATTCTCACTTGTGAGGTCTTGCCTTATTATCCCCGTTTTTATATAGATGTGAAATGCAGACCCTCGACACGTAAAAGTTGTTCATGCAGCAAGTAAGTGGCTTGACTGAGACGCAAAGGCAGACTTCGAAGTTACTGCTGCTTCTGCTGTACCAATAAAACCTACCAGTTATGAAGAGCAGACGAATTATATGCTGCGTACTTTCTTAAGCTAGTTACATTCACAACAGAAATCAGGCCCCGAGAAGTTAAGAAATGGCACTTCTGGCTCAAAGTCCTGTGTTTTTAATCACGACACTATTGCTGCCTCCGAGTTTACATCTCTTCTGTTTAGTAGTAGACCCCTGTAGGTCAGTGTGCAGACTCTCCCTCTCAATTCCAAATTCCTAGGGACAATCTTGGAGTGTCCAGGAGTACAAGCATGATTTTGTTAAAGGGCAGTCTCTAGATTAGAGACTGGGAGGGGAGGGATAGTGCAGTATCAGAAGTTAGAAGTATCTAACTTCCAGTCAGATGACATCCCAGTAGATGTCTACCAGTCTTGCTACCCACCACTTGAAGGATTTAGCGTTGGCTTAACACTCCGGTGTGGGGTGAATTTCCCGCCAAAATATAAGATGGCTCTGTCTTTTGGTTTTGTTCCATCCACCAAAAGGGTGGATTACAAACAAATATTTGGTAATACGCAGTTACAATCGGCCCGAGTTTACACGTTTCCCGCACTCCACCGCAAATCTATATGAACCGAGTTAAAGACGGCTCCCGCGGAGTACGCGCAATTCACGCGAGCCGACTTAACTCGTTTCCCCCACTCCAAGTGTTAAGAATTAGGATCCCAGCATCATCATGCACCAAGAGTGCAGTTTAGGCAAGTCCCTTACCCTCTCTAGGCCTCCATTGCTCTATCTGTAAAATGGGATGATAATATCTATTTCACAGGGTGATTTACATTTAGTTCTGTGATCCGTATGTGACCATCCTCTATAACAAAAGCCCAGCAACCAAAACGGTGGAATGACCAGAGTCCAGAACGACCACGGCCCCTCACCCCGGCTGGCCACCCCCCAGTGAGCGGTTAAGGGCAATCAGGCAGGCAGGCAGAGTGGTTGGAGGCGACCAGGCAGGCAGAGGTGGTTAGGGGCGATCAGGCAGGCAGGCGAGTGGTTAGGGGCCAGCAGTCCCAGATTGCGAGAGAGTGTAGGCCAGGCTGAGGGGACCCCCCCCTTCCGTGCACAAATTTCGTGCACCGGACCTCTAGTTTAATTATATACTTGGTATAGCCCTAGGCCGGAACTTTTATTCTTGCTAAAGCTAGAATTGACCATAAATATTTTTGTTTTCTTTCCAGAATAATGAAAGTGAAGAGGACATGTTTGGTGACTATGATAGCTTTGCTGAAAATTCTCTTATAGCTCAAGTTGATGACCTGGAACAAAAATATATGCAACTTCCTGAAAATAAGAAGCATGATACAGACCTTGCCACTGAAGATCTTTGTTCAGAAGACATCAGACATAACCAACTCAGCATTACTACTATAGGCAGCTTTACTGAATTAAAAACAGATGAGCACACAAAAAATCAGAGCGGGCATGAAGATATCTCTATTGAACCTGGAGCTGATCTTTTGTATGAATTGCCTTCTTCACAGGTTTTATACTTTGAAAATTTGCAGAACTCTTCAAATGAATTGGGCAATCAGTCTACTAAAGAGAGGGATTGGAACTCATCCTCTCACAAGACTGTGAGTGAGGAATTGCCCCAAAATAGCATAGAGCAACCCCAACAAAATGATGAATTCTCTTCTAAAGTCAGAACTAGTTCAGATGTGAATAGGAGAAAAAGTCTTAAAGATCATCTAAAAAGTGCCATGACTGTCAATGCAAAGGCCCAAATGCCAATATTTTCTAGGACTAAACAGCTCAAGGAGACTCACCTGTCCGAAGAAATTAATGTTGCTAAGAAAGCAATTGAGTCATCATCAGATGATGTTGGTCCCTTTTATTCATTACCCAGCAAAGTGAGAGACCTTTATGTTCAGTTCAAAGGAATTGAAAAATTATATGGTAATGCATTTTGCTGGAATGAAAAAAATTTTGCCACCATTACCATAGTATTAGTGCAAGTCAATAGAAAGGAGATCCTTCCATGGTCATATAGTGCATCTTAAAAACAAATCAAAGTATCAATCCTCTCTCAACCTATCCCAGTTGTGCTACTGCTGAACCTCTTTCCTTGTGGTCACACTTCTCAAACGTATTATCCTTGCTGTCTCCCTTTCCTCACCTCAAATAATTCCCAACCCACTCCAACTCTGGGTTCTGTGTGCTCACTTAAGATATAATGACTAGGTTGTCTAAACCCAATAATACCTTTAGTTCTTAGCTTTCCTGACTTGTAAGTAGCTTGCCTGACACAATTGACCAGATCCTTTTTGAAACACTTGATTTCTTGACATTCCACTCATGTTTTGTTTTGTTTTTCTAACTGTCTAGCTGCTCCTCATTTTTCTTAACTGGTTCTCTTGGCTGGCTCTGTCTTCTCTACCAAAACTTGTTGAATTCCTTTGACTAGTGAGATGTCTTGAGTGAAAGTTAGTAGTAGTAATACGACTGATTAAAACTAAACATCTTTAAAGATGGCTGAAAAGACTTAAGTGCAAAGAATATTAATAATGTCTCATAATGTTTTTTAAAAATCCTGGATTCTTGCCTATATTTTAAATATGTGTTATTTTAGACAAAGAAGGTACAATTGCTGCCATTCTGGAAGATTAGCCTATCAACCAATCACTGCATAAGTATTTCTGAATCTCCTATGTTAGTGCCTTAAGAACCATATGAAAACATGGTTTCTCTTCTCAGGGAGAAGACAATTAGGTTCAAGAAGTAGGACTACAGGAAAAAAAGTCTAATATAAGACTATAAGAGTCTAATAAATCCTAAATTGTGAGATTTGTACTTAAGAGCTAATGGTGTGTATTGCTCACAAAGGATATATTAACTTCCCTTTGCTTTTCTCCTAGCACCTTGTCCTTTGTTTAATCTGCATTTCCTACCAGCATGAGTACCCTGAGGACAGGGCTCTATCTAATTCACCTTTTTCTTATATAACTAGCACTATACCTGGTACATTCTGGTAGGTTCTCAACTGCTGGGGGTTGTCAGCCTATTTATTCTGGCCCTGTCACTATAAACCTCAACTTTATACTGAGCCTTAGTGTCTGATCTATTAAAAAGGGATGATGATGATAATAAAAGTAATTGTTTTGCAGGTTACATTCTGTGTGAAGGACATGCCAAATTAGACTTTGATAATGATTATCAGTAATTATATTAGTAGCTTTAAAGTATGAACTTTAGTAAATAACTTTTTAAATCTTTTTACTTGTAAATTTAGCTTAATGAAATGACCAATTTAAAAAATAATTATGTGTGCTAAAGCAGTGATTCTCAAAGTGGAGTTCTTAGACCCCAGCATCAGCATTACCTATAAACTTGAAATGTGTATTCAGGACCCAGCCCGACCTCCTGAATCAGAACTTCTGGGGGCAAGTCTGACAGTCTGCTTTAATAAGCCCTCCTGGGTATTCTGATGTGCCTAAAGTTTGAGAACCACTGAGCTAGAGAACCTCAACCTTATACAGGGGCTAGCAAAAATAGGTTTACAGTTGCAATACAAATCCTATATAATAAAAGGCAAATCGACCGAATGGTGGAACGACAGGTCGCTATGATGTGCACTGACCACCAGGGGGCAGAGAGTCAATTCAGGAGCTGACCCACAGGGGGAGCGCCACTTAGCCAGAAATTGGGCTCACAGCTGGCTAGCGCAGAGGCAGTGGTGTGAGCCTCTCCTGCCTCCGTGGCAGCACTAAGGATGTTGGACATCCCCTGAGGGCTCCCGGACTATGAGAGGGTGCAGGCCAGGCTGAGGGATCCCCCCAAGTGCACTATTTTTGTGCACCAGGCCTCTAGTAATACAATCTATACTAATAAAAGGGTAATACGCTAATTAGACTGGACATCTGGATGTCCTTCCTGACAAAGCCATGGTGGCAGGGGCCAAGGCAGAGGCGTTTAGGGGCAATCAGTCTGGCAGGGGAGAGCAGTTAGGGGCAATCAGGCCAGCAGGCAGGTGAGCAGTTAGAAGCCAGCGGTCCCAGATTGCGAGAGGAATGTCCGACCACTGGCAGTCGGACATCCCCCGAGGGCTCCTGGATTGGAAAGGGTTTAGGCCGGGCTGAGGGACCTTCCCTCCCCCATGCATGAATTTCGTGCACTGGGCCTCTAGTAATTTATAAATGATAATGCAAGAATAATCTGTTTTGTGTACTCAAAACAACCTACTTTTGCACATGCCATAGTGTAGTGGTTGCTTTTTTATCATGAAATTATATGTTTGATGTATTTTGCATAAATATTGAGAACTAAGTTAATATAATTTAAAGGTTTTTTTATTTTAAATGCTCACCTGAGGATATGTTTTTTAATTGACTTGAGAGAGAGAGGGAGAGAGAAACATTGACCAGTTGCCTCCTGAAGACACCTGACCAAGGATGGAACCTGCAACCTAGGTATGTGTCCTGACTAGGAATCAGACCACAACCTTTTGGTGTAGGGCACAATGCTCCAACCAACTGAGCCACCGGGCCAGGGTATAATTTACTTTTATAATGTTTGAAGATAAAGAATATTCCTAAATATTTATGATTTTGTTCATTTTATACTTTAAAAATCTGAGTTGGATAAAATGTAGCTATGGTCAAGTTGTATTATTGCACACAAACATCTGCAGTTTGGTAACTAATGGGTAATGCCAGTCTGACTTAAAAAAAAAAATTTAGTATTGAATTTAAGTAGTTAAGGACTTTTGAAAAATTGTAAATCTTTTTTCCTGAAATATTTTAAAGTAAAAAAGGTACATGGTTATTTGCAAATTTTTGAGAATCACCAAAAATGCACAATAAGTCATCTGTAATTGCCATTCATGTATAACTATTTTTAATACCTTTGTAATATATCCTGTTAATCATTTTTAAATTTAACCATCTATTCCCTCATTTTCAAGATGCAAAGAATTACATTATAATTGTGCAACATTCATTCAACCTTTGTCCCCCCAATGTCTTTTTTTGTTAGATGTAAACAATGCCATGATGAGCATCCTGCACATAATCTTTATATGCCCCTTTATTTCTATGGGTGTAGAGTTCTAGAAGTATTACTAGTAATACTACTAGATCAAAAACAACGTGCAATTTTATTTTTGATACTGCTAAATTGCTTTCCAAAAATATTATAGTAGTTTATGCTCTCATAAACCATACTTTGCTCAGCTGGATTTTATATTAGTGGCCCTTTTATTTATTTTTGCCAACCCAGTAGGTAACAATTAAACATCTTTTTATGTATTTATTAGTCATTTGCATTTCTCCCTACAGTGAAATGTCTTGAATATCTTTTCCCATTTTTCTAGTGATAAAACACTGGTGCACGGTCTGAAAACTTCTGATGATCCACATTGTTAAATTATCCTACAAAGTAGTTAGACTAGTTTCCACACCATGTTTTGGATCTGACATGATACTTTTCATGAATGCTACCTTGCTAAGTTGTGGAAACGTTAGGTGTGCCAATTAATAATCCATCTTTCATGGTTTAAACTACCAGTTTAAACTGATATTTAGGCCATTCAAAGTTCAGCTCCCCATGAGAGCTAAGTAGTCCTTGGTTTGTACAAAACCTCATGCATTTTTTTTCCTTCTCCTATTTCTCTAAGATGGTGTTTGGATGAATGAAAAAGGGAAACTTACACAGTCTCCTTGCAGAACGTAAGAGGAAAGTCGTAGGATTCACACAGATTGTGTACTGTCCTCTGATGTCCCAGATGATGCCTTTTGTCCAGCAGGCACTGCCTGCCATGCTGGGATCTTAGACCTAAGTTTGCAGCTGGCGAGTAGGAGAGCTAGATGCCCATCCCACTGACCAGGACTGAATTAGAATTAGACTCACTGGCTGTGCACATCACACATTGGGGATTTTTGACAGTTAACATTGGTATAGTTACACTTACCATTATAAGAAAATTGCTACACAAGATCGGATTTGATATTTTCTTCTTAGAAAACTTTCTAAGATTGAAACTATATTACGGGAAAATAATGCTTTTGTTTTAATTCCACAGAATGGCAACATACTTGCTTAACCTTGACTTCTGTGCAAGAAAGAAAAAATTTAATATATTCCTTGCCAACTAGTGGTGGAAAAACCCTCGTGGCTGAGATTTTAATGCTACAAGAACTGCTTTGCCGGCGCAAAGACGTTTTAATGATCCTACCATATGTGGCAATTGTCCAAGAAAAGGTGCAATTTTTTTTAAACAAGTGGTATTTGCTAATGCTATTTTAACATTAAGTAACTTTTTATTGACTGAAAAGAGATTTCTATTGATGAGGAATTAATATTTTTAGAATGTTAAAAGCAATATGGAGTACTGGACTGAATATCTTTTCTGATCTAAACTGGTGGATTCAACTTCATTCTAAATGTTCTATTGATATTTAGCTTGCTTTCAATTATTTTATCAAAATAAATGAGTTACTCTGATTTTTTAACATCAGGAGACAATTGAAATTTATTTTCTCATTTATTATGTAGTTTAAAACTTGTCTTCATTTTGCAAATAGCAACATTAATTGGGATTTTTTTTTTTAATATGCAGCACTGCACAAATTTGCATGTCATCCTTGCATGGGGGCCATGCTAATTTTTTCTGTATTGTTCCAATTTTAATATAACTGCCGCCAAAGTGAGCACTAATTGTGACATTTCTTAGATGTTTATGTCTTATCTGTGACCTTGTTCCCATTGATTGGTATCTAACACAATTTTAGATTTTTTTAAATCCCCATGAGTATTTACTAATTAAAGTCCTTATTTATCTGTTTCATTTGTTTATTTTAATATTCTAGATTTCAGGTTTGTCAAGCTTTGGTATAGAACTGGGTTTCTTTGTTGAAGAATATGCCGGAAGCAAAGGAAAATTTCCTCCAATTAAAAGAAGGGAAAAGAAATCACTATACATTGCCACTATTGAAAAAGGACATGGTCTGGTCAACTCCTTGATTGAAACTGGAAGGATTAGCAGTCTGGGTCTGGTTGTTGTAGATGAGGTGAGTTGCTACTTTTGTAATTTATCAACATTTTTATTATACTAACAGTTATTAATATGTGGATCCACTTAGCACCTGTATGAGAATAAATAATTTGTTTTAATATATAGACAGTAGATGAAAACATTTCATGCTTGATAATATTAAATTCAATTTTGTGTCAAGTGTTTCTTGAAGAGTGAATATATGCGTGTATGTGTATATTCAATTTTATAATAGTTCTTATGAATTCCAGATGTGTCAAGATGTTGCCCCCAAACCTCATTAACTTAAAAATCAGTGAAATAATGCATATGTACTCTAGTTGCTATATCTAAAATGCTTAAGAGTTATAAAGCAAAGATTACTTTATTTCATATAATATGTGTATATTTTATATAGGCATTATATCCAGATTTACTTTTCTCCCTTTTTTAAAAAAATCTCAAGTTGCACATGATTGCTGAAGGAAGCCGTGGGGCTATACTGGAAATGACCCTAGCAAAAATCCTCTACACTAGTAGTAAGTATTTTTTCAAATGTGGTTACTAATTGATTTATGATCAAGAGATCTATAAAAGACTTATTTCTATTGCTAGCGAAATTACGTAGCCTAGAGTAAGATACGTAAGCTTTATGCCTTAGATTATGATTTCTAAGGTAAACGTATAGATTTTTGTTGGAAGAATTGATGAATGAGGATAATTGTTAAGATAAATGAAAGTAACATGTGAGGACATCCCTGTCATTATCTCATTTGCTAGCTATGTGTGCATAAGCAGATGACTCAACCTCTCTGTTTCTTCATCTGTAAAATGGGGATAATAATGGTACTGACCTGATAGGATTGTTGTGAGGATTGAGTTAGCACATGTGACGCATTCAGCAGTGCTTAGCACACAGCACTCAACAAGAGTTGCTGCTGCCTCCACCTTCAGTATCATCATCATACCAATAATGCAGCATATTCCAGTAGTCACTTTAAGGAGCTCTTTTGCAACATCAGATAGTCTTCAAATGTACATGAAATATTTATTCTAAAGGTCTTCCCTACTATTTAATGATATGCTATTGCAGTAGCGTAGCTTCTATATGCAAAACTTATTAATTGTAAAGGTCAAACTTTAGAATTATTTTAAAAAATTTTAATAGCAATGGTATTTACTAGTAGACATATTGTAGCACTTTATAATCATTCATTAAAAAAATATTTATTGAGTACATGCCAGGCACTATTTTAAGTGCTAAGGATACAACAGTGAATAAAACAAAGTCCCTGCCTTCATCAAACATACTTTAATGAAAGGGAAATAACAATAAGCAGATAAACAAGAAAACATGGTGTGTGAAAGCATAACAAGTTCTCTAGGAAAATATAAAGCAGAGAAAGAGAAGAGAATGATCACCTACTTGTCAAATCTAGTGTACACTGACTGTCCTTGTCTCAATTTTACTTCAGCAGTTGACTGTTTATCATTCTTTTTTCCTTTGAGTGCTGCTCCATTATTCTCTTTTGGTTTTCCCACCATTTCTGTGTAAGTGGGAGCCTGTGTTAGCATGGAAAGATAGCATAGCATAATGGCTGAGGACAAACTCTGGAACTAGATTCAAATTCTGGCTCTTTTTTTTTTTTTTTAATCTTTATTGTTGAAAGTATTAGAGATGTTCTCTTTTTTCCCCCATTAACCCCTTCTAGCCTACCCCCGCCCCAGACCTTCACCACACTATTGTCTGTGACCATGGGTTATGCTTATATGCATACAAGTGCTTTGGTTAATCTCTTCCCGCCCATCCACCCATCTCCCCCTGAATTCTGGCTCACTTTTAACTACATACATGACCTTGGGCAAGCTATAGTAACTGTGCCTCTGTTTCCTTATGTCTCAAAAATGGATGATAGTAATAGAATCTTCTCACTGAATTTCTGTAAAGATGGAATGAGTTATCTTTGTAAAGCATCTAGCATAGTACCTGTACATAATGGACATGTGTTTGCGATCTATCTGTAATAATAAAAGCATAATATGCTAATTAGACCGGACAGCCAAATGACCTTCCGGACGTCCTTCTGGGCGAAGCCAGGGCTGTGAGGGCCAAGCCCCTTGCATGAGTTTCATGCATCGGGCCTCTAGTATATATAAAAGCCTAAGCAACTGAACAACCGGAATGACCAACCAGTTGCTATGATGCGCACTGACCACCAAGGGGCAGACACTCAATGCAGGAGCTGCCCCCTGGTGGTCAGTGCGCTCCCACAGCCAACCTCCCGCGGCCGGCCAACCTTCCGTGGCCCCTCCCCCTGGCCATCCAACCTCCCGCAGCCCCTTCCCCTCGTGGGCCAACCTCCTGTAGCCTGGATCGGCCTGATTGCAGATCAAGCCGAGGGACCCCACCCGTGCACGAATTCATGCACTGGGCCTCTAGTTGATATATATTTGTCTTTCTATCAGCAGTGCCTTATACTTAATAGATAATTAAATGTGATGAATCTCTTTAGTTTTTCCTTCTTGGGACATCTCATTCTAAGCATGTTCATTACGTACATTGGTGTTACCATTGATTCATCTTAGGCTCTTCTCTTATTCCCTTCTTCATACAGTTTCTGCTTATTTTCATCCACACTCTTGACTTCAAGTGCTTCCTGTGTGGTGATGGCTCCCCCTTTGTATTTCCAGCTTATGGCTCTCTTCTGCGTAATATTATCTGCCAGCTGGACACTTCTACTTGAAAATCCTGTGAACAGCTCAGATTCACCATGTCCAAGTCTAACTCGTTTCCTTCACACCCATTCTTCAGTCTGAATTTTTTGCCACTATTTGTCAGCCAGCCAGCCAAGCCAGAATCTTACAGTTTTCACTCTTGTACATTCTGTCAGCAACCAAATCTTATCTGGTCCATCTCATAAATATATTTTTAAGTTCTCTCCCTCCTGTCCTTCTTTACTACTAAATCTTTAGCTCAATGCCTCATTCTTTCTTACTTAGATTACCACAGAAAGCTCTCTCATCTGCCTTCAGCCTTGATCACTGCCATACCCCGCACCAAATCCATCTTCTCTAGTGCAGTTAGAAAGATATTTCCCAAAGGCAAATCCTATTAGTTTATTTTACTGTTTACAGTCCTTCATAGCTTCCCTTTGTTTCTACATAAATCCCAAATTTCTTAGCACAACCTTTCATTGATTTGGCCACATGTTCACCTCTTCAGTTTCATAGTCTACCCTGAGGGAGTAGGAAGGGGCAACATTCCTCTTTCAGATACTACTTTGTATGGTAAAATTCAAGACAGAACACAACAGCAATGAAGAAGCATTTGCTAAGACTTCTTTGGGTTTTGTGGTTTTTTGTTTTTTTTTTTATTCAATAGCTAGTCTGTGGAAAGCAGCAATTTTGAGCTACCCAGGAAGTCATGCAGCTTTATGAGTTGCACTCCACCTTTAAAGTAAAGTTAATCCGATAGCAAGATTGCATAAAGAACTTTTCATGTGGCATGAGTTCATCCCCCATTCAGTCCTGCATCCTACACTGTACATCTGTAGACAGCCGAACCTGTGGAACCTGTCATAACTCTTCATAATGACGGTCTAAACAGTCATCAACACGCATTTTTATACTCATTTTTGTTGTTTAGAAGTCTTAATAAAGATCCTACTTCTTGATAGAGGAAGAGTTTCATTCTTTGATTGCCAGATTAATAATCTGGTAATATATTTGTGTTTTTCTTACCTTCCCTCGCCCCTTTCCAAATCACTTAGGAAAAATTTAGAACCAAAAAAGGTTGCTAAAATTACTGTTATGATATAATAAATAATAAAAATTTTTCAATACTTTGGTGTTTTTGTTTTTTTAGAAACAACTCAAATTATTGGTATGAGTGCAACTTTGAACAATGTTGAAGACCTGCAAGAATTCCTTCAAGCAGAATATTACACCAGTCAGTTCAGGCCAGTATGTACCTGAAGTTTGCACTGTAGTTATGTATCATCTTAGAAACAAAAGTAGCTATTGTACCAAATAAAAAAATTCCATAGAGTAGTGAAGGGCCATAAGTCCACTCACCATGCCTATATGCTAATAAGAATTTATAGAGAATGTAAACTCTGGGGTCAGGGATCTTGGCTTGCGTCACAACTGTATCTGCAGCACCTGGAATAGTGACTGGCCTAAATATTCAATGAATGAATATTTATTGAATGAAAATTTCCAGACACATTCTATTTGTCTACTTCTTATTCTATAAGGTAAAAGTTTTCACTCAGTCAAAATTTAGTAATTTATGTTTTGAACTATTAGCACAGTAAAAAAGTTATCTTAAAAGTTAAAATATTTACACTTGGTGGTTATAATGCTTTTAAAATAAATCTAGGTTTCACATAGATTTAAATTTAAACTCCCCAGTAATAGTATTCCCAAAATGCTTGAATAAAGTAAATAAATGTATCTGTCTGCAGTACTAGTGTGCATGTTCTGTCTCTGAATGGGTTTTCAGGAAATGATTTTTTTTTTACCATGTTTCTCTTTTATTAGTGTAGATAGATAACTAATATTCAAGCATAGTTGCCAAATAAAAACATTTTGCAATCAAGAATTTAAAGCCACAAATATTTCTAAAAGAATTATTGAGGATGTGTTTCAGCCAATGAAAAAAATTGATCTAAGAAAGAGACATGAGAAACTAAATGTAATAATACATTTTTAAACAATAAAATACATAAATCATTCTAAACAACTGCTTAACATAGAATCATGAAGCCTAAGACAATTGTTAACTGATTTATAAAATTGGGATAATAATATAATAAGAAGAACAATCTAGAGCTTACATTTCAGTGTTTAAAAAAACAACAGAATGTATAGGTCGGGGGCAGAGAAAGTACTAGAGTGCTAAGAATTTTGTCCTCTTCAGGAAAGATCAAATAACTTCATTTATTATTTATATTCATAAAACATTTTTGTAATACTTACTTAAAATTAAATGGTACAATGGAATACTATGCCACTATAAAAAAGAAGGAACTCTTACCATTTGCAACAGCATGGATGGAACTGGAGAGCACCATGCCAAGTGAAATTAAGCCAGTCAGAGAAAGACAAATATCACATGATCTCACTCATATGTGGGATATAATGTTCAACATAATTTGATGAACAAGAATAGATCCAGAGACAAATGGTAGGGGAGAGGGTGGGCTAGAGAGCAACCAAAGGACTTGTATGCATGCATATTAGCATAACCAATGGACACAGACACTGAGGCGGTGGGGGCTTGCCCGGGATGGGGAGGGATCAATTGGGGGAGAAGGAGCCATATGTAAAACTTTAGACAATAAAAAATAATAAAATATAATTAAATTAAATTAAATGGGTAATAACCATTAGGAAAAAATGCAAATAGGATGCATAACCATTAGATGGGGAGAAGGATGGAGAAAAACAATCATTAAGACTCTAGAGAGAAATGGGGGGAGAAATACTAGAAAAAGAAAACATTCAAAATAAATATCAGGAATAACACCAATTATATCAGTCATTGCAACTGATTATGTTAAATGAGGAAATGATTTTTAAGAATCACCAAATTTTAATTTGAAAGTTGATGTTTTTATATTTGCATCACAAAAGAAAAATTTAAAAGATATTTCATCACCTTAATTGTCAAATTAGGTGTTATTCTTTTGAACATGCAATGAAATATGTTTACAAACTTTTTGTCTACAAATACTTAAAAATAATGTGGTAGTTAGATTGAAAACTGATGATTAATGAAACAAAGTTTTAAATCTTGAGAAATAACTCCTTAATAAAAGATAAAGAGTGTGAACATTTAACTCATTTGTACTTGTTGTGAAAAATAAGGAAGTGTTTGGTTTCTGTTTAGACATGTAGCTGTTCAATTCAAAAGTATATTTTAAGGATATTACTCCCTAATTTTACTTACGAGCAAAAAGAGACTTAAAAAAAAAAGAAATGGTAAAGAAAGTACTTTTAAGTTAAAGCATGTTTTTGTATACAGACCATAGAAAAGCTAAAATATTTGTATAGGTATTTTTACAACATATTTTACAAAATTTGTAACTCTGAAAAAAGGAATTTGTATGTGTTATTAATTGCAAATGTCCCTTTAATTTAAGGTTGAATTAAAAGAATATCTGAAAATAAATGATTCAATATATGAGGTTGACAGCAAAGCTGAAAATGGCATGACTTTTTCACGTCTCCTTAATTATAAGGTAATGTTAATAACCCCTGAACTCGAGATCCCCAGGTTTTGTGTCCAGGAGCCCTGGGGCACCACAGAACGTTCACATGAGTCCCATGGAATATTTTAGATTTTTGAGAGAAACCTCTGATGCTTGAAATCTGTTGGACACCATACAAACTACTGGTTCAAGGTAGTTATTTTCTATTTTCAACATTAGATAACACTACATTCCTTTCTATAATATCATAGCTTTGTGAAGATGGGGGGTTTTTTTGCAGTTACTATAAGCAAAAACCACGTGAAAATCAATATGGGACAGGAAGTAAGGGTAATAACTACATTTGTCCTATTCCAAGCTTCAAAATACTGCAGTGTCCAGCTGTTCACACATCCCATTAGTGGGCCATTGTGGTTGTTTAAGGTTTATATAAACATTTTTTAAAAACCTCAGAGGGAAGGCAGGGAAGAGTGGGGGTGGGGAGGAAGAAATCAACCAATGAACTCATATGGTATATGCATAATCCATAGACACAGACAATAGGGTGGTGAAGGCCTGGGGGGATGAAGGGGGATGGGAGAGGTCAATGGGGTAAAAAAGGGGACATATGTAATACTTCAACAATAAAGATTAAAAATATATATATTTATTTATATTTATTGACTTCGGAGAGGAAGGGAAAGGGAGAGAGAGATAGAAACATCAATGATGAGAGAGAATCGTTGCTCAGCTGCCTCATGCTTGCCCCCAGAGGGGATTGAGCCTGCAACCCAGTCATGTACCCTCACTGGGAATTGAACTGTGACCTCCTGGTTCATAGGTCGATGTTCAAACTCTGAGCCACACCCGCAGGCTGAATAAATATATATATATTTTATTCACCTGATGTATATTATTTATGCAGACAGCTACTAAGTTGCAAGGAAATATATTCCTATTAGGTTGTTTAGACCTAACTCCCCAATAAATAAAAATGGTAATTTTCTTAGCCTTGGGACTCCATGAACCAAGAAAATTTGCAGACCTCTCCCTTAAATGTTCATTCATTTATCAACAACAGCAAAAAGGAACATTTGTGGACTATTTAATTCAGACATTGGTGTATGAAAATTTTAATGTCTACTATGTTAATGTTCTATAATATATGAAGGATATTAAAAAGGGGAGAAAAGGATTTTACTACAGTTTTAGAATTCTATGAATTCTAATTCATAGTTTTCAGAAAGTCAAAGGAAGAAAGGAGATTTTAAATAACTTTACACTTTTCATGTTCTTTGAGTTCCTTGTGTCTGCTTGATAAATAATTTTTTATTTCTAAAAATGTACTATAATATATGATTGAATCTATATTTTTAAAAACTAGTAGTAATAGTTAAAGATAAATCTTATTTGCACAGTCCTTTGACTATTATTAGGATCAATCTGTGTTTCTCTGGACATATTTTGTACTGCTTTGGTGAAGATGGGCATGCAGTGGAGTTATTAATAGCATTAGTGTTTTCACTTCTTTAATTTAAAACCAAATATACCTCACAAAATCCTAATACCATAAGAGAAAAGTGAGAATTAACATTTTGATACATAATATAGGTTTCATTTTTTTCTTTTAAATGATCAGATTTACTAAATCAGAACTTCAAATTATGGTGGTTTACTTACCTTTCAACGCTTTTATCATTGCTAACTACCTTGTTGCTGTGTCTTGTTATGCAGTATTCTGATGCTCTGAAAAAGATGGATCCTGATCACTTGGTAGCATTGGTGACAGAAGTTATTCCCAATAATTCCTGCTTAGTTTTTTGTCCCACTAAGAAGAACTGTGAAAATGTAGCAGAAATGATATGCAAATTTTTAAGCAAGTATGTTAATCTTTTAAAAATATTTTGTTCTATTTTATTTTTGTCATAATTTGCATGTTCTGTATTCTGTTTATTCAATGAGCACTAATTACTTCATGCAGAACATTGTTTTAAGTTGTTCTACTTGATTCTGAAGGCCTTAACCTTGAAGGAAGTTGAACTATGAAATTCACATATGTGAAATAGCCAGAGAAAAATTTCAAGACTACATGTAAGAGAATGCTAATACAATGGTTTAGATCAGTGATTCTCAACGTTGGCTACACAGTGAATAGGGAACTTTTTTTTTTCTTAATATGTTTTATATTAATTTTAGAGAAAGAGGAAGGAAGAGGGAGAGAGAGATACATCAATCGGCTACCTTCTGCACATCCCCTACTGGGGATCGAGCCTGCAGTCCGGGCATGTCCCCCGACCGGGAATCGAACCAGTGACCTCTTGGTTCATGGGTCGACACTCAAGCACCGAGCCACACTAGCTGGGCAGAGTTATTAGAATATTATTAACTATATTCCCTGTGCTGTGCTTTACATCCCCATGACTATTTTGTAACTACCAATTTGTACTTCTTAATCTCTTCACCTTTTTCACTATTTCCTGACAGTAGCTAAAGCTCTGGTCATAAATCTCCCTAAGAAATGATACCTCAGTGCTTCTCAGCTTAGAATTCAGGCTAAAATCTGACTTAACTTACTTTTCCATTCTTATTTCTCCTACTCTTCATTCACCCTGTGATTCATCCAAACTGGACTGCTACCTTCTTTGTTTATGCCTTGAACTTACCATTTTCAAGCCTTTAATAATGCTTTACCCTCTGCCAAGAATGCACTTCCCTGCCCCTTCATTGCCACCTTTCTAACACCTGTTCTTCAAGACCCAGCTCAGATCTCAAGTTCTCCCACAACCATTCTTCATACAATCTTATCTTCTGTGATCAATTACAAATAACATCTTCCTTCTCTAAAATTATATGCTGATTATCTATATTCTCACTGCTTTTAAGACCTGATGCCTTGAGAAGTGTTTATCCTGTACATCTTTCTCAGGACCTTGAACACTGGCTGGCAAAGAGCAGCAGAAAGTCCTCTGCTCTACTAAGCTGTCACTTCTAATTTTTGCACTGATGACTCTTGACCATTTTCTTCCCAATTCTTCATTGTTCTACTTTTGTCTCTTTGCCTCCATTTCTCAACTTCTTATGCAATTACTGGTGTTCTTCAGTGAACACCAGCCAGAGCTTTCTATTCTTTCCATGAAACAGACCAAAATAACACAGGGCTGTGTGTATTTTATTTATATTTTGGATGATATGTGTTTGCTACTGGTATTTAGAAGTTGTTGCTTTACAGCCATTTGGTAGTTATTTCTACACAGTTTTTCTTTCTTTTCTTAAAATAACAGGTGCTTCTAGATATAGAGACATTGTAAGATAATATTGAAGTTTCTAAAATGCTAGTGTCCAGACTGTCATATAGTATGGATGGTTTAATAATATATGTTTCCATCTTAAGAGAAGAGAATTTATTACTTAAAATAAAATAAATCATTTTCAATAAAGCTATATGATCTAGTGAAAAAAAATTAACATTTAGAGCAGGGCTCAAACCTGGTATCCAAGGATTCATAGAAAGTACAGGAATGAGCTTCAGGAAGTCCATGAACCCTATGATATTAAATGCAAAATATTGTGTTTATGTGAATATTTGTGTGATTTTTCTTAGCTTTATTCAAATTTTCACAGTGCTCTGTGATCCACACAAAAAAGTTGAAAGAGACTGCCTAATTGTGAAATCAGAATCAAAATTCTAAGAACATTTTATGTACTTCTATAACTAAAATTAATATTTTTAAAGGAATATTTACATGCATCTACTGAAATCAAAAGTATAGGCACTTTGTCACTATAAGATCAGGGTTCATATTTCTAACAGATCTTTTTTCCTAGGGACTATCTGAAACACAGGGAAAAAGAAAAACAGGAGGTAATTAAGAACTTGAAGAGTATCAGCAGTGGCAACTTGTGTCCTGTTTTAAAGCGCACTATCCCATTAGGAGTTGCTTATCACCATAGTGGTTTAATGAGTGATGAAAGGAAGCTCTTGGAGGAAGCTTATTCCACAGGAGTTCTCTGCCTTTTGACCTGCACATCCACCCTAGCAGCAGGTGTTAACCTACCAGCTCGAAGGTGAGATATATGTCACTGTTGACCAGGCTCAAAACTTTTCAATTCCTAGCTTACCAGTTTCGTTGTTGTTTTATCCTTTCTTGGTAGTGGGTGAGAATTTATTGTGTTTTTTTTGTTGTTGTTTTCAGTATTTGCTGAGTTGATCCTTTGGTTTATTTCCTTTAATATTTAATGAAAAACAATATTAGTAGCTTTCCTGGTATTAAAATTCCTTCTTCCTTTTGTGCCCTCCCAAATCTGGTTTTGTTTTGTAATATGTTTTTATTGATTCCAAAGAGAGAGGAAGGAGAAGGGAGAGAGAGAGATAGAAACATCAATGATGAGAGAGAAACATTGATCAGCTGCGTCCTGCACACCCTCTACTGGGGATTGAGCCCACAACCTGGGCAACCTTTTGGTACATGGGACCAATCTGGTTTGATTGGTTTATTATCCTGCTTGGGTAGAAACAGTTGGAAAGCTTTCCACCATTTTTTATCATATGAAAGAGTTTATTTTACATAGGTATTTCCTTGCAGAGAACTCATCCATAAAGACTTTTGAGTATAATATCTTTTTTAGAGTAGATCATTGATTACCTTTTCAGTTATTACTAAAGCTGTGGCCTGCATAGTTGATTTCTGTTCTTTAGAATTTGTGACTTTAAAAAGTTTTCCAAACAAATCGTCAATTTTTATAAAGCATCCATGAGTGTTAAAAAAAATGTGTTTCCTTTTGAGTGTGCAGTTGTCTGTATCTCAATGAGATTACAGTTATTAATCATGTTACCAGCTCCTTTATTTTCTTACTCTTTGTGATTCCTTAATCTGTCCATTTCAGAGAGGTGTGTTAGTCTCCCATTTTAATTGTGAAGTTGTCAATTTCTCCTTTTTGCATTCTAGAAGTGCATATATTTCAAAACTGTTTGGGTATAAAAAGGTGTATTCCAGCCCTGGCCAGCCCTGTTCAGCATGGTTCAGTGGTTGGAGCAGCAGCATGCCCACTGATGTATTGCAGGTTCTATTCCCAGTCAAGAGCTATACCTCGGTTGCAGATCCCATCCAACCCCTGGTCAGGGTGCGTGTGTGAGGCAGCCAATCAATGTGTCTCTGTCACATCTATGTTTCTCTCTCTGCCCCTTCCTTCCACTTTCTCTAAAAATCAATGGAAAAAATATCCTGACTCTTTGGATGAGGATTAAAAATAAAAAAGGTTTACTCTAAATATCTTTTTTTAAAATACATATTTTTATTGATTTCAGAGAGGAAGGGAGAGGGAGAGATAGAAACATCAATGATGAGAATCATTGATCAGCTGCCTCCTGCACACCCCCCACTGGGGATTGAGCCCACAACCCGGGCATATGCCCTGACCAGGAATCGAACCATGACCTTCTGGTTCAGAGGTCAACACTCAACCACTGAGCCATGCCGGCTGGGCTACTCCAAATATCTTATTGTTAAATTATACCTTCTATCAATATAAGTTTTCTAACTTAGTGATTTTACTTTGAATATGAGGACTACATTATTTTTGCCAAGTATATCTTTTTCCATTCTTTTATTTTCAACCTCTGTTATTTGGTTTTTGAAAAAAACAGGAAGTTATCCTATATAATAAAAGCCTAATATGCTAAGTGTCCGGTTGTCCGGTTGTCCATTCAACCAATCAAAGCATAATATGCTAATGATATGCTAAGGCCGCTCAATTGCTCGCTATGACATGCACTGACCACCACGGGGCAGACGCTCCAACCGGTAGGTTAGCTTGCTGCTGGGGTCTGGCCGATCGGAACTGAGCGAGACAGGCCCCACACACCCTGGAGCCCTCCCTCGGTCCCTCCTTGGCTGGCCAACCTCCCACATCCCTCCCTGGCCCTGATTGTGCACCGGTGGGGTCCCTTGGCCTGGCCTGCACCCTCTTGCAATCTGGGACCCCTTGGGGGATGTTGGAGAGCTGGTTTCGGCCCCATCCCACAGGCCAGGCCGAGGGACCCCACTGGTGCACAAATTCATGCACTGGGCCTCTAACTTAGTGATTTTACTTTTCTATTTTTATTTTTATTTTTCTTTAAACATTTTGTTACTGATTTCAGAGAGGAGGGGAGTGGGAGAGAGAGAGAAACACCAATGATGAGAGAGAATCATTGATTGGCTGCCTCCTGCACGCCCCCCACTGGGGAACGAGCCCACAACCCGGGCATGTGCCCTTGACCAGAATCGAACCCGGGACCTTTCAGTCCGCAGGCCAACGCTCTATTCACTGAGCCAAACTGGCCAGGGCTATATTCTATTTTTCTTTCTTTTTTTTCTTTTTTAAAAAAATATATTTTATTGATTTTTTACAGAGAGGAAGGGAGAGGGATAGAGAGTTAGAAACATCGATGAGAGAGAAACATCGATCAGCTGCCTCCTGCACAGCCCCTATTGGGGATGTGCCCACAACCAAGGTACATGCCCTTGGCCGGAATTGAACCTGGGACCCTTCAGTCCGCAGGCCGACGCTCTATCCACTGAGCCAAACCGGTCAGGGCTATTCTATTTTTCATATTCCAACTGTTAAAATTTTAGCAGTTGTAATGAAAATGTTTTTCTGTCATTGTAGT
Source organism: Myotis lucifugus (assembly GCF_000147115.1). Lineage (NCBI taxonomy): Eukaryota > Metazoa > Chordata > Mammalia > Chiroptera > Vespertilionidae > Myotis > Myotis lucifugus. The sequence goes on along the minus strand of NW_005871060.1, from coordinate 4,958,506 downwards.
ATTAATCAATAATTATATTCTCTTGTACATGAGTTTTGCCATTTATATATCCTCTTATACTGCCTTATGTATATGTTGCAATTAACTAAAATTGTAGTTCCAGATTTTTACATTTTTCATTTTATAATCAGTAACTATTTAAACTTACTTGTATATTATCCTTGGTTTTTGTTTTGATTACCATTGCCTCTGGTATCCCACATCTTCCTTTTGTGATTCATTTTTTTTCTTGCCACCCTTGAGTAATTATTAAGTACTACTAGTATATTGGGGTAAAAAAGTTTGAGTCTTTCCATAGCTGAAGATGTCTTTATTTTAGCCTCACACTTTAACACCTTACTAGAATTTTAGGTTCAATTTTTTTCCTTGGCGACTTCAGTATTATTTCTTGTTTTTTAGGAGCCAGTGTTGCTTATTTTTGTTTTTGTGTAGGTTCACTGTTTTTCTCTTTCCAGATCCGTTAAACTTGTCTCTTTAACTGTAAAATTCTGTCATAGTGTATAATAATAATTGCAAGCTATTGCACTCCCTCCTTCATGCCATAGTACCTTTACATGCATTGACTTAATAGATCTTCATGCCAACTCTTTGAGGAAGGTTATATTTCATTATCTACATTTTATAGAAGGGAAAACATAGGTGCTGAACAATGAAATAATTTGCCCAACTTCAGGCCCAACAAATGAGTTTCACAGCCAAAGTTTGAACCCTGGAAACTAATTCTACAATCCCAACCATCCCAGTTTAGCTACTTTTCATTCTTAGGGCTTAGCACTTGGATATATGTTTTCAATTTAAAGTTTTATGCCTTTCATAATCTTAGAGTAATTTTTTTGGTTATTGTATTATTTTTTCCTTTCATTATCTCACTCTCGGCTTTTGTAATTTCAGAGTTGGAACTTTCTAGATTGAGTTTTCTTATCTCTTTTCTCATACATTTTTGCAATCTTTACCTTCTATATAACTATATCCCATTAACTATGTTTATTAATTATTCATTCTTTTATTGAATTTTTTAAATGAACTTAAATTTTTTTCTTAATTTCCAAGAACTCTCTTCTTTTATTGCTCTTTTTTTAAATAAGGTCTGCTGTCGATTTTGAATACAATACCCTCGAGGATTTTCTATAGATACTTATTAGAATTTAAGTTCTTTAAGTTTTGTATTATCTGCTTCTATCAGACTTTTTTTCTTTATGTTCTTGTTGTTTTTCTGTTATGTCATTAGTTTTTTTTTTCAAATGTTAATCTTGGCTGTTCATTGAGATTTATAAATAAAGGAGGTGGTTAATCAGTATAAGTAAATACCATAGATTTTCCTCTCATCTTTTAACAGAAAAGCTGGCTACAGACTGTTATATATGTGAGCAGGATGAAATCAGCTTGTTTATAGGTCAAAAATAGTTGAAATCTGCAATTGTATATAGTTGACAACAATATAAATTCATCAATAAATTTGCATATGTTGGTGGTACATGGTGAGAGTTTTTATTTATGGAGTATAAAATAAAAAAAAAACTGTTGCTGAAGTGGATTGGTCATAAGCTTTGCAGCAGCTAGGCGGACTTAAGTTCAAATTATGTTTCTGGTAATTACTAATTTTGTGGGTTGAGATAAACCAATTAGCCCCTTGTCAATATATATATATATATATTATTACAAGGAGTTTTGTAAGAATTACAGATAATGTACATAAAGAACCTAGGACATCATAGATTTTTGGTAAATACTAGTTTTCTATTATTTTAAGTTAATATGTCATTAAATTTAATATTACATAGATATAATGAAATTAAGAATTTAAAAAATAAGTGCTATCGCTATAGGTGGAATATAACTTTTAATTAATTTTATCAATTTCATAGAGTTATTTTGAGAGCCCCCTATGTTGCTAAGGAATTTTTAAAGAGAAGTCAGTATAAACAGATGATTGGCAGAGCTGGCCGTGCTGGAATAGATTCTGTTGGGGAGAGTATCCTTATATTGCAAGAAAAAGACAAGCAACAGGTAACACTCAGTCTAGTTGTTAGTTGGTTGTTTTGTCTTTTTTTGGACTTTGGCCTACCACTTTTATGAGATCATCTTTTAAAAATTAATTATTAATATTTCTCTAAATAATGTTTCCTTCTCTATGATTAAAAATTAGAAAGAGTAGTTTGAATACTTTTGTATTTTAGACAAACAATAAAAAGCATTTTTCCTAATTATCTTCTATTTTCATGAGCACAACTGTACGTTCTTTTTTTGTCTTTGTTTTTTTTATCTTCCCCTGCCTCCACAAGATATGCAAAAAATTTAAAATTTTATATAGAACACCATTTATTCTTTATAATAACACAAAACTTAATACTGCTTTAACTTTTATAGGCATTGGAGTTAATAAGCAGACCATTGGAAAACTGTTACAGCCATCTTGTTCAAGAATTCACCAAGGGAATCCAAACGTTGTTTCTCTCATTGATTGGTTTGAAGGTATATTTTAATATTTTAAAATCTTTTTACTGTTACCTAAGATAATAGAGGTTAAATAGTTAAGAAAATTGTAAAGTATGAAAAAAATGTTAACTTTAATTTGATGTGGAAAAGAACAGTCTGTGACCTGATAGATCTGAATCTGGATTTATATGTGCATTTTTAATCTTTGAATTATAAGAAATATGAGAAATCAACATCATAACTGGGCATCAGTTATAAATATTAGAGTTTTGTGGATACTACGGATACACAAATTGCTGTGAAGAAACGGGTCCTGATATGGGATAATCCAGCATTTCTGCCCTTTTTAAGAGTAAGGTTCACCTATAGTCCTGTGACCATTCTAGGTATTTTAAACATTTATGAGATAACTATAGCCTTTATTAGGTAGAAAATTTAAAAAAACACTTAAAAAAAAGGCATGACAGGAAAATACTCTTTTACTAAGAATAGAAATTAGCTCTCTCTTTTTTAGGTTTACTCTTGAGTTAAACTTCCTTTTTAGAATTATTCTTAAGGAAATGTTAACTTTGTGCCCAATGTTACTCTGCCACAAAGTGGCAAAGTCAAGTTTTGAATTCAGCTTTATCTAAATACAAAACCAGTGCTCTTAACCTTTCATGCAGTCTGTAGTCACCCACAACTTTGTCTAGTTAACTCCCACCCAGCCTTCAGATTTTCACTTAACCGATCGCTTCCTCAGGAAAGCCTCCCTGTTCCACTGAATCCAGTCAGTCTGCTGGATACTTCATGGAACCACACACTGTACCCCCCCTGGAATGGAAGACCTGTGAAAGCAGGGTCCACATTTATTTTCATGTCACTGAGTCTCAGTGCCTAACACAGTGCCTGGCATGTGGTTGTGTGTCAGTAAATGCTTGAATTCATTAATGGATTGACTTTGGAATTGGGTATGGTTGAACTTCCAGGTTGCAGCAACAGTGGAGAATCCAGCTTTGAGAGGCTGTGGAGGCCAGAGGCAGAGGCTATCCCAGTGGGTTTAAATCACTATGTCTAAAAGTTTTTCACAGAGGGGTAGAAAGTGAACATGGTGGTAGCTAGAAGGATCAAGTAAATGTTATTAACCAAGTAGAAAACAATATACAAACTGAGTATCAGTTCTAGAACAGAATATCTTAAAAGTGTAATTTTAGCCTAACTGAATACTATATTAAGAGAAGAAGGGATAAAAAATGTCAGTGCTCTATAATATGTTTTGTTATTCCTTATATTAGTTTAATATGAAATAACTAAAGTTTTCCATTTGAAATATTATCAGAATTGTGAGAGAGAAATATGCTTATTGACTGACTATATTTTAGTATAACATACTGATATCATTGAAATTGCCTAATATAAAATTATTCTAATTCAGAGTCAACTCTACAACTAATTAACAAATGAAGGGTTAAGTATTACTGATGATTGCCATTAAAAGTTTTAAATAGTGAATAAAAGGAAGAGAGAGAAAAAGGCAGGAAAAGAAGATAGAAATGAGACAAAAAGAGGTGGGAAACTGTATTCATTTTTAGGTAATATACAGGGAAAATATTGCCTGATCTTGTTTCAGTAGAGACTTTCAGTTGTATTTTCCATGTGTTTTTTTTTATTTCTTTTTAAACACAATTTTTAGATTGTTTTCACAGGTGGCTGAAAAGGAGTAATGGGAGGATTTCTGAAGAAGGCAGAGTGGGAATTAATGATTATTGGTTGAGGAATAAACAGGTCACAGCTTTGGAGATACTGTGAAAAATTATTCAAAAAGACCTAAGAGGGGTGTGTGTGTGTGTGTGTGTGTGTGTGTATAGATGTTTTCATAACAAGTTTGAATATGATAACTGTCTTCTTCCTTAAAATGTTTTCTCTTGTTAATTTTAAAATGCCATTATAAAATTACCTTTATATATGCAACTATGTAGATATTATACTAATTTTTTATTTAAATATCTTTGAGGTATAGAAATGAATTATCATCTTAATTAGAGTACATTCAAAATGATGTCTTGAATTAAGGAAAATGCTCCAATGATGTTTTGAATTGTTTCAGATTGCAACACATCTTGGTGACATATATCACTTTATGAGTGGTACACTTTTTGGTGTTCAGCAAAAGATTTTGTTGAAAGAAAAAAGTCTCTTGGAAATAACTGTTGAATCACTTAGATACCTGACAGAAAAAGGACTCCTACAAAAAGACACCATTTTGACAGAAAACGTACTTACACAAAAAGATGCTTGTTATAAGTCCGAAGAATGGTTCCAGCATAGTTTTCATATCACAAAGTTGGGACGAGCTTCTTTTAAAGGTAATAGTTTACCTAAATTTTATTTTACCTAAAATAAATTTTTTTTTAAATCTTACTTTACCAAAATCTGAGGAAATGTATTGAAAAAAGTAGACATTCTGTTACTTTAAATTAGATTTGTAATTTCATATTAATAACATTAATCTTATAAACTTTAAAAAGTTGAAAAATGTTTTAAATTACAAGTAATTTAATACTGCAGAAGTATATAGAGAAAAAGGTGTTCATCACTTCTTCACACTTCCCTCCCCTGGCAATCACACAAATATTAATATCCTACCAAGAATAACAATTTGGTGTATAGCTTTTCAAACAGTTTCTGTATATTTCATTTCAATGCATAATACACAGATATATACAGGTTAAAAATTTGTTTAAACTTTTGTTTTTAAATAATATATATTATCTTAGAGACTGTTGCATAACAGTGGATAGTTTCTATCTTAATATCCACTTCATAATTTACTTAATGAAAAATAATACATGTCTGTTATTAAAAATAATCTTTAGGAATCAGAAATTATGTAAAGGAAAATCCCGTATTCCTGTCCCATTTCCACTCTCCCAGGGGCTGCCTCAGTTAACAATTGCAAATATTTTTATGTATATTTATGCATATATCTATGTGCATTTATATGTGTCTGTATGTATATACCTATATATACACACATGAATACATGTATATGCACATAGTTTATTTTTTTAATGGAATCATAGGGTATGTTTTAGCAGCTTGCTTTTCTTATAAAATATCATGCACATCTTTTTGTCATTGTTCTCACCCAAGGACACGTTCTCATCCAAGGACATGTAGAGAGAGAAGAATGGGGTGGAGAGAGAGGGAAAAACATCGATTGGTTGCCTCCCATATGCCTCCCGATTGACCAGGAATCGAACCTGCAACCTAGGTGTGTGCCCTGACCAGCAATCTAACCTGCCACCTTCTGGTGTCCAGGACCATGTTCCAACCAGTTGAGCCAACCGTCCAGGGCTATCATGAACATCTTAACAAGTTAATCCCTTTAAATTTACCTTTTTTCTTTTACTGCTTTAGACATCTATAGTATGAAGGCCTTAATTTGTTTATCCATTCCCCTATTAATGAACATTTGCACAGTTTCTGAGTTTTTTCAATTATAAACAAGGTTGCATGGACATCTATAGTCATGTATTTTGGGGTATATGTAGAAATGTTTTGGGTTAGATTCCCAAAAATAGAGTAGTTGGGTCAGAAAGTATATACTTACAAAATGTTGATAGATACTATCAAAATGACCTTCAAAATAGCCATGCTAAAGTACATAATAAGAGATTTTGAATACTGTTGGCTATATTTAGGTAACTTCTAAACAAGACTTTTTAAAATCGCCTCTTTCCCCCTTTGGAAATTAAGAAAGATGAAATACTTGTATCTTTTAGGAACTATAGATTTGGCTTATTGTGACATTCTCTACAGAGATTTGCAGAAAGGTCTTGAAGGCCTTGTGCTTGAAAGCCTTCTTCATCTAATTTACCTAACCACTCCCTATGATATGGCTTCTCAGCGTGACCCTGATTGGATGATATACTTCAAACAGGTGAGCATAAAAGATTCTTCAGTAGAGGCTACTTAGTCTATTAATGATGATATGATTTTTATCAAGTAGTTATTCACTTTTTCTATTAAAATATGTTTGAAATTGGGCCTTTAGTTCTTTCATTTTCTAAAATAGTAATATGACAATAGCATTTTTGGTTTGTTTAACTTAAATATTACTTTTCTGTTAAATATAAACATGTCATTATCAAAAAAATAAAGGTGTGGAAAAAGAAAAAGTATCACCCCTGCTTCCATTCCCCCAAAGATAGTTACTGTTCTGACTTATTGACTACACCATTTTATTTTATAACTAGTGGCCCAGTGCATGAATTTGTGCACATTGAAAAGAGATTAATTAGAAGAAATATTTTAATATCACTGTTCAGCCTTTATAATAGAAGTGTCAACCAAATTCACGATCAACAATGACAGATCAAAACACACGCGTGCGATTGGTGTCAGCAAGAGCTTTATATGTATCGTGCATGCCCAAGTCAACTTACCCTTTTATAGATATAGAATAAACTTGCTTAATTAGACCTGCTTTCTGATTTAGCTAAACTTTTTCCTGGCCAGTGAAGCACCCCAACTTCTCTTTCAGGTAATTGTCAGCAACACAGCAGTAAATATCAACACGCAGTAGATTATTGTAGATCACACAGGGAGAACAAAGGATAAAATATTTAACTGCAGCAGTGTTTGACTATATTCTGTGCAGTGAGAAAACCTAAAGTCATTTTCAAGGTCCACCATTTCTTCTTTTCAGTTGGGTCAAGTTTTTAAGCTTTCTAAAACTCCGTTTTCCACCCTAGCCAGTTTGGCTCGGTGGATAGAGCGTCAGCCTGCGGACTGAAGGGTCCCAGGTTCGATTCCAGTCAAAGACACATGCCCGGGTTGTGGATTCGATCCCCAGTGGGGGGCGTGCAGGAGGCAGCCAATCAATGATTCTCTCTCATCATTGATGTTTCTATCTCTCTCTCCCTCTTCCTTCCTCTCTGAAATCAAAATATGTTAAAAAAAAAAAATCTAAAAAAAAAACACAAAAAAACCCAACTCCGTTTTCTGGCTAATGAAAAGAAAATAGGATTCCACTGAGTCTCCTATCTACCTACTCCAGGACTTCCATGAGGATCAAATGAGATGAGGCACAGGAAAACACTTCACAGACATTTGGTTAAAGTGTAAAATGTTTGCACCTGGCTATAAAGCAAGTCATGTGGCTGAAGAAACTGCAAGGAGGCTAGTTGCTAGGGAGAGGAAGCCAGGTGTTGCTATGAGACGTCATTACCTGGCACCCACAGCCACCATTTCCAGACTGGGCTGGGCTGTGGGCCACGTTTTGCACCATGGGGTCTCGGCAGCATTGGCTGCGATTTGGTGGGCTGTCATTCCGGGGTGCTGGTGCGGCCTGTGTCCACTTGGGGGAAGCTGAGTGTTGCTTTCTGGGTGCCAGGTCTGTGGTGTCATTTCTCTGTAAATGGCCAGTGTGTGTCACGGCAGCTCCTGTGTTGAGCGACTGCCTCCTGGTGGTCAGTGCACGTCATAGCTACCTGTCAGATGGACACTTAGCATATTAACCTTTTATATATATAGATTATATATATATATAGATGTCTAGAATCTAAAGGAAACCATGAAGACCATCTCTGATGATTGAGAGTTTAGTTACCTGAAAGCTCTGTCAGAGCCAAGCATGATATATCAGACCCAGTACTATTGATAACTGAGAAGGAATATCAGTTTTATGGAAAGGTGGACCTGGCTCTATTTATTACAAAAGCAAGTGGTAGAGTACAAACTATTATGATTTTATTGTAAACACGATAGATGCATGAACACATATTAGGCAGAAGTGGTATGTGGCTTTTAATTGCAAGAAATTAACTTTCTTTTTAATGTCATATTTTAAAATTATTCCTGTAAGTTTTCTTAGCCAGTAGTATATAATACAGTTACTTTCAAAAGCTTTCCCTCCTAACCACCCTTCCAATATTACACAGTACTTGTGACCATGACTTTAAATAATTCTACAAAAATATGCTATAGCCCTGGCCAGTTTGGTTCAGTGGATAGAGCGTCGGCCTGTGGACTGAAGGGTCCCAGGTTCAATTCCAGTCAAGGACATATGCCTGGGTTCTGGGCTCTATCCCCAGTGGGGGGCGTGCAGGAGGCAGCCAATCTGTGATTCTTTCTCATCGTTGATGTTTCTGTCTCTTTCTCTCCCTTCCTCTCTGAAATCAATAAAAATATATTTAAAATATGCTATATTTTAATGTTTTTAAGTTTGTAGTATTTGTACATAAAATATGTTGCTTTTTCATATCCTTTATCCTTTAAAAACAAGAAAACGTGATATTATAGAAAATACTGGATTTGGTTCAAATGGCATTTTTTAAAGGTACAATTAGATTTTCCTATCTATTTTTTTTTTATTTTTTTTTTTATGTAGTTTAACCAGCTCAGTCCAGCAGAACAAAATGTGGCTGCTCTTGTCGGAGTCTCTGAAAACTATATTGGGAAGAAGGCATCAGGTCAAGCTATCAAGAAGGTACCATAATCTTTTTCTCCTTCCTAAATAACTAAGTTCATTTAACAAAATTAATGCTGTTGTATTATCTCCCTTGTTGACTTGATCTTTTTGTTTCGCTTCTTTTCTCTAAATTAAATTCCCACTTTATTATTTAAAACATCTGAGGAGCAGAAACTTAGGCATTTTTTTAAAAAACTATTTGTTGGTGGTGTGATAGCTTATTTTTGTACCTTTGTATTCTAAAATATTTTGTCATACATGTAAGGCTATTATCATAGGGAAAGGTAAACCTTATTAATTTATTTTTTCCTAGGCTATTTACTGCTTACATTATAAAATATTTATAATGTTTTCATTATATTATGTAATACTGAAGTAAATTCAATTCAAGGGAGAAAATTATATTTTCTATAAACTTTTATTAGGCATTCTACTTGCTATCAGAGATTCTGAGATAGGACAGGTTTAGGGTTTTTGTTGATTGTGTTGTTCGTTGTCCTCAAAGAACTTCCAGTCTAATATTTGACATACATAAAACATTCTAAAAGGTTGAATATTATTTGTTTGATATTTTATATTTTGGGGCTTTAAAGTTCAGTCAACAAGCATGAAGCAAGTGTATAATGCATACACTAACTTTAAGAGAAGTGGAAATAATTCTTTGGCTAACATACTTTAAAATTCTTTAAGTTAATATCATTTTCCACCTCATAATATACACTTTATTCGTTTTTAATTTTCTTTGATAATCCAAACTCCATTGAAACCTAATTATCTACTACTATTCCCTCCTATATCATTTAAATTTACATGGATAGTACTGATTTCATTTAAAAAACAGAAGATGATGTCTATTCTCATTTGAATTGAATGGTGCAACTGTCCCGTGTACTGCTGTATCATGAAATTACAAGTAGATATTATAGTACTTCAATATCCATGTTGTCACAACATTTAGATTAAGTCTTTTACCTTACAAATGGCTCTGTTGTTTAGACCTTCAAAATGTTGAATAAAAACATTTTTTAAATCAAACTTTTTATAACCAACTGTATAATATAAAATAAAAACAAAATTATATTTTAAAACTCATGTTAATTTGGAACATATTACCAAATAATAAACAATTACAAAATCTTATTAGAATAATACATCTTTTTAAACTTGCACCAAAATTTATTTTTGTTACATTTTATGAAATATAGTCAATAGCATGGCCGGTATGGTTCAGTGGTTGAGTGTTGACCTATGAACCAGGAGGTCATGGTTTGATTCCCGGCCAGGGCACATGCCCGGGTTACGGGCTTGATCTCTAATGTGGGGCATGCAGGAGGCAGTCGATCAATGATTCTCTCTCATTATTGATGTTTCTATCTCTCTCTCCCTCTCCATTCCTCTCTGAAATCAATAAAAATGCATTAAAAAAAGAAAAAAGAAATACAGCCACTAAAGTGTATTCAATTGATAATTGCATATTTAAACTAGTATGGACGTGAATTTATTTTAATTACAAATGGGTTATTTACTAGTTTAATGTTTTGAAAGTATCATTATTTATAATTCTAGAGAACATGATTTTACTTAAAATATAAATTGATTTCTCCACATTGAAAAAGACACCCTCCTTTTCTTTAAACATTTTTTGTAAAAGAGCTTAGAATTGGCGCTAAGCATTTTATCTTGACTTGTAATATAATTTTATAATTTCTCTTGACTTAAAAAATGTCTTTTGAACAAAATCTACATTGACTCCATTTTAATAATGAAGGTGCACCAAATTTGGAAAATTAAAAAATGATCTTTTCCTACTTTTATTCAACTATCATGTTTTTTAGCTTAATGCTTTTTGAGTGATTGATCCAGTATCAACATGCAGAATCTTAATTCATATATTCTTTAATATGTCAGTCTAAGTTTTCATCTCAAACATTCTATTACTATAGTAGAGGATATAATTTTAGATTTTATACCTATTTTTTCTCTTTCAAATACAACCCTTTTCTCTCCTCTGATTTTACTACTCACAAAAAATAGTCACTAGACGCCACAGGCAAAAGCAGGTACACCGAATAGAAATTGTCAACCTCAGAGAGCATTTTTCTCTTTCAGTGTTTTAGCTTTGGAAACATTACTTACTTATCATGTCCATGTGGAAACCATAGAAGCTAATATTTACTCTTAGTTTACAATGTAGATAAGCTTATTAACATTTATCTAAATAAATGCATTTATCTAATTTGTAATCACATTCACACATATATACAACCTATACATACCACAGGAAATGAAAAGGTCTCCCCAGTTCCTTCTCTGTCTATATTTTCCTAGGGCTGCTGCCACAAATTAGCACACAGCAGGTGTCTTTTTTTTTATTGAATTTATTGAGGTGACATTGGTTAATGAAATTATATAGACTTCAGGTGTACAATTCTATTATACATCACCTGTATATTGTATTGTGTGTTCACCATCCAAAGTCAAACTGGACGTCTTAAAACAACAGAATTTTATTCTCTCATAGTTCAGGGGACCATAAGTTTGTAATTAAGATGCTGGCAGGGTTGGTTCCTTCTGGAGGCTCTGAGGAAGAAACCATCTTGCCTGTCTCCTAGCTTCCAGTGGTTGCTGGCAATCCTTGGTTTTTCCTTGGCTTGTAGACTCATCCCTCCAATGTTTGCCTCCATCTTCACGTGGCCTGCTTGTCTGTGTCACTCTGTGTCCTCTCTTCTATAAGGACAGTAGTTTACTATGTTGAACTTAAAAAAAAACTACTATAATTTGCTTTAACTAAAGGGCCCACTGTACATCCAGGATGATTTCCTCTCAAGATCCTTAACTAATTACATCTGAAAATATCTTGTTCCCAAGTAAAGTCACCTTCACAGGTCCGAGGGTTAAGATCTGAGCATATCTTTTCTTGGTAGGACACAACTCAACCTTCAACACTCCCTATAGAAAGAAGTTTAACTAAATTGGAAACAATTTGGCATTTTTTTTATACTTGGAAAAATGATAATTTGAATTAATCTAAGTTACATATGTTAGAACTTACTTTTATTTCTATGAATCATTCTATCCTTACCCTTGCTCTCCCGTAGCACAATTTCATTCAATTTACCTTTTGTCCAGTTTGAATATAATGTACATTTTTAGCAGGTTCAGTATATTAATTTATTTGGTTGTGTCTTTCTAGACGGTGGACAAGAACATAGTGAATAGACTATACCTGTCTTTTGTTCTTTATGCCTTGCTCAAAGAGACCAGCATTTGGAGTGTGTCTGAAAAATTCAATATGCCTCGAGGATATATACAAAGTCTTCTCACTGCAGCTGCCACCTTCTCATGTTGTGTGTTACATTTCTGTGAGGTAATTCCATTAAATAGATGATAGATGCGTTGTGCATCTTCTTATTTTAACTGTTACCAAACTCATAAACCAGTTAGTATTTTCTTATCATTGACTTATTCTGTTACAAAGCAGTCAGAATTTATTTAAAATTTATTTTTGTTTTTATTCGCTTATTACAGAAATACTATATACATACTTACGGTAAAGATACAAAAATAACAAAATCAACTAAAGTATGTAATGAACAAGTAGAACAGTTATCCTTACTTTTAGAACCAGCGTTAATAGTTTCAAGTGTTTGGAATCAACTCTTAAAATGGATCTCTCCACTCATGTTGATTCTGTCTGAGTGTCCTTCTCATGAATGATACTTATGTGAAATGTTTGATTAGAATGTTGTCGAAATCTGACAGCTACTTTTAACTACTTAGCACCATATTCCTTAGATTGCCTCAGTAATCTACCATTCTCGCTTCCAGTGTCAGCCAGCTACTTTAGGTTTCTACAACAAATGCCCATTTTATAAAGTAATTCAAGGAGAAAATTTTATTTTATTTTTTTTTAAATATATTTTTATTGATTTTTTACAGAGAGGAAGGGAGAGAGATAGAGAGCTAGAAACATCGATGAGAGAGAAACATCGATCAGCTGCCTCCTGCACATCTACTGGGAATGTGCCTGCAACCAAGGTACATGTCCTTGACCGGAATCGAACCTGGGACCCTTCAGTCCGCAGGCCGACGCTCTATCCACTGAGCCAAACCAGTGAAAATTTTATTTTGGCCATGTGCATTTAGGATGGATTTGTTTAAGATTTTACTAAAAGAAGTTTTCAGAATTTCCTTAAATAACACAACAAAGCTTGCCAGACTTTTCTACTCAGACAGTTTTTTTGACAAATTTATAATATGTCATTTTTGCTGCATTTAAATTTTTTATTATTGAATAGCAGAATATCCTTTTCATATTTGTTTCTGTACTCAATTTTTAAAAAAATTTCCCCCCATAAGTTCTATTTTTAAACATAAAATCAACTTCATTTTCCCTATCTTAAATCTCCATATTCTGTATGTGTATATGGCAGTTAATTCTGTCATATGTACTAAGGAGTAAATAATCTAAAATACTTCACTTCGGATTAAATGATAACTATTTTAGTAAATTTATCTTTCTAAATATCTTCTACGTATACTGGTCTTTTTAATACTAGCTTACATTCCCTAATCACAGGCTACCTAAGCAGTAGACAAAAATTATGAGTAATAAGAAGCTAGTTGTTATTTAAGTTTTCTGTATTTGTTGTTCTTTGTGTTTAAAGATGCTTTTCCTAATATTCAATCCCTTTGTTTTAATTGGGACTATACAGACTTCAGCCTTGTAGATTTGTTCAAGTAAAAGAATATGTTGAACTTGAAAAACAGCTACTATAATTTGATGGTTGAGCCTAGAAAAAAAATCTACCTGACAACTTGTGCTTTCATGAATGTATTCTTAATATTTTAAAATGTTTTTTCCTCTTTAACTAGTTATGTAAGTCATATAAAATAGGACACTAATTGTTTTAATTAAGATGGCTTTTATTTTTATTATTATTTTTTTAAAAATATTTTTATTGATTTCAGAGAGGAAGGGAGGGAGAGAGAAATAGAAACATCAATGACGAGAATCATTGATCGGCTGCCTCCTGCACACTCAAACTGGGGTTTGAGCCAGCAACCTGGGCATGTGCCCTGACTGGGAATTGAGCTGTGTCTTCCTGGTTCATAGGTCGATGCTCAACCACTGAGCCATGCTAGCCGGGCATGATGGCTTTTAATTACAAGTAACAGAAAACCCCATAAAAGATTAAACAATAGGAAAAAGACTATCTTCAGTAACAGGAAAGCTAGAGCTAAGGCAATTCCAGGGTGATTGATTCAGTAGTTTTATTCAAGGTTATCTTCTCTTCTTTTTACTCTTCCATCTTTAGTGCATTAACTACTTTCCTAGTGGTCACAACGTGGCTAACTAATGCTTTTCCATGCATCACACATTCTCACAAAAGGTTAGAGACTTAAAAAAAAGAAACTATTGTTGAACACCTCAAGCATATATACTAGTATAAGAAGACAAGATAATATAATGAATATTCTTTTACCCATACAGCTTTAACAGTTATTGACTTATGGTTTCCAATATTTTTATTGTTTTAAATATTGTTGCACTGAGCATTGTCTTGCATTTGAATCCTTCCACAGTTAATACTTCGTCTTTAGGATAAATTCCCACAAATAGGAGTTGTTTTCAGTCATCTGGGAAAGAAAAACTATACATTCACTTTCTGGTATTTTGATAAAAATGAATAGAATTCTTCTTGTTGACTTATTTTTCAGTTGTTTCCTCATCCCAAGACCACTTCGTCAAATTTGTCAGTCTCTGGCATTCGTCCTCATAATAATTTTGCTTGGAATTATTGTTCACTTCTGGCTTAACCCAAGTTCCAGAGCTTATATAAGGGAACATCCTCTCTGAGCCCCCTACCATGCAAACTAAACTTTGAAATGACTGACTAGATTTAAATTCTGTATATTTCTTTGTGTTCTGCAGGAACTTGAGGAGTTTTGGGTTTATAAAGCCCTTTTGGTAGAACTTACCAAGAAACTGACCTACTGTGTAAAGGCAGAACTAATCCCTCTCATGGAAGTGACTGGAGTTTTAGAGGTTAGTAGCTTCCCAGTTCCCAGTTGAGATGATTTCAAGTAACTGTGAAGTCTTGTCACAGAGTAAGTGACAACAGCATCCTTATGGCAGTCTTTTTTTTTTTCTGTTTTCTTTTTTCAAAGTAAATTGCTGCTGTGGCTTCCTAGAAATCCCATTAATTCAGAAGCACAACTGTGAGAAAAAAAAATAACAGAAGGGATAAGATGACACTCTCCAAGTATACGTGTGCTCATCCTTAGCATCTTCCTTCCTCCACTCCAGTGGAGAATTACCTTCTGTCGGTTTAGACTCCGTGCTTATTTAAGGTAGTGGTGACTCGGTGCTAACAAGGCTTATTCACCGTTTTGAAGAGAGTGAGAAGAAAGTATTCTCAGCTGGTTTTTCAGCTTTCTGTTTTGACCAACCCTTAATTTAAGTTTATTCTCTGATATTCAGTTCTCGAATTAGAGGAACTCTACTGCTTGGGAACACAAACACACACACACACACCACACCATTCCACACCACTCTTCTGTAGTCCCCCGAGTAGGTGGCAAGAACATTTTAAGTATATTAGACTAGAATATTTTGATTGGTGTCTGAAATAATGCCCCTAGCCTAAGTGCCATAATGGATTTCTCATTGCTCATTGCAACACACATCAGATGACTTACACTGCACAGAAGGCTATCTTGCAGTCACATTGGAACCATTCAAATACATCTTTGAATACAATACAAAATTTATTATAAAACTCCTTTGGATTCTGATGTGTTATCTCTTCATTCTTACTTTATTTACTTTAGTATATTTTAAAAAAAATATATATATATATAGCAGAGGCCTGGTGCACCAAATTTGTGCATGGGGGGTGTGTGTCCCTCAGCCCACCCTGCACCCTCCCCAATCTGGGACCCCTCGAGGGATGTCCGACTGCCCGTTTAGGCCCAATCCCGGTCTGCTGGCTCCCAACCGCTCGCCTGCCTGCCTGCCTGATTGCCCCTAACCACTTCTGCCTGCCAGCCTGATCACCCCCTAATTACTCCCCTGCCAGCTTGATCAATGCCTAACTGCTCCCCTGCCGGCTTGATTGCCCCTAACTGTCCTCCCCTGCCAGCCTGGTCACCCTTAACTGTCCTCCCTTGCAGGCATGGGTCCCTCCAAACTGCCCTCCCCTGCGGGCCTGGTCCCCCCCCAACTGCCATCCCCTGCAGTCCTGGGCCCTCCCAACTGCCCTCCCCTGCTTTCCTGATCGCCCACAACTGCCCTCCCCTGCCAGCCATCTTGTGTCCACATAGGGGTGGCCATCTTGTGTGTTGGAGTGATGGTCAATTTGCGTATTACCCTTTTATTAGATAGGATATATATATAATCATGTGAAATTTTTCCTTTCAAGACATTTAATTATTTTTTCTAAATCCCAAATTCTGAGCCTACTGATTTTTGTAATATTTTTCAGGGTCGGGCAAAACAGTTATACAATGCAGGTTATAAAAGTCTAGCACACTTAGCTAATGCAAATCCTGAAGTGCTAATAAAGACAATTGATCATTTATCAAGACGCCAGGCCAAGCAAATTGTTTCATCAGCAAAGGTAAGCAAACCATTTTTTAACCTTTATAATGTTTTGTGGTGTTATCTCCTTATATCTGAGACATGAAAAAAAAACACATTTAACAATAGACACAAAAGTATAAATTCATAATATGTGGGTAAAAATAGTGCATTTGTTATGATACAAGACTTGCTATAAAGAGAAAAATGACCTTTTAAAAACAGTTTCAAGAGTTCACTGAAGTACAAGGAAGCCTAGAACTCATTGAATTTGGCCTCCTTACAACCTTTTCACAGAAGTCCTTTCCTCAGCACTCTCAACATCTGGTCTTCCCACCTTTGAATACCTTCATTGACAAGCGCTTACAACCTCAAAATTCACATAGTTCTATTTTTGGTCACTCTTAGTATAACAAAAAACATCTAATTATAATGAGGCTCAATTTTGTCTTCTTAAAATGTTGACCATTGCATTGTAATACTACCATCTGGAACTATTCTATCCTTTTATTCATATATTAGTGTTTCACAAATTGAAAAACAGTTCTCACTGCTAACAAGGGTTTCTCTTTTCTGTTTCTTTCATTTGCATTAAATAATCTATTGTCCTAGTTGCCCTTTGCCTGATGCAATCATATGTATCATTACCCTCCAGTTCAATGTGGGTAAAGCCATTCCACAGCAATTTGGGTTTTTCCCCTCCTGATTTTAACTGTAGCTCCATTCTTGTAGCCTGAAATTGCTTGGCTTTTTTAGAAAACGTCATTGTTACAATATGGTTATATACAGATCAGAATGAGCTAAAAGTTAATTTCCATCTTACTTTTTTTAATGGTGCTCACATTGTTTATGATCTTTACAATAGTCCTGTGAGGTGTTACCTTCAATTTGACGACACTAAAACTGACCTTGTTCCATTAGATTAGAAGTTCTTGGGGTAGAAGTTCTTGGGGTTGGCAGGGATGGAGTTATAGTCATTTCCATTGCAATGGCAGCTAGCACAGTACTCAACCTAGAGTAGGTGTTTAATATATATTTGAATAAATAAATGAGATTTGAAGAAATTAAGTTATTTACCCAAGGAAGTATAGCTAAGTAAGTAGTAGAGCCAGGACTGTGGAGTTAAACTGTATATCATTAGGGATACAAATGGAGCTGTAGTAACAATGGCCAAAAGAAGTTACTTTAAACTTTAAAAGTTTATTAGACAAATTCAAGCACAAGCAATTTATAGCTCTTATGGGAATCAGTGTTGTATCCAGGGATCCTACTTCTGTCTCATTCTCAATACATGGTTTCCACCTTATAGACATGCTATGGTTCCCGCCACTTCTTTCACTTTCCAGACAGTTTGAAAGAGAAAAATAGATATTCCTTGCAGGATTTTGAGCAAAGGAGTAGGTCAGAGGTTGCAAATAGAAGAGCAAGGATGGAAATGAGGAAACTAGTTAGGATTATATTGAGATTATGCCGTTTTTTTGATAACTGGTGGATTTTTTCAACCATGGGTAATTTGAAGCTGATGATGTTCTCTGTATTCTAGTAATGCTGACACAAGAGTTTTGTGTGGTTTACTTGTTGATCTGTATAGTTTTTAGAGGATGTGTTGGGAGATTCATTTCACATGGTCACCCTTACCTCAGCTGCTGGAAAGCTTACCTAATTACGTTTTAGTCTTTTATATATATATATATATATATATATATATATATATATATATATATATATATCAAATTGGTAGGGAGTGGGTTTTTCACTTTCACTTTGCATCATATGACTTTTTTTCCCCTCTGTGATTTTGCTAAACTTTTTATTATAATACTTTGTAACAGAAGTAGTACAAATACTTCACTACAATATACACAAAAGCCAGCTAAAACAAATACCAACATTTTACTTCTGGTTTCTAAAAGAAAGAGAGTCATTACTTGTTAAATATTCATTTATGTCTGCTATGCTCCATGTTTAGAAATACTTTCTTTTCTCATTATGTTTTTTTCAAAATTAACCCTTTGAGTGCCAACCAATATCCTAGGGACTATGCTAAAATTGCCAAGGCATTTTTGCTGATTTTACAGCAGTTTAGGAAAAAAATTATGAATCGCAAGTAAATGAAGTTACATATTCAAAAACTTAAAGAAACCTTTACTACGTTGACATATTTAGCAATATCATCATCACTAATAAAAGCAGACTTAGAACTGGACGCCATTTCGAAGCTTTGATAGCGCTCCCGGCACTTTTGGCGAAAGACAGGAGGAGCACGATAGCGCTCCCAGGCACTCAAGGGGTTAACTATTAATTTTAGGAACTTGAATAAAATTTTTTCTTTGAAAAAGTTATAGGTTTTTAAAAGATAGCATACTAAATTTTAAGGAGTAATAAAATGCATATATGAAGGATAACATTTTCAAGAGCTAATTAAATTTTTGTAAAATTGTCTTAGATTTTATAGATTAAAAGTTAATTTTTAAGTAGCTGAGTCTCCAATAAAACAAATCATGTTTTAGAGCTCCTTTATTTTTGGTATACCAAATGGAGCAATCAGCTAAAATGGCTTTAACTAAATGCTTCAGCTTCACTTACTATAATCACTTTTTCTTAAGTGGCCATTTTTCCATCTCATATTAGTTTTAATGTCTAGATTGCTAATGTGTAAGGATTCAGGTGGTAAAAATGGAAGCATTTCTCTAGCATTGAATATTTTGGTCTCATGTCCTGATGTTTTTATTGTAGATGCTGTTGCATGAAAAAGCAGAGGCTTTGCAAGGAGAAGTAGAAGAGCTATTGAGATTACCTGCTGATTTCCCTCCTGTTGAAAAGGCATGAAGTGTGTCTGATGAGCATTGTCAAATATGAATGACTTCTCTCTTTATGAATTATTTCTTGTATATATGTTTTATTAAAGATTCCTTATTATTTATACATGAAAAGATACATTTTAAGTATACATTCAGAACTATGGATGATGTTTGGATATATCTCTCACCCATAATTACAATAACCTTTCTAGTAGTAACCCATCTTATTCAATACTTACACATTATTTCTGTGCTCAAAAATGAAATCAACTTCCTCAACATTGCTGCAGCCTACCTTTGTAGCCAGATCTTTCATCATTCTCTTATCCATTTCTTTCATCAAACTGGACTATTTGAAATACCAGAATTTCCCCTGCGATTTCCAAACCCTTCATTTCCTAACTGTTTTATTCCATTTCCAGTGCATAGAAAATTATCTCTTTTTTTAAAAAATATATATGTTTCTTTATTGATTTCAGAGAGGAAGGAAGAAGGAGAGAGAGAGAGAAATATCAATGATGAGCGAGAATCATTGATCGGCTGCCTCCTGCACACCCCCTACTGGGGATCGAGCCTGCAACCCAGGCATGTGCCCTTGGCTGGAATCGAACCTGGGACCCTTCAGTCCTCAGGCTGACGCTTTATCCACTGAGCCAAGCCGGGTAGGGCAGAAAATTATCTTTAAAATGTACTGTATACTTCAAGAATAAACTAAAAATGCTCAAATACTGTCTTCTCTATAAAATTGTTCAAGTTTATTCTCATCCCCACCCCATACATGGGCTCTTCCCTTCCTATAAGTATTGTGGATCTCTCATTAATGCCCATGTATTTTTTTTTAACACTTTTTCAACAAGTATTTATTATTAGTTAACCTATGATTCAGGATCCCAGAGTGGGATGTACCCAGGTTCCCCTTCACTATCCTGGGAGAAGGGTGAGGACAGAGGAGTGTCAGGGTGGGGGCCAGTTCAGATCTTCCCAGGAAATGTGCCTTCTGCTCATTTTTTGTTTGTTTTTCTAAGAGTTTCTTTGATTTTAATAGTTGGGAAGAAAGTTATAAAATAAAATAGACAACACAGAGCCTTGTGACTTACTCAGATTGGCAACAAACACAAGGATACAGAAATGTAAACAAACAGAGCTTCCACCCAGGATGTGGACCATTCGCAAACGGAGACATCACCCCCTTTAACGGTCATTGCCTTCTCACAGTGGCGGACGTCCAAGTAGTTCTGCCGATAGTTCCTGGCCTGCGTCTGGTTGGGGACGCAGCTGTCAGAGGAGCAGTCAGAATTCTTGATCTTTGTCTTGATGTCTTCTGCCACGTTGCTGACTCCTAAAAAACACCCTGAGGCAGCTCACAGCTCAATGTGACCCTCAGCAAAAACTCACCCATGTCTCGTGTTAATGCCATTAGTTTCAAATGTGCTAGAAAGCTGAGACTTTTTTAATTATCTTTGTATGGCACATAGCACCTACCGAAATTCACTGGAGAAAGTAGGAACTTCTGTGAAAAATTAATACCACCCAAGTGAACAATTTAAAGATTCTCTTCAAACACACCTTCAGTATTGCCTTTCCCTTTTCCCTTTTCAGATTTATAGCTCAAATGTAGATGGCTGGTTATCTACAGGGGGAAAAAAGGGTAATAACTAGCAACATGTATTAATACTGAACTGGCTTAGTTAAACTCTTACCTGTCTGAGAGATCCATTGGAAACTTTGCAAATAGATTCAGCCTAAGTTCTTTATGCTTAATGTTTTAGACCATTATAATGTAGCAGTTATTTACCTAGTAATTTCTGTGTGCCAGGCACTGTTATAAGTGCTTTATGTAACTAATTTAATCCTTACAACAACACTATAAGACAGATACTATTATTATCCCCATTTAAAGTAAACTGAGACATAGAGTAAAGTAACTGCCCCAGGGACATGTACTAGTTAGTTATAGGGCAGGGATTCAGACCCAGGCAGTCCCAACCTAAAGTCTGTGCATTTAACCATTATACAATACTAGAGGCCCAGAGCACAAAATTCATGCATGGGAAGGGGGTGTCCCTCAGCCTGGCCTGCACCCTCTCCAATCTGGGACCCCTTGGGGGATGTCCAAAACTGGCAGTCAGACATCCCTCTCGCAATCCGGGACCGCTGGCTCCTAACCGCTCACCTGCCTGATTGCCCCTAACCACTCTGCCTGCCTGCCGCCCTGATGCCCCTAACTGCTCCCCTGCCGGCCTGATCACCCCTAACTGCCTCTGCCTTGGCCCCGCCACCGTGACTTTGTCCAGAAGGACATCTGGAAGGTTGTCTGGAAGATGCCCGGTCTAATTAGCATATTACCCTTTTATTTGTATAGATTGTCTTGGTAGAATTTGCCTACTTTATCCCTTCTAAGTGTTCTTTTCACCTGCCCTGGATTTTACCCCCAATATTACATCTCATTTATACCCTGCTCCTTCATATGAATCAAAATATGGTATCCTAATGTCTTATGGGCTTCACTGCACATAATCCATTTGTTCCAGCTAAAAAGACTTTAGCATCGTTCATACTTCTGTTTTAAATCTAGAAACTCCGAATTACCAGGGTTGCCCAAGTAAGTAAGGCTGTAAGTGAGCCCTGATTCTTGCTAACCAATTTATAAGAGACTTACTAATAATCCCAATTCAGTTTATTAATTTAACGCAAATCTATATGAACCGAGTTAAAGACGGCTCCCGCGGAGTACGCGCAATTCACGCGAGCCGACTTAACTCGTTTCCCGCACTCCAAGTGTTAAGATTAGAGATGGCAAGGTTGGTGAGGAGGTACCTTTACAGAAACTAGAATACCTGTATCTGTAGTCCAGGACAATCTCCATGGCCCCTGATCAGTGTTTCTGTAGGTCAATTTAACTAAAAGGCTGTCATGTATAATGGATGGGGAATTAGCCCTAAAAGATTTTAAAATGTAAAGAAATTAGAACAGTTCAGCTCTAGAGAAGAAGAAACAGTAGGTCAGTGGGAACAGGGGGGAGAATAAAAAATATACTTAAATACATTTGAGAATTTACTATATAATAACCATGGCTTTTCAGTTTGAAGTGATACAAACCCAAGAACACCTGGCCTAAACAAAAAGGACTGTTTCATGGCCACATTCCAAACCACAGCAGCAATAGGACCGATATGAAGGAACTGAAGATACTGATGCTTCCGTGCAGTCAGCTGACACCATCAAAAGTTCCACATTCATATCTTTTCATTTATCTAACATTTAATTTGGTTTAAGGAGATAGGTAGACATTCCGCTAAATATATTTCTAAAACATGAGGTAGTCATTTGTTCCAACTCCATTCATTGAGTTATCCATCATTTCCACTGTGAGATTCAACCAACCATGGCTGACTTCGAAGATGGAAGCGGGGCTCAAGCCAAGGAATGCAGGCCTCCTCTAGAAACTGGAAAGGGCAAGAGAACAGATTCTCTTCTGAGCCTCCATAAAGGAATTCAGTTCCGACACCTGTTGTTAGTTCATTGAGACCCTTGCAAGACTTCTGACCTCCAGAACTATAAAGTAATAAATGTCTATTGTTTTAAGCCACTGAAGTTTGTGGCAATTCGTTACAGCAGCAAGAGGAAACTATTACATCCGACAATAGCATGGGACACAATGGGAAAATTAACATTCTGGAGGAACCTTTCTGAATCTTAGCATATGAGTAATCTAAGTTAAATGTATTATACCCATTGAAAGGATTATTTTCCTGAAAATACAAAATATTTTAAATGGGCACAAAGTATGTATTTTCATGCCATAAAGCTATGAAAATGTAGGCTAACAGCAATGAGATTGTAAAGAACTAGCTATTATAATGCTATAAACTAAATGATTTTCCTTCGTGGTAAAATATATTACTGTATTATCACATAAAATTGGAAAATATCCACAGGAAACAGATTCCTCTGTACAAAGTTCAGTAACACTGGTTTGATTCTGTATAAATTTGTAAACTTTTTGAGAGTTATAACACAGTCTACTGCCCATCCTAGAAATGATGAAGGAACTCAACGTTTTGCTGAAATTTGTGAAAGCCATTGGAAAGCTCAATGGTAATATTCAAATGCATTCCACTGAATAGTTTCAGTGTAGTTAACCTAATGAAACAAAAGAGGTGGAATATTTAGGAGTGATAAAACATAAACATATGAACCATCATGAGCCATTGGTGGTAACAAAATGAAACAGGGTACAGAAGATAAATGCTCATCGGCACTGAAGAGAAAGTGGGAGGTGGAGGCTTTGAGAAAGAACTGAGAGAAAAGGAAGACCATGAACTAGATGCTAAAAGAACAGGAGACAAAGAGGGATTTAGTTAAATTGTTTGGGGGAGGGGAGAACATGAGGGATGCCATGAAGGTTCTCTTCTAGCTGAGGTATACAAAGTGAAGGCCATAAGCCTCACCATCTGTGTATTTGAGCTCTTCAAGCCATAATGAGAAACAAAAACAAACAAAAAAAAGCAGCAGCAAATGGTTTGTGCTGAGCCATCTCTACTTTCTCACCTGGTATCCCTCGTGATCAATGAAAGGCACTTGTGAAACACCTGACAGAGGTGTACACATGTGACATATGGACAGAGCCACATGGAGATCAAGTTCATAACCTTAGCCTTGTCAGCACTGTGACCTTCTTCTAAACTAACCCTCCCTCGGGCAGATAGAAAATGTAGGTCTGACCTTTGTCAAAGAGAAGCTGGGCACTAGTTAAAGGGGTAAAGGCAGAATTTACTCAACAACCATTGTGATGGGAAGAGGGTCCAGCATGAACTGACATGAACTGATTAGTGCAGAAGTGATGGGCATTTTGAAGATGAAGGAACAAGCGAGGCTCCAGCGGAACGGGGTTTGTTAATTGGTGCTTATCTGGAGGAGAAACAAACTTCTAGTCTCTTTATGATGGGAGGTAATGGTGGAAGTTACAGCAAGTTGCCCAGGGCCTGGAGGAGGTGTTTTCCTGGATTTCTGCATTTCAGAGAGAGCCTCTCAGTTACCCGAGAAGGCAGTTCTGGGTGGTGGAAGATCTACATCTTGAATCGGGAGAAAGGAATAACAAACCAAGCTTTCTAAAGTAACAGCTCAGAGGGGTGGGCATTCAGGGGTCTATCAGTCTATTACCAGGTTTTGGTTGGAACACATAGTCATTATTCCGGCACTTTTCTCAGGCAGACATTTTAAGGGGACAGGGGTCATACTAAGGGTGCAGCTTTGAGCTGTTAGAAACTGTTAGTGTTTGTTCAAGTCTTCTAGTGGGGAGAAGGGGAGAAGGGGAGGCCAGGGACAAAAATCATCTGTGCTGAGAGTCTGCTGTTTTCATAGGCCACAGGTAAGGCCTGGCTACAAAAAGGACTCTGTCTAAAGTTTGATCAAGAAGAGAATCTTTGCCCAGCTAGAGTGGCTCAGTGGTTGAACATTGACCTGTGAACCAGGAGGTCACAGTTCGATTCCCTTTCAGGGCACATGCCTAGGTTTTGGGCTCAGTCCCCAGTCGGCTGGGGGGGTGGGGGGGGGTGCAGGAGGCAACCATTCAATGATTCTCTCTCATCATTGATGTTTCTATCTCTCCCTTTCCCTTTCCCTTCCTCTCTGAAATCAATAAAAATATATTTTAAAAAGAGAATCACTTTCTAGTATTTGTTTAAAATGCACCACTTATCTTACTTTTTTTTTTGAGGCCTAATACATTGACTTTTAATTATAGTTTCTAAATATTTGAAGGGCACTTCCCTTTAGTTCCTCCCAGAGAAATTTCTAGGCCACATTTAGAGAGCTTCTTTTAAAACTTTTGTTCTTGCTTTTAAACAGAGCAACACATTCGGTTGCTTTTTTCTATCTTACTTTTTTTTTAAATATGTTTTTATTGATTTTTAGAGGAAAAGAGAGAGAAACACCAATGAGAGAGAGAAACATTGATTGGCTGCTTCCCATATGCACCCCGACCGGGGATTAAACCTGCAACCCAGGCATGTGCCCTGACTGAGATTCAAATGGACAATCTATCAGTCCAAGAGACGATGTCCAACCAACAGCTATACCGGGCAGGGCTTATCTCACTTTTAGAAAATGCCATCATGCCGGAGACCAATTCCAACATGTCATAATTTCAAGAGTTTCATCAAAAGGTTGATGAGACTTGGGGACTCAACAGGGTTGAGTCACACATGTAGTCACCTCTTGGGAATGGCTAAAGGCATTTCCCCAAACCTGAATAGGATACATTAAATTGATTGTGGCAGCCAAACAGTTAAAGGGCATCTTAATCTACATGTTATTGCCTCCTACTGGCCAAACACCTGAACAACCGTAGGCTAATTCCCCCATTCTGACAATGGACTCTGTACTAAACCCTGACCCTTTGAAGTGTATGCATATCTCTGCCTTGCCTCAGGACAAGTTGTGTTAATAAAAAGCATGGGGTCCTGGAGACGAGAGTACCTAAGGTCTTAGACTTAAGATCTTAGAACTTAGCTCCTTTAGCTAAGCTCCTCTAACCCCCAATGCCTTTCAAAATTATATCTCGTCTCCGGATTCTTTATTAATCTCTGGATTCCTATGTCATCTATTCACTGCCCCTTCTCCAGATTCCTGAACCCTTCTTGATGCTGGGACAAGAACCCCGGCACCATCACATATCCCAAGAAACCAGAAACACCAATCAGAAAGGATATATGCACCCCTATGTTCATAGCAGCACAATTTACAATAGCTAAGATTTGGAAACAGCCTAAGTGCCCATCAGCAGATGAGTGGATTAGAAAACTGTGGTACATCTACACAATGGAATACTATGCTGCTGTAAAAAAAAGAAGGAACTCTTACCATTTGCAACAGCATGGAAGGACCTGGAGAGCATTATGCTAAGCGAAATAAGCCAGTTGGAGAAAGATAAATACCACATGATCTCACTCATTTGTGGAATATAATGAACAATATAAAATGATGAACAAAAATAGATCCAGAGACAGAGAAGCATCGAACAGACCATCAAACCTCAGAGGGAAGGCAGAGGAGCAGGGGGTGCGGGGGTAAGAGATCAACCAAAGGACTTGTATGCATACATATTAACATAACCAATGGACACAGACACTAAGGGAGTGAGGGCATGTGCTGGGGGGTGGGAGGGCCGGGAGAGGTCAATGAGGGGAAAAGGAGACACATGTAATACTTTAAATAGTAAAGAATTAAAGAAAAAAAATGCCATCACTAAGATTGCTATTTGGTTTCCTTCTTTATATTATAAAACCTATGTCTTGGTCTTTAATTTCAGTTCTTGGTTCTTTTTCCAGCACAATCACAGGAGAGTAGGAAGAGGATTTTGCATAAGTTATTGCAGCCCTTCACAGAGGTCTTAAGTTCATCTTGCAAAACCTCTGCAGCAGGGGGAAGCCTTTAGAAACCGGAACGACCTTGAAAAGCTGCCTCTACCCATTGCTTGGGTCTGAGCAGGTACAGTTCAAAATGACCTCAAGGGGGCTTGAACTTTTATAGGCAACAGGCTGCGCTTTAGTTGACCCAGCCTGTGCAGACAAATTAAATCGAAATTAAATGCTAATGATGGCGGGGTCTGTGCCGCTCTGCTGGGGAAACTAAAATGCAGAGAAACGAGGCTCTAGCAGCTGTCCGTGATTGGGTCACTGCTCTCCCCTGTGCCCTGGCTTCCTAGGTTTACGCCAGCGCTGCTCTCATTAATGGCCCTGCTGCAAAAAGACACACCTTTGTCAAGATGTTGGACTGGAAGAACATGTGTTCTTGCAGGAGAAGCTGAAAGTCCCCGAGAGAAGCCAATGAAGAAAGACAGGAGTCCACACAGAAAAAGGTTACGGATGGTGTGATGCCTCCCTGAAGAGTACCACATGCAGGAGAACAAGCCTGGGAATTGCTGCTTCAAGCGGAGGCTGACTTATGATGTCACCTTTTTTGCTATCTTTTCCTGCAGAATGAGCAGATTCTGGCAGATGCTCCTGAAACTTCTTGTCCATTCAGCAGAGAAGGAGTCTTTCCCATTATTTATTCCAAATGAGTAATTAGCTTGTCACTGATTTAGAACGTCTAGTGGTTTCATTCATAAATCATGGTCGATTGGGTTCCTATATCTGACACAGGCCACGAAGCTGATTAAGACCAAAGACTCCATTCCAGATTTCCGCGCTTCACGGGGAATTGCAGTGAGGAGCTGGGGGCCCTCTCTCGGCCACAGGAGCCCTGGCTGGTCTCTGCGGACTGTGGGGAAATGGTCCCAGAGGTAACGCAAATCGCTCGGGAGAGAATGCACTCCATCCCACTTCTCTTGGGACACTTACCACATCTATATTGTGAATTAAAAAGCTTCCAGGTGTTACTCAGGTGTTTTATTGAAGCTCTCCAGTTTGGTGTTGCTCAGCATAAATGAGTAGTTTTCAGGTCCGTGACTGTTGGGGGCATGGTGGAGTTCTCTCAGATACAAAGCTCTTCTTGCCTTCAGGGCAGTACCGTAAGGTTAGCAATTTAAGTGGACTCAGAAGTGCACTCTTGGGCTTGCTGTTTGCGGGGGAGGAGGAGGGGCGCATTGTTTCCTTCCTAATAGAGTGCTCCAGCAGAGGCAAAAGGTAAATCCATATCGCAGGGGAGCACAGAAAAAGAGATGGGCAGGAGAAAGCAAAGCGGGGACATCTGTGGGACTGGATAACAAGTAAAACAGAGAGGCACATACTTCTTTTACCTTGCTGAGGAACAGGATAGTTAATAATTAACATTTAGCCCTAGCTGGCTTGGCTCAGTGGATAGAGCGTCGGCCTGAGGACTGAAGGGTCCTAGGTTCAATTCCGGTCAAGGGCACATGCCTGGGTTGCGGGCTCGATCCCCAGTAGAGGGCGTGCAGGAGG
This sequence comes from Myotis lucifugus, assembly GCF_000147115.1. NCBI lineage: Eukaryota > Metazoa > Chordata > Mammalia > Chiroptera > Vespertilionidae > Myotis > Myotis lucifugus. The sequence continues at coordinate 4,930,327 of NW_005871060.1, read as the reverse complement.
CAGCCGATCAATGATTCTCTCTCATCATTGATGTTTCAATCTCTCTCTCCCTCTCATTTTCTCTCTAAAATCAATAAAAATAATTTTTAAAAATCATTAACATTTACAGCACACAGACATGGTCTTGGGGGAACATAAAAATTCCTAACTAAAATCGGGTCATTCCCTCCATCAGCCAGTCAGAGGACAGTTCAGGGAGGGTGAGAGGGTGGCAGAGCCTCGGGGGCCACGAGGCAGCACCGATGTGGCTGAGGGCAATTCTCTAGCAAAGGCAGAAACTATGGGATGTTAGTGGGCTCCACTCACAACAGCTGGGGGGTAAACACACTCACTGGCAAAGGGATTTTCCCCTGAACCCCCAGCCCCTTTCCCCTATCCCCTCACACCAATCACCTCCACCACAGGGCGCCTGCTGTGTCTGCTGCTACTTCTGCCCATGTGGGCACAGGTGTCCAGTCCTGGAGAAACACAATGGAAGAACCAGAACCGGGAAAAGAAGCCACTTCCTCTTCTGAAACCTCCCATTAACAAAGTCTAATAAAGTGTTCATTACAAACGAGAAGTGTTTGAAGGGTCTGTCCCATTGCCACGAAACATAATAAAAGGTAAGTTTTGAGTTGAGCAGCAATGATTAATGACTGGTACACCTATAAGTTCATGTTTGACATTAAACCTTCCTTGCTTTTCTTCTTTTCCTCCATTCTTTTTGGGTGTTTATAATATCCATCAAAAATTAGCAAAAGAACAAGTGTTGCCTCTCTTGCTCAGGCCAGCAGAACTGGCAGGTGGACCAGTGTCGTAGGCTTCATCTTGCTAGGAAGCTCTGAGCCACTGACAGGACCATAAGAAACCCATTCGGCAGAGCCTTGAGGGCCAAGCCTGTTGGAGGTGCTGGGAAAAGTAGGGTCGAATCCTGCCATGCATCTGCCCAGGCAGCGATGGCTGTTCACACTTTATTGAGGAAACAATGAAGTTCTGGTGGCTGGATTTGGTCTTAAAGCCCATGCTGTTGGTGACATTCCTGGAGTTGTTTTAAGGTTGTCAAAATAGCCAATGTCTCTCTCTTGGCCTGGTATAAAGGCCAAAGAATGTAAGTTTTGATGATGCTAACATAATAGTAATACACTTTCATAAAAATATATTTATAAGTATATTTTATATTAAAATATATTTTAAAGTAAATTTTCCCAAAAAGTTAGAAAATGAAGATAGAATTACATTATATGTCCCAATAGTGTCTTTTTCATTGTCATAAAGAGAGCACATGGTCATTATTATCTCTAAAAGATATAGAGAAGATTGCAAAGCACCATGGAAGGTTTTTACACATTCTCTTGTGTGTTAATTGATCTCCAAAGTCAATTTCAAATAATGTGCTCTGAGCTTTTATGTGTGACTGTAGAGCTGCGTGAAGCATCAGACACAGAGCTCATTTATACTCCTCAACTGCTTACCAGTACTACCTACTTCCTATTCCTATATATTAGGAAAAAGCTCTACATTAATAGTATTGCTGGGTTTTTATAACGTTTTAATTGTGCACTTACATGCATCAGAATAGCCATTCATTTCTTCCGGTGATCAATAGAAAAATGGCTAAAAATCAGCAAATGCCTTCATCTTTATGGGGTGATTCTAGAAATTATTATAATGTTCTTCTATTTCTGGGAACATTATCATTTAGAGGATTCATGGTAATTAGTGAAAACCATAATGCAGTATATTTAATGAGAGATGTCATTGATGTTATTCTATTTACTTATATCTACTTTTGTGAATGAAACAAATGCTTTAAAATATTTGTCAATTTGATGATATAGACAAGTCTGGTGAGTAGATTGGGGAAAAATTGTGGAGTCTTGAAGACACTGGTTCTCTCCTTTGCTGTGCACAACTCCATACCCTCTGTTTGTGCCCCTTGCCCCTCGGGGCTGGCATACACCAGACAGTTCTCACTCTCTTCCTCTTCACTATAATCCTAAAATTAAAATGCATCTAGCTGATCATAAGTTTCAAATTTTTGCCTCTACATTACCTTTCCCCAAAGGTTTCCATAAACACCCAATGAAACGCTCATGTCCATCCACAAGATCACAGACAGGGCTCTGGGAGAGCTGGACCATGAACCAGAAAACCAGGACTTAAATCCCAGATTCACTCATCCCGTGTGTAAGCTCAAGGGTGTCACCTTGCCTCCATAAACCTCAGCTTCCAAACCTGCAAAATAGGGATCTCTTGCCCAGCCCTGTGGCTCAGTGATTGAGCATTGACTTATGAACCAGGAGGCCATGGTTCAATTCTTGGACGGGGCACATGCCCCGGTTGTGGGCTATGCCAGAAGCAGCCAATCAATGATTCTATCTCATCATTGATGTTTCTATCTTTCTCTTCTTCTCCCTCTCCCTCTCCCTTCCTCTCTGAAATCAATAAAAATATATATTTTAAAATAAAATAAAATGGGGATCTCCATCCTGCCCTGTGTGAAGGTCACATGAGATTCTACACAGGAAAGCACTTTGTAAAAGAATAACCTCTTTACTATGCTGAAAGCACAATGGTTTAGTTGGCAAAGGGCATTGTCATGGGCTGAATTGTATCCCCCTAAGTTCATATGTTGAAGCCCTAACACTCAGTACCTCAGAATGTGACTATATTTGGAGATAGGGGATTTAAGTGGTAATTACATTTAAATGGGGTCATTGGGGTGGGCCCTAATCCAATATGACTTGTGTTCTTATAAGAAGAGAAGATTAGGACACAGGCACACAGAGGGAAGACCCACAGAGAAGATGACCATCTACAAGCCAACGAGAGAAACCAACACCTCCAACACCTTGGTCTCAAACTTCTAACCTCCAGAACTGTGAGAAAACAAATATCTGTTACTCAAGCCACCTTGTCACTGGTACTTTGTTATGACAGCCCTAGGAATCTGGTACAGACATGTACAGATTTTTTAATAGAAAAGAATACAATTAGTAAACAAAAGTGCTCAAATCCAGATGGGAAATCCTCACAAAACAGTGACTTTTGAGTTTGCTCCTGAAAAATTAAGGGAATTGTTAACTTCCAATGAACTCGTAATCAATATTCGGAGTTTGTTTGCAGGTTTTTAAAGAAAAGTATTCCATATTTTGCCAAAAATGAGTAACTTTGAAACACAAAACTTAAGTTTGTAATTCTGTATCAATGAAATAAACACAGACCACAAACTAATTTAGGCCTTGTTCAAACAGGAATGTGCGCAGATGCAATCTAAACTCTGCATTGCTTCGATAGGGCTCTGTGGTGAGCTGATCTTAGGGTAACAGATGACAAATAGATTAGGTGCATTGATCTATTTGCATTGAATCACTGTTGCTGTAGCATTTTTGACATGGTAAGCCTGGGTCTGGGACTGCTTCGCTGGGATGGATATGCTGGACAACCACGCAGCCACCATCCTGACTATCTTCCAGGGTGTCTTTGAGACCCGCAGAGGTGGGAAAACCAAAAGCCATGATTTGCTTCCAAGGCTTTCTTGCAGCTGGGGTTCTAGACATGAAGCAGATGACATCAATAAGATGCATGCACATCCCTACTGCTACTTACTACCTATGTGCACTCGAAATGCTTACTCTCTCTTTGTCCCAGGCTCCTTGTCTGTAAAATAGGGATAATCTCTCCCAGGGTTGATAGGAGAACTGAGTTAAATGACATACATTGCTTAGCCTGATACATAGCATTAGTGTTAGCTTTAGGATGAGCATTGTTGTTGCTACTTCAGGTGGGAGTGAGCTGGAGTCCATCTTCCTGCTATGTAGCTGTCTTCCTCGGGCAGGCACCGTCCTGGGGTTTTCTGGCAGGTCCTGGTACCATTAGCTTCATGGGTGCCCTAAGGCAGCTGGTCCTGGACGGCATGGAAGTAAGCCTTGGCAACCACAGGTCCTCCTCCTTTAGTCCCTGATTCCCATTCTGCAGTATGTTCTTGAGAGTCATCCCAGAAGCCCCGCCTAGAGCCCTCTCCTCCGGCCCCTGCAGCGAGTTTGTGTTTAATTCTCTTTTTCAAAATCCATTTCTGCATAATATACATGGAGTGGCAGCTGTTTTCTGCAACTGAGTCCTGAGGGATCTGCCCATGAGAGCCCTTTTTTCAGTTACCCTTTGCCCAGTTTATAGGTAGGAAGATAAACAGGAAAACTGGCTTAGGTAAAGGCTTCACAGAGTCTTGTTAGCATTGGCACAGCCCAGCCTGCAACCCAGGTCTCCTGCTCAGTCCTTTTCTACTAGATCAGACTCCAAGGAAGGGGGTTTGTCTAGATCAGTTATCTGATCCTGGTAATCATGCCCCATCTCCCCTCAGAGACAGGAGAGAAAGGGGAGGAAGGGAACTCTATGTGTTGGGCACTCCTCTAGAGGCAAGAGCCCAATCTTCTTCATCTTGAATCCCCAAAATTGGTGCAATCTGTATAAGCTGATTAAATGTCTGTTAAAAGATCTGAACTAAGCTGCTGAACGGGGTATATTACAGAATTCACAAATCTCCACTGGAAAGCACAAGTTCCTGAGGAAATCAAGGGAACAGGACAACGTGCTTATTTCTATGTATATTCACGTTGATTTTGCAGACTGAACTTACTGTGCACTGTACTTGCTTTAAGCTAGGAATGTTCTAACTCAGTAGAACATAGTAAAACTGTTTAGACTATGGTCCTTCTTTCATTTAATATTGCATTACTTTTTTCCCTAAAGAATTAAATTTTTAAGAGTCAGATGATCTGACTACTATTGAGGAAGTGGCCTTTATTTCTTTGTCAGACTTCTTTGGGTTTCAAAGAACTTGAAACGCAAGCAAAGTAACCTGGGATGAATGAGAGGCTTTATTACTAGTACAAAAGGCTGGCTCACTTCACAGATTCCCAGGACAGGATGTGTACTCATGTTCACAAGGAAATGAGAGCAGAAAGTTATCAGAACTCAGCGGCTTTGTCTCTCTCCTGAGCTGCCCAGCCCTTATCCACCTTTGCTTTGTTTGGCACAGCTGTCTCTCTCCCTCTCTCCCCCCTCCTCCCCCTCCTTCCAGATGGGCTCCCTGAGCGAAGGTGCAGGGTGGCTGCCCTAGCGCCCGGATCTCTAAGTCTCAATTTCCCAAAAAGGAATGACCAAGTTTAGATTGTATTATCATCAACTGTAACAGGAAACAGCAGCCATCATAGAGTACAAACTTACTGCGCAGGATCAACCCTGTGGACGGGTGGGAGGAGCAGTTCTTGGGAGGCCTGAAGAGTAGGCAAACACACTATAGCGTGTGCACACGATCCCAGGGAACAAAGACTTGGTAACTTTAGTGCGAAATTAACATACCTGTTAAGCTACCTGCATATAGGACTATCATGACCTCCACATTTGCCCGGCTGGTGTGGCTCAGTGGTTGAGCACCAACCTATGACCCAGGAGGTCAGGTTGGATTCCAATCAGGGCACATGCCCGTATTGCGGCTGGATCCCCAGTAGGAGGCATGTGGGAAGCAGCCAATCAATGATTCTCTCTCATCATTGATATTTCTATCTCTCCCTCTCCCTTCCTCTCTGATTTTTAAAAGTCTTAAAAAAGAAAAACAAATTGATACTCTGCATAAGAAAATGTATTTTCTTATAGCAACTAAAAATAACCCACGTTAGTGCAGAGGCTTTAGAATTTTCCTTATCCAAGCAATATGATACCGCTGCTCTGAGAACAGTTCTCAAAGAAACTAGAAAGTTCACTAATGAGATAAGTGAAAATAGAATCTAGATGTCGCTGGGTGGCTAAATCATGCTCAGGATGCAAATTAGACAATGTGAAAGGGGCATCCATTTACTCAGGCCACCAGGGCACTGTCTAAGGAATTGTTATTCTGGTAAATGAGGGTGAATGGGACCCTGGTGAGTGAAAATTTTGAGGCTGCTTCCAAAAGGTCTAATTTGCACCCAGGGAGTACAAAGAAGAATCTGGGTGGAATAAATAGCCAGATAAATAATGCAAAGGCCGAGAGCCTGGGCCAAGGTAGACGCCGTGTTTGAGAGATCAGGTACTGATGGAAAGATTTCAAGTGTGTTTTATAGGAAGGTGACATAGTGATTGATTGACACAGGGATTTAACACAACCTGTTCTCCTTATCACTTACCTAAAATAGGTTTCCTCCATTGCAGTAGTATGTGTCATCCCAAAACATTTTTTTAAAATGTCCTTATGGGTGGTTTTTATGCACAGAGAGAAAGAGTTTCATTTTAGAAATTAGTATTAAAATTATTCAAACATAAGCTTTTAAGAAGTGGCAGTTTTAAAAACATATAATTCTCTTCATAAATCTAGACAATTTTAACATTCACCTTAAAGAATTTTTAACATATTTTTATTTCCCTTTCAAGTACTGCCTAAACAAACAAACCCTTCCCATGTTCTTAGGTAAGTTAAAATCTAAACGTTAACTTATAACGCCTCAACTTAGAATCATGAGTTAAATCAATTGCTCAAATTTACATTTAATTGGGAATTATAAAGCTAAATATGACTCAGACATGGAAGCATGGAACAAAGTGCAGAATCTCGGAGGGAAGGCAGGGGACAGAGGGTGGGTGGGAAGTAATCAACCAAAGACCTTGTATGCATATATGCATGACCCATGGACACAGATAGTGGGGTGGTGAGGGCCTGGGGTGGGAGGTGGGGGGTAGGTATGGACTGGAGGGGGTCAATAGGGGAAATAGGGGGACACATAATATTTCCAACAATAAAATTTTTTTAAAAATATATGTACAGGTTTTTTTTTAACCCCAAAATACTCACGTATTTTCTTAAACCGTTATACTTGATGCTTTTTGAGGCTGAGAGATGCTTACCCATAAAGAGAAAACATCATACCATTTCTTACTTTTGGGGAATTACCTTCTCAGATGTTCAAGAGTTTGCAGAACAACCAGAAATTTCAGCCTGGACATTAGGCATGGACTACAGACTTCCAGGAGAGCTCTTTTTACAACCTTGGCCTAAGTTGAGTTTTCTTTTATAATTATTACTAGAGGCCTGGTGCACAAAATTAGTGCACTGGGGCGGGGGGGTTTGTCCCTCAGCCCAGCCTGCACCCTCTCCAATCTGGGACCCCTCAGGGGATGTCCGACTCAAGTGGCATTGGGCCTAAACCGGCAGTCAGGCATCCCTCTCACAATCCGGGACTGCTGGCTCCCAACCGTTCGCCTGCCTGCCTGCCTGATTGCCCCCTAACCACTCCCCTGCCAGCCTGATTGATGCCTAACTGCTCCCCTGCAGGCCCGGTCCCTCCCAACTGCCCTCCACTGCCAGCCTGGTCACCCCCAACTGCCCTCCCCTGCTGGCCTGGTCACCCCCAACTGCCCCCCCCGCCGGCCTGGTCACCCCCAATTGCCCTCCCCTGCTGGCTTGGTCATCCCTAACTACCCTCCCCTGCCAGCCTGATCACCCACAACTGCCCTCCCCTGCTGGCCATCTTGTGGCTGTGTGCGCCGCCATCTTTGAGGGCAGGACAGTCAATTAGTATAGCCCCTCCTTATTGGCTGTGGGCGCCGCCATCTTTGCGATGGTGTGAGGGTCAGTTAGCATATTCCCTCTTTATTAGATAGGACTAGAGTCCTGGTGCACAGATTCGTGCACTGGTGGGGTCCCTCAGCCTGGCCTGTGCCCTCTCACAATCTGGGACCCCTTGGGGGATGTTGGACTGCCAGTTTCAGCCCGATCCCCACAAGTCAGGCCAAGAGACCCCACTGGTGCAGGAATCCATGCACCAGGCCTCTAGTATGAATATAAGATCTTTGGTTAACTCTTACCGCCCTCCCCCCTTTCCTCTGAGATTCATCTGTTCCATGTTTCCATGCCTGTGCATTGAGCGTTGGCCTCTTGGTGGTCAGTGCGTATCATAGCTACCAGTTGAACTGCCAAACGGTCAGACGGTCGGATGGTGCTTAGGCTTTTATATATATACTAGAGGCCTGGTGCACAAAAATTTGTGTACTCGGGGGTAGGGGGGTCCCTAAGCCCGGCCTGTGCCCTCTCACAGTCTGGGACCCCTCAGGGGTGACCACTTGCTGGCTTAGGCCTGCTCCCTGGGGGATTGGGCCTAAGATGGCAATCAGACATCCCTCTGGCAGTCCGGCAGCCCTCGGGGGATGTCCATTTGCCAGCGGGGAGCAGACCTAAGCTGCAGTCAGACATCCTTAGCACTGCTGAGGAGGCAGGAGAGGCTCCCACCACCACTGCTGTACTGGCAGCCATCAGCCTGGCTTGTGGCTGAGCAGAGCTCCCCCCTGTGAGAGTGCACTGACCACCAGAGGGCAGCTCCTGCAGTGAGCATCTGCCCCCTGGTGGTTAGTGTGTGTCATAGTGACCAGTCATTCCCAGTCTTTCTGCTGTTAGGGTCAGTTTGCATATTACCCTTTTACTATATAGGATAGAGGCCCAGTGCATGAGTGGGGGCCTGCTGGTTTTCCCTGAAGGGTGTCCCGGATCAGGGTGAGGGTCCCGCTTGGGTGCCTGGCCAGCCTGGGTGAAGGGCTGATGGCTGTTTGCAGCTGGTCACACCCCCTTCAGGGTGGGGGTCCCCACTGGGGTGCCTGGCCAGTCTGGGTGAGGGGCTGAGGGCCGTTTTCAGGCTGGCGGGCGACTGAAGCTCCCAGCCTCTCCTTTTTTTCTTTTTTTTTTTATTCTGGGATTTATTTACCTTCTATAGCTGTCACTGGAGCTGAGAGCCTGCTCCAGCTCTGAGGCCCAGCTCCAGCTCTGAGGCCGTGGCTGGCTGAAAGCAGGTATCTGGGGTTTGTTTGGCTTCTATAATTAAAACATTGTTGCTTCTGGAGCTCAGAACTGGGCTGCGGCAGGTGGGGAACCTTGGCTTCCTCCATCACTGGAGCAAGCAAGCCTCATGTTCGCTTCAGCTGCATGGCTGCCAGCCGCCATCTTTGTTGGCAGTTAATTTGCATATCCTGCTGATTAGCCAATGGGAAGTGTAGCGGAGGTATGGTCAATTACCATGTGTATCTGTTATTAGATAGGATAGATAGTTTCTTTATGTAATAATTTAAGGAGGGGATAGTCACCAACAGGGCTAATTTAAGGAGGGGATAGTCACCAAGCAGAGTGGCACAGTATCTAGGACCTATGATACTTTTAGGTGCCCACAAATATATTTTAATTTTAGTTACTTTTAAACTCAGAAGAAAAATCTATATATATAAAAGGCTAAGTGACCATCCAACTGTCCAACCGCCTATACCTATGATGCACACTGACCACCAGGAGCAGACACTCAATGCAGAGCTGCCAAGCTGTGTGACTTGGCAGTGGCGGTTCTTGGGTGATGCACCCCAAAACCAGAGAGGAGGGAGCCCAATCCCTTGCGAAGCCTTGCGATTCTACCTTCGGCCATGGGTTATGTTGTTGCTGAGGCACTGTCACCCCGAATCTGGTTTCCTGCACATTTGTGTTTGCATTCCACACCCTGTACAATAGCAACTTTGCAGAGTGCCCCCTCACACTCCGGGACCCCTCAGGGGATGTTGGAGAGCCGGTTTCAGCCCAATCCCTGCAGGCCAGGCTGAGGGACCCCACCTGCCTGGAGGGACCCATTCACTCCGCAGATGCCCTTCGAGCCTCGGCACCGCCCAGGTGCAGCTGGCCATAGAGGGACCACGGTAGGTTGGCTCCAGGGTGTGTCCCCCACCTGTGCGTGAGTTTTCTTTCTTTTTCTTCTCCCCTACCCACTCACTGTGCATGAACCTGTGCACCAGGCCACTAGTATTAATATAATAACAAGTTAGGGTGGGACAGGGTCTCAGGGAATCACCAGGGCCAGGTGAATAGTATTAGCCAGGTTGATGGAGACTCAGATATGGTGCCCTATTGAGGAAGGGCTCAGCAAAGGAACAATGGCCTCTGTCAGCACTTCTGTCTGGGAGAAAGCTGCCTCTCCAGCCCTTGCACTGGAGCCAGACAATTCAGTTTCTCCCCATAAGTCTCTGGTGCCTTTTGAGCTGCTGCACTAAGCTGAGAGAGAGAGAGAGTGATTCTGAGTAATTCTATGCATGGGCCCTTTAAAAGGAACACCTGGGACTCCAGAAGTCCTCTGTCTCACTCAACCACAATCTCTACTGGCTTTTACAGCCAGAAGTTATGGGCACTTCTTTTCCTGAGAACTGGAACCCTGGGCTAGGAGGCCTGGTTTGGGGCTGGGACCCCTCGCTCCTGAGGGGGATCTCCACAGCCAGAATATCCCTCCTGATTTTTATCTGAGACAGGTGGGTGAGAGATGAGCCCATTCTGCATTTCCACCCCTGTTACCAGTCTCAATGTGGTTTTTTTTATATCCTTAGTTTAGCTAGACTTCAGGTGGTTCTGAATGATGGTTGTTCTGTGGGTTGGTTGTAATTATGATGTGATTAAGGGAGAATTAGAGTACTGCATTCACCTATGCTGCCATCGTGACTGGAACCCTCTCATAGCTCTTATTTCTTGAAAAAGCTTAAAACTATTGGACACCTGGCCAAAAGTCACGTATATGGTAGAATCTAGCCTCCTTCTAATATTAGTATAGGACACTTCCTCCCTATTCCCCTACCCCCAACAACTTCCCTATGTCCAATGCAATTTCTGTCACTTTCCCTTTTCCATTCCATGTTTGTATTGTTTACAGTGTTTACAGACCCTAGAGGTAACAGTAAAAATGTCCCACTTAATTCACTTTAGTGTGCTTTTTTAGCATAAACTATACATTTTTAGGGTCCTCCAGGGCCTTCATCATCCCAGAGACAAAAGATTAAAACTGGGCAGTCAGCTCTCCTCTGAAGACCTTTGAATAATCCTTTAGCTTACACCAGCGATTTTCAACTTTTTTCACCTCATGGCACACATCAACGGATTACTAAAGTTCTGTGACACACACAAAAATATACGTTTTTCGCTGATCTGACCAAAAATTGTATAATTTTGATTCATTCACAGCAGATGGCTATTGCTGTGTTGGCTGTTATCATTTTTTTTATCACTTAAGGGAAAAGAGGTCAGAGCCCCTGACCAAATAATCAGGTATTACAGGTTTTAAAAATTCTTGTAGCACACTGGTTGAAAATCACTGGCTTACACCATAATGGCTATTATGTGTGACACCTGGGACTTATGAATTTTATTCGAGGGACACTTCCTGCTTTCTCTGATGATCTCTGGCTCACTTACTTTCTCCAAGTATACACTTTCCTGCAGACAGAGAGAAATATTACATATTTATGGCACAAATATAGATATCAGCGTAATAGAAGAAAATAAACCCTGTCTACATCTATAGAGAACTGCACATCCTTGTACAAAGAGACATCCACACAGGAGAAGAAACAGAACTCCTATAGTTTGCCTTTTTAAAATATAAATCTGGTCATATCACATTCCCCACCCCTGGCTTGAAGCTGCAAGGATCTCTCCAGACCCTGCAATGTCACTCTCTATATCCCTAGCTGCCCCTCGCTCTCTCTGATCCAGCTGCCCGGGCCTCCTCTCAGTCCTCTGACTTCCTGAGCTCCCTCATCTTTGCACATGCTATCTCCTTAGCTACTAATGCGTCCTTTCCCTCTTGCTCTTCCACCCCCTCCCCTGTTGTTTATTCATTTTTCAGATCTTGACTTAAGCATAGCCTCCACAGGAACACCCCTGCCCCACATTCAAATCTCCAACGTACATGTGTAAAGCACCACGATCATCTTTGGAGCACCCAGCATACTTGGAATTTTACTTTTGTGTAATTAAAAAATATATATCACCTGCCGGGTTTCTTGATCCGGCATCAAGAAGGGTTCAGTAATCTGGAGAAGGCGCTGTGCATAAATTAACAGAGTCCAGAGATGAAACATAATTTTGAAAGGCATTATAGAGAGTCAGAGAAGACTTAGCTAAAGGAACTAAGTTCTCCTTGTCTCAGGACCCTTTCCTATTTATTAACACAAATTGTCCTAAAGCGAGGTGGAGATATACACTTCAAAGGGTAGGGTTTGTACAGAATCCATTATCAGATTGGAAGAATTTGCCTACGGCTGTTCAGTTGTTTGGCCAGTAGGAGGCAATAACATGTAGATTAAGATGCCCTGAGCTGTCTGGCAGCAAGCAATCATCCTTTTCGGGTTTGGGGAAATGCCTTTAGCCATTCCCAGCAGGTGATAACATATGTGACTCAGCCCTTTGTTGCGTTCCCAAGTTCCATCAACCTTTCATGAAACTTGCAATTATGACATGCTGGAACTGGCTTCCGGCAATCACCTGCCTCCCCAGTCAGACAGGAAGCTCCAGAGTGCAGGGACCATTCCTGCTTACCGCTGCCCAGTTCAGTGCTTGGCACGTAGGAAGCACCCAATACATATTTGAGGGACTAGATATGAATAAACGAATATGCGAAAGCACCTTGGAGAAGAACAGGCACTCAACACAAGGTAACTTTCTCCTTCCCAGCCCCCAGCACATATTTACATTTCATGCCCCTTAAAAACAGGTGCCCAACTATAAAGCATCTCTGAAATGACAATTTCTATTAATATTATCGCCTATTCCTCCCTCCCATGTGCCCATCTATTCCTCTTAGGTGGCGCAGTAGATCAAAGCAACTTAGATCCAGGAGACAGAAACTGGTCTGATCTCAATCATCATGTGTGCAAGTCACTTTTCTTCACTTCCTCGTTTATGTTTTCCCAGTTTCCATATTAGTAATTATATGTGGCCCACACTGGCCCACGTCTCAGGATGTCACGAGCATTCATTATTTAGAAGACTCACAAGGATCCACTTTTCAAATCACCCAATTCCAAAGAAATTGGTGCGACTTTCGCCCATGACCGACAGGAGCATGGGGTGATGTAGGATCAATGTCATGACAAAGGCAGAAGAAGAGTCCCGGCATCTGCTTTCCTACCTCCATGTCTGTTGACACAATCTTTGGTAGCTTGGAGCTTATTTATGATTTTTTTTCTTATGTATAATTGTAGGACATGAACCCGATTCCAGTTGCAAAATAGTAACTGTTACATACACACAGAATCTCCAAACTGTAACCTTCCCCAATTAACTATACATTTAACTTTTAAGTTGCTTAAGAATAGACAGTTGTATGCAAATTAGATATGAACTTCAAAACCATTTATTTTTATTTATTGCTTTACTTGGTGGTGCCATCTCAGTGGAAAATTCTAAGGATTTGGGGGTA
>NW_005871060.1:4915569-4916550 GCF_000147115.1 Myotis lucifugus | reverse complement strand
TGCCCAGCTGCCTGGAGGTTCAGGCACAGTTTCTTGGAGGAAGTTACATTTCTGCAGAAACAGGCTGCCATCTGCTTGAGGTTGCGCAACTACCATCACATCCCAATTCGGACATTTGGGCATGTTGTGCCTCAGAGCTTGGGCCCTCGTGTGTAAAATGAGGGTAACATGCGCCTGGCAGAGCTGTGGGACATGAGACAGTATACAGGTAAAGCACCTCTTAGGGTATCAGACAGGTAGTAAGCCCTAAGCACATGGTGCTTGTTATAATTATACAGCAATGTAGGACTCGAAGGAAAACGGAAGAAAAGTTTGGCCACAGCTGGAGATAAAGAAGGGAAGTTTGGAAAAGGCTCAGAGGACAGTCACGCCTCCACACTTGCAGGCAGCCTTCACCTCCTGCGTTTCAGATGTTGGAGCACCGGATGCTTTGAGGCTGTGCTAACAGGTTTCCAGGAGAAGCTGATCAGGACTTTTGGAAGTGCTCTTTCTAGCTGTAGGTTAGCCAACGCCCAGGACAGATTTTTTAGGCAAAAATAAGATGCCTGGGACACAGCTCTCTGGCCAGAGGGCACACGGGTTTATCAGATTCTGGCAGGCTCAAGTGACAGACACAGTTTTATAAGCCGGGTGGAAGGACAAGCGATGGATGCTCAGCTGGAGGGTTCGGTTAAGGGTCAGCAGACCCCGCGCCACCTGGATGGGACGAGGAAGAGGGAAACACTGGTGCCCCCAACAGAGAGCACAGGGAAGCCGCCGGGTGCCCAGCGCTCCTCCCAGGGCGCTCCCTCCCCGGGCTTCCTGGGCGTTGGGAGCGTGGCCAGGCCCGCGCCCTCCGAATGGGTGTGGGTGGTTTCGTAAGTGGATGTGACCTCCACCGAGGGGGAAGCGTGCGAGGCAGCGGGAGTGAGTTGGGAAGGCGGGGCAGGGAGAAGAGAAGCCGTGGGAGGGATGCGGGGGCAGGAGGGGGAGGGGGAGGGA
>NW_005871060.1:4864775-4915469 GCF_000147115.1 Myotis lucifugus | reverse complement strand
CTCTCTCCCTCCAACCACTCATTCCTCCCTACTTTATTCATTCAGCAGATGTGTGACTGAGCGCCAACTTAGGGCCAAGTATTAACAGGAAATTTAGGGAAGAAACTTCCCAACTGCCCGGCAACGCGCGGGGGAAGGGACGGGCAAGTGCGGCCGGAGCTGTGAGCCTGGGTCTGCTGCACAGCGCAGGGAAAGTGCCCCGGGGCCAGGCGGGCTCCGGGCTCCCGGGCTCCGGGCTCCGGGAGGGGTTAAAAAAATAGATGGAAAATATCTCAAAGCTTACTTACTCCATAGGTACACTTTAAAATTATATCTCTAAAACATGGATATTGTAAATACACCTTTAAAGAGCAGTTTTAGGTTCACAGCTAAATTAGGCACAGAGATTTCCCATATTACACTTTTTTTAAAGTCTAAATATTAAATAAATGAGACCAGGGAGACAATGGCAGTGCCTTACAGCGCCTTAATAAAAAGACACCTCTCCAAGTTGAGGCTCAAAATGTGGCACTGCTTCATCAGCTGTAATTTTTTCTCATAGGAGAAAGACCAAACCTGAGGCAGGTCCCTGGCCCCTGCCCCACGCGTGCAGGCTGATCCCAAGATGGAGAGCTGCAGGGACAGTCAAGGTCTTCTGGGCCAGGTCATCGAGGCCACTCATCTAGGTCATGAGAACCTCCAGAGGCGGCCACACCTCACCCAACCCAGACAGCTAGGTATCTTTGGCCACTGCCAAACACCTACATGCTGAACTTCCTGTGCTCACACTGTCAGCTGCCATTGCTAAGTTCAGTCATTTATTCTGCAAATAAAGGCAGGTAGCCGACTGGGTTAGAGATTGGCAGTCAGACCCACCCCCGGCTGGATTCCCAACTCTGCCAAAGCAGGGTGGCTTAGTTCTTAACGGGTTGTTTGGCAACTCCGAGCCTCAATTTCTTCACCTGTAGAATGGAACTTCTATAAAACTTCCTTGCAGGACTGTAACGAGGATTTGATGAGATGACACATAAGTACTTAGCACAGTGTTTGACACAGAGTTTAACAGCTTCTTCCTGGAAAATGGCAAGTATTTGATAACCATTCACCAGTTCTCATTGTATCTTTTGATCATAGTTAACCTCTATCTTTCCCTCTGTGGCAGGAGAGCAAGAATTTCCTGGTGGCGGAGTCCCCACTTTACCCCTCACCCTTAGGGATAGGAAGGTGATACAGGTAGCAGCTGGTTGGGACAGAAAGATCTCTCTGGAGAAACTCTAAAGTATAGGCTACATATCTGAGGACCCCAGGCCTAGCTTGGTGGGGGGTGGTGGGAGATGATAGGAGAAGAGATGTTCTTGACTGAAAACAGAGGGGTTAAGTAAATGACCACTTACTGAAATGTGAGAACTCAGGTTCTATTCTGCTGTTGCGGCCAGGATCTGCCCCACCCCTCCCCAAGGAAGGGCATTTGGGGATATCTTCCTGGGAAAACAGGTCCAAAAGAAAAAACCTATAGTATGACTTTTGGGATCTAGGCCTGATCACCCTGCGGTTAAGCTAACCAATTGGCTGGGACCCTCAGCCCCCTATACACACAGAACTTCCAGTCTGCAATTTAGTGCAGGTGATACCTTTATCAGTGGTCGGCAAACTGCGGCTAGGCAAACCACGGCTCGAGAGCCACACGAGGCTTTTTGGCCCCTTGAGTGTGGCTCTTCCACAAAATACCAGCTCTTCCACAAAATACCGACTTCTGCGCATGGGCCAGGAAGTTTCATTCGCACTGTACGTGCGCACCCCCACGTGATATTTTGTGGAAGAGCCACACTCAAGGGGTCAAAGAGCCACATGTGGCTCGCGAGCCGCGGTTTGCCCACCACGACTTTAACTGTTCTTAAACCTATCTCTTTATATCCCATAGCACTCTTTCTTCCTCCCTGACCCCCACCTTTTTGTTAAAGGCTGAAGGATAATGAAAACCAAAAAAAGCCCAACATGCAATAGATAAAACTGATTTTGGTTTACAAAACACAGTGTATTCCTGTTCAAATGGGCTTCTCTCCAGGGCTGGCTCCTGGCCACTCCAGATTCCTTCCTTAGCAGAGGCTGTCTTCGATGCCCACTCCCCAGAGGCATCTGCAATCACATCCACACTGTTCCCAGCTGAGAGCTCAAAGACTGCAGCTCCAAGTGGCAGGAGCTCCCTCTCCTTCTCCTCTAAGACCTACCTTCGGAAATGGGGTCCGAGGGCCCAGCTCCAGGATGGTTAGCACAGTGCCCAGAGTAGCCTGGCCGTCTCAGAAGACAAACCATTTATCTTCCTCTTCAGAAGACAACATTGAGCTTAATATCTGTCCACAGGAAGGGAGGGTGAGAGGGGCATTGTTTTGTGACAGTTCCTCAAAAGTGAGGCTGTTTGGGTGAAGATAGCAAGAGCCCAGCAGATGAAAGCTGCAGTAAGGAGGAGCAGATAATAAATTTAGCTGATGCTAATTAAGCCCTTGTCATAGGCCAGGCCCTGTTCTAAGCACCTCCTAGGACCTAGGTATTAACTCATTTAGTCTTCACTACAAAACTCTGAGGTCAGTACTAGTATTATCCCCATTATAAAAAGGGAGAGATTGAGGCTTAGGGAGATTCAGTAACTTGCCCCTGGTCAGCCAGCTAATACTGGAAGGAGCAGAGTTTGAACCCAAATGCTAATTGCAGAGACAAGAGTACACAAAAAGAAGGTAAAGCAGGGAGAATATACTTTAAAAAAAAAAAAAAAAAAAGGTTGTCCAGACACAAACTGAGAAGATTGATACGGTGAAAGAAGCACTGACCTGAGAGTAGGAGGAGCAGGGTCTAAGCCTCCAAGGTACTTCCAAAGAGGCCTATGCAAATGTAATCAGATGGCATGGTTCCGTTCCCATGATGGCAAACAGAGGGGTTTTTTTGGGTTGTTGTTCACATTTGCAATTAGAGAACACAGAGCACACAGAATGTAAATGCCAGGGATAGAACAATCTAGAATTAGAAAGAACCATCTTTTCAATTTGCCCTTTTCCCAGAAGTATCTAATCAACAGCCCAATCAAAAACTTCCTAAACCTGCCCTGGCCGGTTTTTCTCAGTGGTTAGAGGGTCAACCCGAGGACCAAAGGGTCACAGGTTCAGTTCCGGTCAAGGGCACGTACCTGGGTCAACCAGGGTGTGGGGTGCATGTGGGAGGCAACCAAACTATGTGTCTCTCTCACATTGATGTTTCTCTCCCTCCCCCGTCCTCTCTCCCCTTTACTCACTCTAAAAAAAAAAAAAATCAATGGAAAAAATCTCCTCGCCTTTAAAGATGGGTAGACTGAGACAAGTATTGCTCAGTAGAAATAGAATGTGATCCTCATATACAAGCTACACATGTAATTTTAAATTTTCTAGCAGCCATGCTAAAAAAAGGTAAAAACAAGCAGATGAAATTAATTTTAATGATATATTTTATGTAACAAAATATTATTTCAACATCTAATCAATATAAAAATATGAGATATTTCACATTCTTTTCTTAATCAAGTCCTCAAAATCTGGTGTATATTTTATACTCACAGCACATCTCAAATTCAGACTAGCTACATTTCAAATGCTCATGACCACATGTGACTAGTGGTTACCGTGTTAGACAATGCAGTCCCCATGTCAATCAAGCAAGGTTCACTAGCACCGTGTAAAACAGTAGAGCGCTGAGTCAGTGATAGAGATCCTAGAACCACAGTGTAGTGTCCTGGTCCTAACAGCCACAGCAACGATAATGCCATTGTGTTTGCTTTTCATAGGATTTGCTTATTTTTCTTCAGCAAAGTTCATCCCTTTTTGCCAATTTGATAAATATTTATTAATAGTGACTTTTGATAATCAGATTACTATATCACCACAAAGTTGCTTTTCATTTTTGGAAAAGTAGTTATTTTCAATGTCAAGTGCAAGGTTTGATAACTGATGTTGGAAAGAGCCATAGGCCCTCTATGTGCCTGTTGCTGACAGAGGTAACCAAAGAGAAACAGGGAACTGAGAACAATCAAAGCCACGCATAGACTCACATTTTCTAACCTCTGAGAAGTGCTCCCCCTAACTGAGTGCTCATTCTTCTCTTCCTTCCCAAACCTTCTATTGTGGTCCCTGGAGCCCTTTGCATGGCAGCCCTGTTCTGTGCTCCTCACAGAATAAGCCTGCCACTCCTGGCCCTGGCAGAACTCTGAAGTAGAGAAGTAGATGCGACTCCTCTGGAGTAGAGGCTGGGCAGTCTCCATACTGACTCTTCTCCCATTCCCCAGTGCAGCTTCCAGACAACTACCCACCAGTCTGAACTCCAGATTGCTGTGGTTCAGGTCCTAATGGCTTGGTACCTGTGTCAGGTTCCCTATCTGTAAAATATGGATAATAATGAAACCACCTCATTGGGTTGTTTTAGGATTAAGTGGAATAATCTATGCCACATGCCCCAGGCACTCAGTTTAGATGAACTTGATGCAGGCTAGAGATAGATGACTATCAGGACTGCAGGGTGAGGCTCCCTATCTCCATGTCTGGGTCTCGTCCTCTGCTCCTTGTCACCACGCGCTGCTCCCCTCTCAACTCACATGTTATCGATTGAAGATGGACACTGATCTCTTACTTGCCTTTCCTTTCCCATGCCCCACCGTCATCCTAGATGACTTCAAGTCCACGTAAATAAACTACCTCTCTATCTCTTCACACCCACATTTCAAAATAATCTTCACTCAGTGTTTTACTGGAATCAGCTTTCAGCAGCTTATAAAATGTGTGCATCTCTTTCCACCTCCACCAGTGACACCAGCACTGATAGCCTGAACTCAGCCATGGTGGGAATATTTACATCATGGAGATTGGCAAACACTAATCAATAGGGCACTTTTGCCCTGAATGGGTAGCTCTGTTTGTTGGAGTATAGTCCCCTGAACCAAAAGGTTGTGGGTTCGATTCCCGGTCAGTGCACATATCCAGGTTGCAGGTTCTATCCCCAGTCTGGGCATGTGCAGGAGACAACAGATTGATGTTTCTCTCTCACATCATTTTCTCTCTCTCTCTTTCTCATCAATAACAAACATATCCTTGGGTGAGAATTTAAAAAAATAGAGCACTTTTTTCGCTAGGGAGTCAATTTACTAGCACACATTGCTTCTCTCCGCTTCAGCCACCTAATGCCATGGCCATGCCTTGACTCTTCATCCCTAAGAACCTTTTTTTTTTTTTTTTTTTTTATAGATTTTATTGATTTTTGACAGAGAGGAAGGGAGAGAGACAGAGAGTTAGAAACATCGACGAGAGAGAAACATCCATCAGCTGCCTCCTGCACATCTCCTACTGGGGATGTGCCCGCAACCCAGGTACATGCCCTTGACCGGAATCGAACCCGGGACCCTTCAGTTCGCAGGCCGACGCTCTATCCACTGAGCCAAACCGGTTTCAGCCCTAAGAACCTTTCAACATCTGAAATCTTAAAACCTCCCATTCTTGGACTAAACTCCTTACTCTCTTAACTCCTTCACTCTGTGGATCCCAACACAACTATTTTTTTTAAGTACCTCCACTGAACAGCCTCCTCCTCGCTCTGATTTTGACTTCTTGATTTACTACATAAACCACTCATGTGATAATATCCACAAATCCCGGCCCCATTGTTCCTGCTAAAACCCAAACCTAGCTTAGTCTAATTGTATTTTCCCTCTTTGGAATCTATAAGGTGGCTCTGAAATCCTGAAATGGAAAATATTATTTAGTTGTGAATTATAATTCATATTAATAAGCCACCTTTATGTACTCACCTCTGCTTCCAGCCTCAGTGGCCACCCTGTATAGCTGAGTGATGGAGCTCTGGGGGGTGGAAGGGACTCTCCTAGCCACATGGATTGATGTTGCACTATAAATTCTTGGCTTTCGGACTTATCCCTTAGTGCTACTCTCAATTCTTCATTTCCCCGATTCTCTCATTCTCTGCTTCCTTCAAAACTCGGAGCCCATCTTCATCTCATCACTCTTAGCCTATGACCACATTTTTGTTTCCCAAAGAAAATGAAGTCACTAGACAGGAACTTCCTTTTCTTCCTGCCATCAAACCTACAGACATACCATGGCTATGTCCTTTCTTCCTTTCTCTTTTCTTAGGCCTTTTTTTCTTTTTCTTTTCTTTCTTTTCTTGAGAGAGAGAGAGAGAGAGAGAGAGAGAGAGAGAGAGACATTGATCAGCTGCCTCCTGCATGCCCCCTGCCGGTGATCGAGCTAAAACCCTGGCATGTGCCCTGACCAGGAATCGAACTGGTGACCTTTTGGTGCATGGGATGGTTCAGTTGGTCGGGCAAGGCCAATTCTAGCTCTGTTCTGGATCCTGTCCCCTCTTGCCTCCCCAAGGACTTTGCTCTGTCAGTCATCTCTTCTCTTCCCTGGATCTTTAACATCTCTGTTTGTATTGAATGCTCCCTGTCAGCATAGGAACATCCTCAAGTCTTTCCCATCTCAAACTCCTCCCTGCACGCGGGCCTCTGCAGGAACTGCCCTCATTCTCCCTTTGCAGCCTTCCTTCCTGCCCATTCCTTCCTGTTCCACCTTCATAATGTCCCCATCACTGTGTCATGAAATAAATCTCTCCAACATCAATCACCTTCTTTTATTGCAAAATCCAGTGAACAACTTTCAAGTTGGTCTCTGTCATGGATTGAATGTATGGGTGTTCCCCTGCAAATTTATATGTTGAAGTCCTAACCCTCAGTACCTCAGTATGTGACCTTATTTGGAAATAGCGCCATTGCAGAAATAAAATTAGTTAAGAACTGGGCATACTGGAATGGAGCAGGCTGTAATCCAGTATGATGGATGTCCTTATAAAAAGGGGAAATTTGGAGACAGACATGCATACAGAAAGAACACTGTGAAGATTAGAGTTATGTTGCTATGAGGAACTACCAGAAGCTAGGAGAGGGCTGAAATAGACCCATCCTTCAGTGGGATGGTGGCCTCGCCAACTCCTTGATTTCAGATTTCTAACCTCTAGAACTATAAGACAATAAGTGTCCCTTGTCCACACCACCCAGTGTGTGGTACTTCGTTACTGCACCCTAGCAAATTAATACAGTCTGTTGAAAGCATTTGGCAAGGTTGACAATTGAAACACTATCTCATCTCTTTGGGCCTGTGTCACTTCCATTTCTGGGGGTTTCCCCACCTATCTAACGGTTCTTCTCCATGACTTTCTCTAGCTTGTCTTAAATGTTGATGTTCTTCAGACTTCTGGCCTAGGTGTTTTTTCACTTCACATACTCTCCTGAGTGGTCTTACCCACTTCCGTGGGTTGAATTACTGTTCATACAGTGGTGGGCTAGGAAATGTTGAACCATGGGCCTCTAGGGGGGAGGGGAGCTAATGTAAGTTTTCTTCCAATTTCTGCTATAAGTAGTCCCACCATGGCTAATCTCAAACTGCCAACAGTTTAACAACTGGTTCTCAAAACTTAACAATTGGCTGTCACCGGCTGGTCCGAGCCAATACAAGCTGGCTCCAGCACACCTTTGCTTTTGTGCCAGACATATGCAGCCTATTGTCAGACATAAGATAATATAAAAATTCCTGCAGACTTTTCTTTCCCCTAACAGCTGCTCCGGAAATGAATATCTGCAGCTGCTTTATGTGTCCTTTTGTTATTTCCATGTCACTGTGGCGGTGGTGGATTTTCCCCCTTTTCTTTTTCCTATATATGATGGAGATACCTTTGATCGGTTTTATTTTTATGACATGTTTGCCGTCTGTTTTCAATCTGGTTTTGTTTGTTTTTTTTTGGTAAGAGGGCATCAATATTGTATTTTCAAAACAAGAAAATGTTCCATTGCCAAGGAGACAAACAAAAAGGTCCTGAATACCGATACTTTGAAACATCTGACTTCCTTTCCTTGGCAGGAGCCAGAACATTGGGTTTTTATTTTGTCCAGAAAACAGTCTTTGTCTGGCCCCACTTGCCCTTTCAGCAGGCTGGACTCAATAGTTCATTCACTTAACCAATACTTATTAAACACCAGCTGTGTGCCAGGGACTTATCTAGATGCTTCTCTGGGCACAGTGACGATTCCGAGGAGCCACACAGGTAAGGTCTGGGCTTTCATAGGGCTTAGGTCAGGGGTGGGGACTGGGACAGATAGGAAACCAAGGAAGCAACTAAGGATGAAAGTAATAAAGGCAGGGTAATGTGACTGAGACTGACCCACGATGGTAGAGTTACTACCACTGGGAACTAGGCTCTGACACTCATACATCTGACCCCAGCCATGCACAGATGCACATCTAGTGATGCCACAGCACCTCTATCTGTTGCTAGTCTCCCCCCAATCCCCCACATTTCCCAGAAAGCCCCAGCCTCTCCCCATCTTACAAATACCAGCTACACAGATTTAAATGAGCTTCCTCTATCATCAAACACAATCAAAATGTCAAGGACTAGAATCAGTGCCTGGCCAAAGGCAGTGGAGTGACTCTGAGGAAGGTCCTGTATCAGTTTTAGGGCCATGTATCCGCACCTGTGGGCTGGGGTTACTAGTCACTGACTCTTAGACTGAGTGCTCTCCACCCTATACCTCACCTGTATGTCTTCTGAACTCAGGCACACGTGGCCAAGGGCCTGATGGAAATATGTTTTAGCCTGCTGAAAGGTAAGTGTTCCACTGGCATCTCAAATTCTACAAAACTAAGTCCCCCTCCCCTTCACCCCCAACTCCAATCTATCACCTATTCTTCTCAGCAAATATTACCTTCTTTCAAGATGCTTCCAGGGGCAATTCTTGATTCTTCTCCAACATTCAAATAACATCAAATCTGGTATTTCTACCTTCATATGTATCTTGAATTTACCCATTTCTCTCCATCCCCACTGCTGTTACCTTACCCCAGCCCATTACTTTCTGTTTACATTACTATGACTACAGTCTCGGTCCTTCTATTCAGTTATTTATACTATAGCCTGAGATTCTTTTCTAAAATAAAAGTCTGGTGAGGCCACTTCATGGCTTTAAATCCTTCCATGGCTCCCCATTGCTCTCATATAAAGTTGGAACTTGTAGACATGGTGGCTTACAGGCCTTCCGTGTCATGGTGCTACTTGCCTCACCAGATATCCTCTCTCAGCGACTCCTTGCCCCAATTCTAGGCTCTGGCCATACCTGTCAGCTCTTCAGTGGTGCCATATGTTCTTCTGCCTCTGGTTTTTGCACAGACTTCCCCCTACACCTGAAACACTTCCTTCAATCCTACTTCGCTATCTTTGATCTGGATAAGATTTATTATTTTTGAATGTCTAGCAATGAAGTCATTTCCCCTGGAAAACCTCTAACCACTCTTTATCCCCAGCCCAAAGTCTGGGTTAGGATCCCTTTGTATATTCTCATAGCACTGTTTTGGACTTGCTTGTTTACTTGTTCATCTATATCACTAGACTATGCATTACATGAGAACTGCAGCTATTTCTGTCTTGTTTGCCATTGTGCCCCCAATAACTAGCATGATGCTTGGCACTGAGTGGGCCTGCAATGAATATTTATTGAATAAATTAATGGATAGCGATAACTCCTTTAAGTAAATCTTGGCTTCTTTATCTATTCTTAAAAAACATTTATACACACACACACACACACACACACACACACACACACACACACAAATCTCATATAAATTAAACTATCATGTGCTTATTATGAAAAACTGGTAAAATACAGAAAAGCAATAGAAAAGAGTCTATCATCCATCTTATCATATAATAATCACTCTTATCTCCTTCTATATCTATTTTTTTCATTGTTGAAATCACACTGTGTCTACAGTTGGTTTGTCTTATTGTGGTAAAATATACCAAACATAAAATTTACCATTTTAAAGTGTCCACTGACATTCAGTTCTTTCACATTGTTGTGCAATCATCACCATCACAAATCATAGAGCTTTCATCTTCCCAAACTGAAATTCTGTGCCCATTACACAATAATGCTCTGGTCCTCCTCCCTACAGTTAGTGGACTGACTGTCTTCTGGATCCTTACCTAGAACAAGTGAGCATTTCTGCATATTTTCTAGTGGTTGTGAGGCTCCTGTGGCCGATGCCGTCCTTCCCAGAGTGCCGGTGTTGTCGGGTGTTTGTCAGAGTGAATCCAGTCTAATGGCATTTCTGAAGCCTCACTTTGTACTGCATTTTCTCGTGCTGGGACCCATGAAAATATTTTAACTTCTATTAAGATGCAGAGAAAATGAACTTTTAGGTCAAAGAAAATGTTTTACTCTATAATATTAGCATATTTGTCTTTAAGTAAATAAATAACATCATGAAAGTGTTTTTTATGGAGGAAGAGGCTCAGACAGGAAAAAGTGCCTATATAGTACAGTAAAAAGTTCTCAAGTTACAAACAAAAAAATGGTGAGGAGGAATCACTGAAGTTCTTTAATGCAGAGACTTCTCCTTTGGTCGATTTCCACCTCTTAATTTCGCTTCCCTGAGCATAAGTAAATAAATCTTTCCAAAATTTTACATAACATTATGTGTAATCAAGCAGGTGCACATCTTAAAATTTTAAATTTTAGGTTCGGCTTTAATTTCTAGGATGTTAGAAATATTGACAATTAGATAGTTTTCCTGGGATGATTTTTCAATTTGAAATAAATCCAGAAGTAAACTGAAATCAGGCCAATCCAAGAATGACACAACATTGATTTTATGTGTTTGAAGAGCGTTCCAGAAAGCAGTGTGGCCAGGAACAGTTAGTTGACTTAAATTTAAAAGGATGGTTTTCTTAGGGAAGGGCTGGTTAGGGAGAGGAGGAGGAATCCTATGTCATTTATGAACTTCTGTGGGAACATAAATTTTTGAAGACAATCTGTTTTTTAAAGAAACACAAAGTCATCGTTCCTGTACTTTTTGTTTGTTTGTTTTGTTCCTGTACTTTTCAGCCTCTTACCTACTCCCTCCAACAATCATAAAAGGTTATGAGTTTTTTTAACGGATTGAACACTATCCTGCTTTGCCAGAGTTAGAGCTCCACACTGCCTCCGGGTGCCTAGAGAGCAACCTGGCCATTAGAAAGATTCAGAATGAGATGACTCCCCCATATAGCAATATGACTGCTCCCTCCACGGCCTGTCCAGCTAGACATGAAGAAATAGGTCCACCGAGACAGGGAGTAAACATGTTTGATCAGATTATTCTGGGGGGAAAAATTTTAATTTCTTGCTTGTCTTCCTCACAGTTCTCCAAAGCTTCGTACTTTGGCCAGAGGTTTGTCTCCTGCATACCTGAGATTTGGTGGCACCAAGACAGACTTTCTCGTTTTTGACCCCAAGAAGGAGCCAAGCTTTGAAGAGAGAAGTTACTGGCAATCTCAGTTAAACCACGGTGAAACTTTTTAAAGATTAACCATATATTTTCATTAAGTTGCTAGTCATGGGCATTCAGTCAGAGATTAAGGGCTTCCAACTGACCTGTGGAGGCACCTGCACAAAAGAAGGAAGCAGTGGGCAGGTTTCCTCTTCCTGATGTTTTCATGAATGTGAGACTTCACCAAACAAAGGTGTGCTGGGCATAGCCGAGAGTTAATTGTGTGGAAATAGAACAATGACAGGAGTTGAAGGACAGAGCTGCTTGGAGGGAGCATGTTGGTAGCAGTGCCTCAAACTGACGAGAGTATTTCTGGCTGAAGATACAGCAATGGGTTGAAACCCTTTTATTCTGGAAATACAGGGTGTCCAAAAAAATGTATACTCACTTTGAATGATTTTAGAGTCAGTGTCTATTAACATGTTTACGAACGTATAGTACATTTTCAAAATTTAAAAGAATCTATAGAAATGAATAATTTTTCTGTCAATGCCTGTTTTCAAACTGGTGGCCATTCTAGTCCCGGTCCTGCGGATAATGTGAAGCATGGAATCGCAAACATAAAGAATCATTGTGTTTGGCCGTGGCCAGTGTTTCTCAGTGGTTAGAGCATTGGCCTGAGCACCAAAGGGTAGTGGGTTTGATTCCCGGTCAAGGTTACATGCCTGGGTTGAGGGTTCGCTCCCTGTTCCCTGCCTGGGGCATGTGCAGGAGGCAACCAGTTGATGTTTCTCTCACATTGATGTTTCTCTATCTCTATCTCTCTCTCTCTCTCTCTCTATCTCTATCTCTATCTCTATCTCTATCTCTATCTCTATCTCTATTCCTCTTTCCCTTCCATTCTCTCTGAAAAAACAATGGAAAAAATATTCTCTGGTGAGGATTAACCAAAAAAAATAATCATCATTTTGTTCAATATTTGTATGCCCTCAATTCATTGACTGTTGCCGGTTTTGTACTGTAAACTTTATCTTTTATGTGTCCCCATTAAAAAAAAAAAGTCTAGTGGCACTTTAGGATAAATTTTCTTTGTTAAAAGTTTAGTCTGGCTTCACCCATTATTTCAAGTCAGTTAAACCTGAAAAGGAGTGAAAGTTGAGTTATCAGCTATTAAAGTGTGTATACATTTTTTTGGAATACCCTATAGAATGTGGATGTCAGATATAGGTAGAGGATGTGAGATATATTCTGCTTCTAAGAATAGATTTTAAGACTTACTGGGCAGTGGTTCTCAAACTTCACCTGGAGTGAGTTTAAATATCTAGATATCTGGGCTCCTACCTTAGTTCCAAGGTTAGCAAGCTCCTCTGGTAGTTCTGATATGGGAAGTGTGTGGGCTTCCCCTGAGAAACCTGCCCACGGAAGCCACGAAGATTTGCCCCATGTCTTTCGTAAGTGCTATATAGACATCAAATACATTATTGAATGATAATAATGTTTGTATAGTGTATATATTAATGAATAATATTTCACTTTTCATATACTAGTAGTACATATTTTCTTCAGTTAGGAAATATTTAGAACAGTTAACCATGTTGGGTCAAAATTGATAGAATAAGGGGCTAGAGCAGGGGGGGAAATGGGAAATATCTGTAATACTATCAATAAAAAATATATTTTTAAAAAACTGGTAGAATAGTAATTAGAAAAAATGAAAAAAGCAGGAGGCTTTTTTTGAATGACACATTGGGATAGTTTACGTGTAGACTTGGCCCTTTCCCAGCAGTCATATGCATTCAGAAGGTCTCATAAGTTCAGACCAGAAATTGCCCTTCGCTGATCAATTTTCTTCTTCCTGTTTGGGGTGGGTGGGGGTCAATGGAATTATCCAAGCGCTACTGAAACATCCTTTGTGAGCACAGGAATGGATAGGGCACTGGCTGCCAGAAAGCCAGAATGCGTGACTTCCAAGAAAGGAAGTCGCCGGTGGGTCAGCCAGGCCTGGCAGTGAGCGCCTGCCGGCCCGCTGTCTTGTGATAAGGAGGCGCAGTCTGCCTGACAGGGCAGTGGGGGATTTTCCAGGTGCACACGTTGTGGCCTCAGAAGCTTTGACGATCCCAGATTTGAAGGAAAAATGTCCACATTTCCTGTCCTGCCATTATGGCAAGAGGAAATTAATCAGATGTAGTAAAACATATTTCTCTGTATTTTGAAGGTGAACCTTAAGAAAACTGAACTATGTTTTCTTCAGAGGGGCTCTCTGGTAATTTCACATTTCTGAGGAGCTTTCTGAATTGTAAACTTATGTCCAGTCCAGTGTTCTGTGTCCAGTGTATGACCGATGTTTCTTAAGAAACCTGCCCTTTTGTGTGTGTGTGGTGACTGATTAGCCAGCAAATTTGACTTGTTGTAACAGAATATATTTTCTCTGATCGCATACTTAATAACCAGAAACTTAGCCTACTTTAGCCACATAAGTACCTAACTAAATAAATGTATGGAATTTCAACCTTATCACTGAAAATAGATTCTCTAAATTATCTCCCTTCTGCAGATATTTGCAAGTCTGGATTCATCCCTTCTGACGTGGAGAAAAGGTTACAACTTGAATGGCCATCCCAGGAGCAGTTTCTACTCAGAGAACAGTATTACAAAAGGTTCAAGAACACCACCTACTCAAGTAAGAAATGAATGGCACCCTGCAAGTGTCCCAGCCCCTTAAATATTTGGAGAGCTTGAACTTGGCCTTCAATCTAATAAGCCCTATAGCAGTTGTGTAAAGCTGCATAATACTCAAATGTTATCAAGAGTTAACGGGATGTCTGGCTGGTGTGGCTCAGTGGTTGAGCGTCGATCTATAAACTAGGAGGTTATGGTTTAATTCCTGATCAGGGCACATGCCCAGGTTGGGGGCTCAATCCCCAGTGGAGGGGGGGTGGGGGACATGCAGGAGGCAGCTGATCAATGATTCACTCTCATCATTGATGTTTCTATCTTTCCCTCTCCTTTCTTCTCTGAAATAAATTTAAAAAGCATTTTAAAAAATTAAGTCTATATAGAGTTAATGGAAATCTTGAACCCAAAACTTATGGGTGTTTTTTTTTTTTTCTTGTCCCAGAAACTATTCATTCATAAGCTTATAATAACCTTAACTTCTCTGAAGAGCTAGGAAATCAAGGAAGACATGGATACATTTGTCATGTAAAAGTAAAATAGAAAAGTATAAAGAGTGGAATGTGAAAACCTTGTTGTCCGTTCTCTCTCCCCTCCCAGAAGCAACCCCTATTGTGAGTTGGTGCGTTAGGCAGAGGAATCCTGAGTCACACCAGACGGTCTTGGCCTTGACGCAGCTTTCTCTTTTTCTTCTGTGGTTTGCAAACACATGAGTAGCGCATCTAATCAGGAAGTTATTTCCATTCACTGAAACCATTTTTCAGTCTTCAAAATGGGAGGATGTTGTCACGCAGGGCTTTGAAGCAACTAAACAAGCAAGCCTTATCTAACTATGAAATATATTTTTATCTGAAAGTTGATGTTTTCAGACCCTCCTAAGGGATGATGTTGCCCCAGATCTCAGTTGAGGAAATAGCCTGCTCAGAGGGTCCACAACTGTCTTCTTGGAACTTTTGAAAAATAAATGACCTTGAAGTTAATTTGGGTTAGTCAGCATTTCTAAAAGTACATTATTGAAAGTAAATTACCTTCATAAGATTTATATTGTACACTCTCTGGATTTCAGTGTATCCCATAGATTTTTTAATGTTTATATTTTTAAATTTATAAGATACAGAAAAACACACAACACATAAGAAATCGGAAAATACGTTATATGCTAATAGATAATGTAGTTCTCTAAACTGTTTTGCATTTTAAAATGGGGCGGGACTACTCTGATTTGGTTGCACGGGATTTGGCATAAGGCAGGGCCACCTCAGATCCCGTTAAAGGAATGACAGAAGTACAGAGAGACCTACAGCAGCAAGGCCTCATTTGCAATAAATCCTTATGATAAAGGCCTGCTTAGAGAAGACCCCACAGCATTAAGTAATCTACAGATTCCCACTTTTTTCTTTAATCATATTAAATAGTATACCAATTTATCTTAAATTTTCCTTTAAAAAAAAGGTTTGCTCTCACATGACCTTTCTGGAACCAAAATGGTAGGTTTTCAACATCGTTTCCTGCCTGTGGGACTGGGAACTTCATAGTTCCTATACCAGGGGAAAGTTCCTTTGCTAACTACATAGTAACTGGGTCAGTAAAACTCCAGCCACCCTCTTGGCAATGCAAAAATCTGTAACAAATACAGATTGTTTATTTGTATTTGGAAACATTTGACTTCTGGTTTGAAATTCTCTATTTTAATCTGTATGTCTTGCCAACATATAGATAGGAATCCCTGTGTTTATTCTGGGCACCAACTCATCACAGTGATAAGTATCTCAGAAGCCAATGGGAGTTTCCGCACATTGTTCTGCATCCATGGCTGGGGTTGGTAATGCCTGAGTAACTTGGGGGGGCATGGAAGAGAGAACAAAAGTCTGTTGGGGCAAGGACACCTTGCTTTGCCAGTGGCCTGTACCCTTAAAACAGGTGTCCTAGAAGATACAGGGACATTTTCTCATTCCAGAGCCCATTGGGTGGTGTGTTTCACTTAAGTAGAAGATGACAAAAACATTCATCATGGGACTATAAACTCACACTGTAAACCTGCTAGGACAGGAAAGACAGCAATGTGTTACAGGTATAATTCTGGGTGTGACTGCAGAAAGGAAGACTCTCTTATTAAAATAATCACATTCAATGAGCTAATTCTGTGCTCTTCTCCACCTCTCTTCCTCATTATTATACTCCTCCACCCTCAACACCCACCCCACACTGGATGCTGGACACACTTATGTAAATAAATAAGTGTGTGATGGTATGATGTCAGAGAAAGAGACGGTAACAATTTTAAATGTCATTTACATTGCTTTGTCCCAGGAATTTTTCCATCCTCTCATACAGGAAGGGATAAGAGATTGGGTAATGACTGAGAGTTGGATAATTAGCTGTGAGTTTTCTTTGTTTTTTAAATCCTCACCCAAGGGCATGCTTAGAGAGAGGAAGGGAGAGAGTTGGGAAGGGGGGTGGGGAAGAGGAGCATCAATGTGATAGGAAATCATTGATTGGTTGCCTTCCATCCATGCCAACCAGGGATCTAACCTGCACCCTAGGTTGTGCCCTGACCTGGAATCCAGCGGCAACCTTTAGATGACGATGCTCAACCAACTGAGCCATTCCAGCCGGGCAGCTGTGAGTTTTCTTATTGTTCTTATTTTGAAGAGGGAGTAGGCATTTTTTTTTAAAGAGTGGATTTAAACTCAGTAATATGCAGCCCTTATGCTAGGAGATGGTACTGTTACGTGATAGGAGGCATATAATAGAATTTCAAGCTATATACATTCCAAGTGCATTTGGAAAATAAAGAAATGGAAGAAGAGTAAAGTATGAGTTGAATAAATCAGCTAACTTGCAAACATTTCAGGTTTTTTGAAAATGCCATAATCTTTGTAAAGGGGCTGGGCAATAACAGTGCTTTATATCTGTAAGAGATATGCATGCCTTACAAAGCGTTTTCACGTGTGTAGTTTCAACCTTGGTTTTGTGGGATAGGTGGATGACGGTACCAGTTCTAGGATTGCAGATCCGTAACTGAGGCTCATGCAGGGTTCCACCCCCGTTATTCAGTCTTTAAGTGGGAGAGTGAGGCCTGGAACTCAGGACTTAGATTTCTGATCAGGACACTTTCTGCAATGTATAAGGCTAAAATATAGCAGTGAGTAGGCAGTTCCAGGAATTTTATAACAGACTCTAGTAATGGCACCACCACCAAAGAGCTGTGAGATATTGGACAAAGCCCTTCGTTTCTTTGGGTGCCCATTTCCTCAAAGGAAAATGAGGGTGGAGGTTCGGGGAGGACTCCGTAATCTCAAAGGCCCATGCTGTCCTAAACTGCGGCTTTAAGATCCAGTGGAACGCTGGGCAGCTGGGCTCAGAGAGCTTTGCACCCTGCAGTGTCCATGGGTTATGCATATATGCATACAAGTTCTTTGGTTAATCTCTTCCCACCCACCCACAAGATTTGGTTTTTAAACTGGGAGAGTTCAAGAGTAAATTTCTATTTAACAAATGACTAAATATACATGCAAATCTCAACTTATTTAGCATATGATAACATTTAAAGATAACACTAAAAATTACACTGTTGCCACTCTCAAACAGTGATTATAGACTAGCTAATGGTTTAAAAATCTGAGTTCAAAAGTTCTCAAACTTTTATGGCACTTTAGTGACTCAGTGATTTTTTTCACAGCATATTTAGCCTAATAGAAATACTGAAGCGTTTGTTAATAGGTTATTAGGTTCAAACAACCGAATAGTAATAATTCTCATCTTGTCCAACAGACATCGAAGTGTTTCCCTTGCAATTTAAAAGATCCTCCAATACCCCTTTGAGTAGGGTTGCCTGGTTAACTTTGAATTTCAGATAAAAATTTTTTTACTGTATTTCTCAACTATTGCATAGAATATCCACTAAAAAGTGTTCATTATTGCTTTGAAGTTCAAATTTAACCAGATACCCTGTATTTTTATTTTATTTCTTTATTATATTTAATGGGTTGACATTGATTTATAAGATTATGTAGGTTTCAAGTGTACATTTCTATGATATATGATCTGCACATTGCATTGTGTGCCCACCACCAAAGTCAAAGCATCTTCTGTCACCATATATTTGATCCCCTTTACTCAACCCGGGCAAGTGCCCTGCCTGAGAATCGAACCATGACCTCCTGGTTCATAGGTCGACACACAACCACTGAACTACATCAACTGGGCTGTTTGTCTTCCTCGTTTGTTCATTTGTTGCTTTCAGGTTTATATCCCACTTATGAGTGAAATCATATGGTTCTTAACTTTTCCTGTCTGACATATTTTGCTTAGCAGGATATTCTAAGGTCCATCCATGTTGTTGCAAATGATGCCCTGTATTTTGTTTGTTTTTTGCTGAATCTAACAATCACACCGGTGAATTCATGGTGGCTCTCCAGGGTGCCTTGGCACATTATAGCCCAGGGCCAATTTTTAATACAAAATTCTATTTATTTAAAATTAATAAATCATATACATGAATTTTTCAAAAAAATGTTTTTAATTAAATTTACCAAAATATTTTGTGACTGGGTTTATAACTAAAGATATTTAGATTATTAAGCCTAGGGCTTATGTTGACTGATGAAGGTTTGGCCTGTGCATATGGAGCACTGAGCTGCTACAATATGGTTTTTCCAATTCACCTGAGGTCATTTGAATAAAACCTGAGTGCCAGACCAAAGCTTCTAGTACCTTCCATGAGACTTGATTAAACAGCTGAAGCAAATGAAGTTACATTAATTTTTTTTTAATTTGCCAGTCCAATTTTGTTGTCTCTTCTTCATAACTAGAGGCCCGGTGCACAAAAATTTGTGCACTCGGGGGGGAGGGGGGTCCCTCAGCCCAGCCTGTGCCCTCTCACAGTCGGGGACCCCTCAGGAGATAACGACCTGCTGGCTTAGGCCTGTTCCTGGGTGGCAGAGGGCAGGCCCAATCCCTAGGTGCAGCCCCTGGTCGGGCTCAGAGCAGGGCTGATTGGGGAGTTGGGGCGCCGCCCCCTGTCACACACAGAGCAGGGCCGATCAGGGGGTTGGGGTGCCACACCCTGTCACACACAGAGCTGCAGGGCAATCAGGGGGTTTGGGTGCTGCCCCCTGTCACGCTGATCCGGTGCCAGGAGGCCTCCTGGCTCCGCTGATCCCGGTGCTGGGAGGCATATTACCCTTTTACTATATAGGATAGAGGCCTGGGGGCTGGCTGGTTTGCCCTGAAGGGTATCCTGGATCAGGGTGGGGGTCCCCACTGGGGTGCCTGGCCAGTCTGGATGAGGGGATGATGGCTGTTTGCAGCTGGTCACACACCCTTCAGGATGGGGGTCCCCACTGGGGTGCCTGGCCAGTCTGGGTGAGGGGCTGAGGGCTGCTTTCAGGCTGGCGGTTGTTGACTAAAGCTCCCAACCGCTCCTTTTTTTCTTTTTTTTTTTTTTTTTATTCTGGGCCAGCTTTAGCTCTAGCTCTAGCTCTGAGGCTTCCGCTGCTGATTGCATTCTATAATCGAAACAATGTATAACTCCAGCTCTGAGATCCAGGCTGGCTGAAAGCTGGTTTCTGGGGTTTTGTTTAGCTTCTATATTTGTTACAAAGTTTCTTAGAGTTGCAGCTCAGAGGCCGGCAAGTCAGGTGGGGAACGTTGGAGTCTGCGGTCACTGGAGCAAGCAAGCCTCATGTTCGCTTCCAGCTGCCTGGCTGCTGGCTGCCATCTTGGCTGACAGTTAATTTGCATAAGGATATGCTGATTAGCCAATGGGAAGGGTAGTTTTAATTTGCCAGTTCAATTTTGTTGTCTCTTATTCATAATTATATTTACTCCTTAGGACAGAAACTCCTTAGATTTAACAGCAGAAATAGTGAACTATGAAGAACAAATCTGGAGGCCTTCATCCCTGTGGTGCCAACCTAACTATTAAGTTATGTTCCTCTTCTAGGAAGCTCAGTGGATATACTGTATACTTTTGCAAATTGCTCAGGACTGGACTTGATCTTTGGTCTAAATGCCTTACTTCGAACAGCAGACTTGCAGTGGAACAGTTCTAACGCTCAGCTGCTCTTGAACTACTGCTCTTCCAAGCGTTATAACATTTCTTGGGAACTAGGCAATGGTAAGTACCCCTGGGAACATTTCATTAATGAGATTCCCCTTTGGCATTATTTGTTTCTACTTATGACATTAGCAAATGCACTTCTGGTTGGGCACATTTGTGCAGTGCTCAACAGTGCAACTTTTGGATTGCTTAAGGCAGAAAACTCCTATGTATATCCCAGAACCTGTTGCTAATTCCAGTTTATGATACATTTGAGCAGAGGACAACTCATTGAAACCAGCAACTTCCACAGTTCCCTAGTTTCCTTGAGCTTTTCAGGGTCACTTTAAGCCTATTAGGCTTGGCAGGCTGGACTCGGCAAAACTGTAAAGCAGACTGTTGCTTTTCCCCTTCTGCTCCTTTACCTGTTTCTTGACTTGTCAGTTAATCTCAGCAACACCATTCCAACCCCCATGAAATGCTCAAGCTAGAAGTTCCCAGTGTAGAATCCTACCCAGGTCAAACTCCTGATTGTCTTCTTTTTTGCAAGGAATGTGTAAATTCTAACTAAAGTGCAAATGACTAGCCACTTCATTCAAACATATTTATAGTGCCTTTTTCGCACATCAGCAAATGGAACTGATGATAAAATGGGAAATGAGATGTAATAGTATGATGAGCACTGTCCTGCGTGTTTAATAAGCATTAACTTATTTTATCTTTTTAACCACCCTGAAGTAGATACAATTATGACCTTCATTTCACAGATAGCAAGAGCACCAAAAGGTTAGCTGAATAGCTTTGTGATGCTGTGCAACTCTTAGAGGATTCTTAGAGAAGTTAGGCTTTGAACCCAGGCAATCTGCTTCCAGAACAAGGTCTCTGCTCTCTTGAGACTTCTATTCTAGAGGTAGGGAGCCAAACCAACAAGAAAACAAGCCAAGAAATGATAATGCCAGTAGTGGTATGTGTTATGGTAAAGTCTAGAAGCAGCTTTTCTAATCAGGTTGCTGAGGATAACTGTCAACTTGGAGCGCGCGCACACACACAGAATAGAAGGGTAGAGGCAACTGTATCTTAGCTAGATGATGAACAACTTTACCATAGCCACTATATGCATAATAGGTCACCTGAACCCATCCTTACCAATCTCCCAACCTCCCTGCCTTCCTCCCTCCCTCCTTCCCTCCATCCCTCCCTACTTCCCTCCCTCCCTCCTTCCTTCCCTCCCTCCCTCCTTTTCTACCCTACAATCCCCAACTCCTTCTGCTCTTCACAGTGAGATAAAGGAGTGATGTTATTATGTTTCCCTCTTCCTTGGGCCCCATTTTGCAAAGAAAAGGTCTGGTTTCAGGGTGAAGCTATATGTGGGAAGTAGTTTGGACACTGTCTGTACCTCCCTCCCATCTCTTCAGCTTTGCTACTTCTAGGATCATTTGCACATATAAACCTTCTATTTTTTTAGCTATCCATTGGTTAAAATCCCCATTGTTAATTTCAAATTGTTTCAATACGCCGTCATACCTTAGTTATAGAATTCAAAATTTTGTTTTTCTGCAATATTGTCTTTATAACTAGTGGTTTTACTTTCCGTGACTTTGGATTCTAAGATTTTTGAAATTTGAAAAATGTTTTGTTTTGTTTGCTTTTACATAAGAAATTTCTACATAAGCGATTCTTTTGAAAATTGCTCTTTCAGAACCCAACAGTTTCCAGAAGAAGGCTGGTATTTTCATTGATGGATTGCAGTTAGGAGAAGATTTTGTTAAGTTGCATAAACTTCTAGGAACATCTGCTTTCAAAAATGCAAAACTCTATGGTCCAGATGTTGGTCAGCCTCGAGGAAAGACTGTTAAGATGCTGAGCAAGTAAGAGCTCGAGGAAGAATCTCTTTTCTTAAAAATTGTATTTCTCTGGTGTAGAATCTTCAATAGTCCACATGTTATTAAACAGTTCTCTGCCTGGCTAGATGGCTAAGCAAAAGAGAAAACATTGACTGGCTCAGAATACCAAGGATTTGGGTCAAATGGTACCTGTGATAAAGTTTGTATCTGAGTTAGGAAGTTTGTGTTTGCCTGATTCTAAAGCAGTAGCCAGCCCATTTCTTGTGCATATATTGTGTGTGTATGTATATATGAGAATTTAGTGATAACATCATAGATTTTGATTTTGTAGTTTCCTGGAAACTGGGGGAGAAGTGATTGATTCAGTTACGTGGCATCAGTAAGTACGTCTCCTGTTCTTTTTTGTTGTTGTTCTTTTTTCATTGAATTTATTGATTAATAAAATTATGTAGGTTTCAGGTGTACAATTCTCTACTACATCATCTGTATATTGTACTGTGTGCTCACCACCCCAAGCCCAGTCTCCTTCCATCACCGTTTATCCCCCATTTACCTTCTCATACCTTCCTCTCACCCCCCTTACCTCTGGTAATCATTATACTGTTGTCTGTGTCTGTGAGGGTTTTTTTCTTGCTTAAACTGTTCACTTTTTCACCAAACCTTGCTACCCCGCTCCTCTCTAACAGCTGTCAGTCTGTTCTCTGTATCTATGAGTCTGTTTCTATTTTGTTAGTTTCTTTTGTTCATTAGATTCCACATATGAGTGAAATCATATAATACTTATCTTTCTCTGACTGGCTTATTTCACATAGCACAATACTCTCCAGGTCCATCCATGTTGTTGCAAAGGGTTAGATTTCCTTCTTTTTTTTTGGTCAAGTAGTATTCCATTGTGTAAATGTACCATAGCTTTTATATCCACTCATCTACTAATGGTATGTCTTCTTAATACTAAAAAAGTACTGCTAGCTTTACTTACTGGTGTTTTTTTTTATTCCAAAAATGATTTCCATTTAACTGCTAATTGACTTTATAATTCAAGTAAGAATCACAGTGTCTCAAACAGCACTGTAGTAAAATTTTAATAAAACAAAAATTTAAACTTATTTTAAATAATGTGGTAGTTTCTACAAGATTAAAGCACGCTATCCTTTAACTCATGGGACAGATAAGTAGCTACAGCCAGTATACTTGCGGAAGAACAAGTAACCCATGAGGCCCTGCACTGATGACTGTGTCTCCTCAAGGCAGAGTAACTGATCCCCTTTTATCGCTGTCTCGCCTTAGTAGAACTTCTGCCTCTTTCTTATAATAGGCAGGTGGGAAGAGGTAGTAAGAAGAGCAGGTTCAGCCAATTAACGTAAAAGCAGACAGTAAAGCCGAAACCGGTTTGGCTCAGTGGATAGAGCGTCGGCCTGCGGACTGAAAGGTCCCAGGTTCGATTCCCGTCGAGGGCATGTACCTGGGTTGTGGGCACAGCTGATCGATGTTTCTCTCTCATCGATGTTTCTGACTCTCTATCTCTCTCTCTTCCTCTCTGTAAAAATTCAATAAAGTATATTTTTTTAAAAAAAAGCAGAAAGTAAAGGTTGTTATTTTTTTCTGATTATTTTCTAAATAATTTAGCTACTACTTGAATGGACGAACTGCTACCAAAGAAGATTTCCTAAACCCTGATGTACTGGATACTTTTATTTTACCTGTGCAAAAAATTTTTCAGGTAATAGTCTTTTATTCTTTTTTATGTAAAACCAAAGTCCTTATTCTGTGGTTTAGCTAGTGCCAAATTCTATAGGTGTATACATTTACATGTTTTCTAATCTTAGAGAACAGGCACTAATCTTATGCACCTTCTGTCCCCTTAGCATCAGGTCCTACCCATGGACGTTGATTAGAAATGAAAAATACTTCTAATAGCCTTTTGGTAGAATTAACTTTCGTAGGCTATAAGAATGAGATTGTTTACATTTCTTCCACATCTAGAATTCTAATAAAAGTAAGTTACCCAAGACCTAAATGATTGTGAACATATTTTGTAACTTTATTGGACAGATGGGTCTGGGAATACAAGATTTTGAATATCATTAATCTCCAGCACCATAGTTGGTCAGCTTGCTTGCATTTACCATGGAGACTTTCCTGTTTCATAGGTTGTTGAGATGACCAGACCCCACAAGAAGGTTTGGTTAGGAGAAACAAGCTCTGCGTATGGGGGTGGAGCACCCTTGCTGTCCGACACCTTTGCGGCTGGTTTCATGTGAGTGAAGTAGCACTCGCCTCAGGGACCAGAATTCAGCGCGCTCCTATTCTATTCGGTTGAAATAACTCATCAGCCAAAAGTCTGATCAATGATGGTTTCTGTGGCTGAGCTCCAAAATTTGTGCCAGATTTTGTAAAACAATGATTTACTAAAGCTTGTTGGACATACTGTATTTAATCATTGGATGAATGAATTGCTTTAGAAGTTCTGTTCCTTAATTTTGGCCCATGGCCCTGCCAAGGATTCCTCCTCTAAAGAATTACATTGTAAAAATGAAACAAAACAAAACAAAAACGTTGTAAAGGAGTGTATCTATAGCTCTGACTCTGGAAGGATTTGTAGTACATGCTACACAGTTATTACAGATTCCCAAGAAGTTTAGAGCCTGAAGTATGAGATCACACCAGAGGACCTATCAATGAATTTAAATTAACTCCTACTCCAACCACCACAAACTTGATTGCTTTAAACAACCAGTTAACTTACATTCCATAACACCGTTAACACTCTCAGATTGAGACTTATTCTCTTTCCTCTCCTACTTACACAAAGTAGGAGAATAAGCCCAGAATAAAGTACAAATCATTTATGCTCTTGGGGGCATGATGAGTAGAGAAAAAAAATGGAGATGTTTGTTTTGCCATTAACTAAAGATAAGGGGCAGGAGGTGTCCATAAAAGTTTAAGTGTGATTCTACTTATTTCACATTTTACTACTGACTACATGGGACCGTGTAGTGTTTAGACCTCACATAGGGATGGGGAGGAGGGGTACCTTGAAAGACAAGGAATAATTGTCTGTGGGGGTAGGAATTTACTCCGTTTTATAGACCAAATCTTAGCCTGAAGGGGACTTCTATGGCATATTAACAGTCCTCTAGGACTTGTAATCATGCAGAAGTATGGGAACTTGTGAAGGGAAGGATAGTCTCCATTTAATTTGAGTGACTTATTTACAATTAATACCAGTTTTCTGGTTTCATAGATGAATAAATCAGAATAGTCGATAATTAGAATTAAGTTATTTTGTTTTCCAAGTTTGAAATAAGTCGGGCCTCACTCTGTTCCAGGTGGCTGGATAAATTGGGCCTATCGGCCAGGATGGGCATAGAAGTGGTGATGAGGCAAGTGTTTTTTGGAGCTGGAGACTACCACTTGGTGGATGAAAACTTCGAACCTCTACCTGTAAGTGATCATTACTCTTCTATTTCTGTGAGTAGATTAGACTATACTGAGGACCCCTGTCTTAACCTCCTATGAATTGTCAACCCTCTCAGTAAATTCAGTGCTCTCAATATAGCCAAACAATGGAAAGGGTAGAGAGAATCCATTCTAACATTTTTTGTATGTCAAGAGAAGAAATTGAGACCCAGGAATAATGTTTTTAATGTGAGCCATTTTGGACGTGGTGTGGGATTTCTTTAAAAGGGGTCATTTGTAATTTTATGACTTTCGTTTTACAAGATATAAAACTTGGATCAAAAAATGTTTAAGAGTAAATCAATGTTAAAATTGGTTATAGGATCCAAAGCTTTAAAACTTTTATGTCATTAAATCATAATTTATTTAACCTTAAGATAAGCCAGTAGTATCACGTATTTGTTCAAAAATCTCACCCAAAGAATTGGCTATTTTATAATAATCCTCAAGGTATTTGTGAATTTTTAAAAAGTCCACCCTACCTCCAATTGCATCTGGTGCTAAATTAGGTAATGTAGCCTTTCTATCTAAAAAGGCACCTGGAATCTATATGTGTCTAAAAATTGAAATAGTATAGATATCTCCCTACGAAGTATGACCTTGATTTTTATTGTCTAAAATTATATTTGAGGATATCTGTTTTCTAAGAATAATTCCTAAAGGAATTATGTGAATATTGTAGGAAAGCTAAGTAAGTTTGCAAAAAGCACATACCAAAATATAAGCTAGGCTTCTGTGGTTTGTAGCTAGATTTCTCAACAAAATTGCTTTTAATCTATAGTGGTCCAAACTCATGGTACACACTGTTCATAACTTTTAGAAAATTCTTAGAAAAATGACCTTGCACAAAATAGAATCTGTCTTCCCCCAAGTGAATTATGAGCCATCTATAAAGTTAAACCAAACATGATAATTTCATTAGACAAATATCCAGAATCTACTGCTGGCCCTTTCTTAAATTGGACTTGAGCAAGAAAGGTAAATAAATAGTTTCTAGAAAATTCACTTTGCGTACAATGTCTAGAAACTAACCAGCTTATCCTGTCACTCTTTGTAAATAGTGCCAGTTATTTAGTTTGTTATCTAAATCTTCTCAGTGCCCAAGCATAAACCTTTGGCTTCAGACCCTTTTATATGCACTAACTATACTTCTTCCTTATGGTGCAGGATCAGCTAGCAAAACTTGCAAAAATAAATGTACCGTAT
This sequence comes from Myotis lucifugus, assembly GCF_000147115.1. Lineage (NCBI taxonomy): Eukaryota > Metazoa > Chordata > Mammalia > Chiroptera > Vespertilionidae > Myotis > Myotis lucifugus. Next base: position 4,888,935 of record NW_005871060.1, on the reverse strand, counting down.
TACTATGAATAGGATTAAGGGAATTGGCCTTAAACCTATTGTACCTGTCTGTTTTCTTGTTTGAATTGCATAACAATCCCAGAAGCCGGAAAGACAGGTATCTTAAATCCTTGTTTTTCAGTTGAGGAAGTTCTAATTGAGATGAAGTCATGTGATTTGCTTGAGGTCACGCAGTTGGCCAGTATTATTCTAAAGAGTCCTGTACAAATCCTGGCTTGAGGCCTGCATGCTTTCTACCCAGGAACTGAACCAGGCTCAAGTTATGTCTCTCGTGAAACATTTCATTGATTCTACTCTTGTCTCAAGAGACGAGTTGAATCCGAATTTATGGCAGAGAAACAAAAGCTGCCTACTTTCCCTAAGCAGCTTTTGGAAAGAGTTGAGGTTTATTTTTAAACTAATAATTATGGAAAATTTCAAAGTAGAGAGAAAAGTGTATGAATCTCCAATCTTGTTTAATCTACAATGCTACCCACTCCTTACCTCCCATCTACTGTATTACTTTCAAGCAAATCTCAGATATATCACTTTATCCATAAATATTTTAGTATGTATCTCCTTTTTAAAAACATAATATCATTATTATACTTTAAAATATTAACAGTAATTCCTCAATATCATCAAATATTAAATCAGTGTTTCACATTTTTCTTATTGTTGCAAATGTTTTAATAGTTGGCATATTCAAATCCATAAGATTCACATATAGCATTTAGTTGATATATCTCTTAAGTCTATTAATCTTTTTGGGGTCTATTAATATTTAAGTTCTCCTTTCCTTTTTTTTTTTTGTTCTTTGGAATTTATTAATTAAAAAAAGCAGGTAATTTGTTCTATAGTGTTTCCCACATTTTGGATTTTGCTAAATTTATTCATTTAGCATGTTCCTCTGTCCCCTATAGTTCCTGTAAACTGGTAGTTAAAACTAGAGGCTTTAGCTTACTCAAGTTTTTTTTGTTTTGTTTTGCAATAATTCTTTGAAGGTGATGTTGTGTGCTTCCATCAACAGATATATAATGTCTGGTTATCTTTCTTTTTTTCACCTTGATAGCTAGTGATGATTGTCCCCTAATCCATTACTTTATTAGGGGTGTTAAAAGATTTTAAAGAAAATATTTTAATCTCTTAAAAAGAAATTTTATTTTAAAAACTTGTCTTTGTGTGTGTGTGTGTGTCTAAAAGTTCTGCTTTGAGCTTTGCTTTCAATTCTTGCATGATAGACAACAGAGAATATTTAAATTGTCTCTTAGTCAATGATTGCAGTCTTGAGCTATAACTCCTAGCAGGTATGGCCCCCTGAATTGTGGAAACATAGTCCTTTAGTGATAAAAAGCAGCAAACAAGATATTGCACTCAGATTCATGGATAACCCAAACCAAAAGATGAATCCTATTTAATTACCTCTAGAATAACAGTTACACTCTTTGTAGGATAACTACTTCATTTTGTTAAATGAAGAACTAAGTAAACATCTATTTTTGTCCCTCCTCTCCCCAACCACCACAACTAGGATTATTGGCTCTCTCTTCTATTCAAGAAACTGGTGGGCACCATTGTATTAAAGGCAAGTGTGAAAGGTGAAGCCAGAAGCAAACTTCGAGTATACCTTCATTGCACAAACATCAACCAGTAAGTATGCAATACACTCTTTACAAACCAACAAGTTTTAATTAGTAAGTGCCTAACTTCCTACTCTAACACCCTGTTGTCCCCTCTCTATTCAGAGGGTCTAAGCTGTGTCATTATTCTTTTATTTTTCCCATTTATAGTGATATGGTGCCAGAGTCTAAAAAACAAACAACAACAAAAACCCACAAAAAATATAGCTTAAACATTAGCATTTGACTTTTACAATGACTTTAATTGTCATAATCCATAATCGAAATATACCCTAACTTTAAATAAAGAATACTACCAAAGTATTTTTTTAAATATTATTTTATTGATTTCAAGGAAGGGAGAGGGAGAGAGAGAGAGAAACATCAATCATGAGAGAATATTGATTGGCTGCCTCCTGCATGCCCCCCACTGGGGATTGAGCCCGCAACCTGGGCATGTGTCCTGACCAGGAATTGAACCGTGACCTCCTGGTTCATAGGTCATCACTCAACCATTGAGCCACATTGGTTGGGCACCAATGCATTTTTATATGAACAATTACTTCATTGAATGACTATGAATGAATATAAATATAAATTCATATAAATGAATAATTATATGAATATACTTATCCCCTTGTATCACATCTGATCAATTTGATAGGGAAGAAGAATTAAAGAACAATATCAACAATAACAATCTTATTTTCAAAAGTTTCAACCCAGTTTATGGACTTGAGAGACCACAGAGATTTTTATAGTTAATACCCTGCCCTTGGTAGCAAAAAATGTTCCTAAATCTCATGGATTTTTCTCTTCTTAGTTTCAATCTGTCCATTCTGATAGGATGATAACTAAAATACTAGTTCTAGCCAAAATAGCTATCCAACATTTCCAATTTCTGGTGAGTGGGAACTCTGGATAGTGAGGGCCCCACTAGGAAGAAGTTGGGGGGTAGTTTGGATAAATAAATTCTGAAAAGTGTCAACAGATTTAATTTTCTTGTTTGTTCCACTCTTTTCATATGGCTAGAAAAAGCCCCTGTTCATATGGTTTATAATTTGAATGCACATGAACCTACAAAATTCAACTTTTATCATTTAATTTTCCTATATTTGAAAATTAATAAGCTGCTTGGCTCCCTAGTAACTCAGCCTGGGAAAGCAGCAAGGATCTCAGGGTACTCTGGCCCAGACAGTGGTGCTGTGAAGAGCATTGTGTAATCAGTTTCTAATAGGGCCACATTCGTGGTCTTACATCATTATAAAAGGAAGGGTAAAAGGAGGGTCCATCATCACTATAGATACTAATACTTAGTATCCATAATTATATTTGTAATCAAGTTTTTGTTTAAATGAGACAAATATTTTTATTATTGAGTCAATCTATTTGCTTTTAGCCCAAGGTATAAAGAAGGAGATTTAACTCTGTATGCCTTAAACCTTCATAATGTCACCAAGCACTTGCAGTTACCACATTACTTATTTGACAAAGAAGTGGACAGATACCTTGTAAAACCTTCAGGACCCGATGGATTATTTTCCCAGTGAGTACTTTTTCTTGTTCATTTTAAACTTTCGCCAAATGTATCGGTGTTTATTAGCATAGAGTGTTGATAGGGAGAAAAAGAAGCCAACTATTTCAAGTTTTGATAATTTTTAATATTCAGGAAGTTTATATATAAATACCTATTAATACACATATACTCACTCTGAGAGTCACAAGCAGAAGGGCTGAACACAAGCTAGCAGTTATCTTAGGAAATAGTTTTCATTTCAAAACAACTTGATATGTCAAGATCCATTCAATATATTTAGATTATTTGCTCTAAAAATACTTATAATTATTGGTAACACAGTCACAAAAGCAAAGCATACCTATATATAATTGCTATTAAGGGCATGGGGGTTGCTGTAAACTGTTATTCTATGTGAGCAGGGCATGAATTTCTAACAGCATTAAAGTAGTTTTTTATTACTTAAGAGTAAGGAAAAAGTAGCCTGAAATGTACCTTTTAGGTGGATTATTTGAAGTTGGTCCAAAGACAATTTGGTTTTAAAAGCCAGCCATGGAATATGTATTACAAAAGACCATATTTTCCCTTGCTGGGTGGCTTAGTTGGTTGGAGCATTGTCCTGTACACCAAAAAGGTGTGGGTTTGATTCCTGGTCACAGCGCATTCCCAGGTTTTGGGTTTCATCCCCCATCGGGATGCATATGGGAGGCAACCGATTGATGTTACTCACTCCCTCCCTCCCTCCCTCTCTCCTTCTCCCTCTCTCTCTAAAAGTCAATAAAAACACCCTCGGGTGAGGATTAAAAAAAACAAATAGACCATATTTAAGAGACTATCCAAGAATGTGTATGAGCTTTGAAGAGTTAGGCCCACAGACATTGTCAAATTTCTGTCCAATGTGTGTTGGAAGGAGCTCTTTTCATCATGGTTATTCTCAGATTGAAGCATAAAAAATTAAGACTTTACAAAATTCTTTTAATCTCCTCCCATCTTTGCAAATGCTGTATGAGTGATGTTTTCCGTGACAATTAGCATCATAACCTGAAGAAGGACAGTAAGAATGCTTTCTCCAAAGTCCTATCCCCCATAGATAAACATTACTAACACTGGGTATCATTCCTTTATTTTTCTCCCTATGCTTTCTTTTATTATAACTGTAAGCATACAACCTCTAATGGGAAAAAGAGGAAGAACCCATAAGTTTTCCCATGTCTTTCCATGCAGAGCCTCTGTAGACATTTAAAAAAAATTTTTTTCATTGAATTTATAGGGGAGACATTGGTTAAGAAAATTATGTAGGTTTCAGGTGTACAATTCTATAATACATCATCTGTATATTGTATTGTGTGTTCACCACCCTGTAGACATTTTCAATGGGTTTCATGTTTTATAAAATACTATGGCCTACTTACCCTTTTCCTACTGTTTAAACCTTTTTTTCCTGTTGTAAATAATGCATATTTGGGTAACAGATACTTTTCTCTATTTGGGTTCTGACACTTTTTGAGTGGGCCTTTTTAGCATATTTGTGTCTGATGCTAATAAGGGAAATGCTTTTGTAAAGTAATTGAATAATAGTTGTAGAGTTGCAAGTGTCTTAGATCATTTTAGTCCAACTTTAGGTCAGTATCTGATTCCTCCTCTGATGAAGCTCCCAGCCTCTCCTGGTGACTGTTCTCGCTGGTGGGGACAAAGTGAGCCTCTTTATGCCTTTCTTCTGCTGCTCTTAGTTCTGTTTTTCAGGGCAGAGGTTGGAAACTACACCTCATGACTGTGGGCAAGTGGGTTTAGACAAGTGGTTTTTCTCTTCCTGGTAGGAAAGGTTGGCATGCACTCTGTTAATTTTTCATTTTTAACTAGGGGCCCAGTGCATGAATCCGTGCACCTTGAAAGGAACTGTGATGTCAGGGCCAGCCTGACAGGGTTGAGCCGGGCTGAGGCAGGGAGGTGGGAATTGAGAAAAGAAAGAAAGACAGGAAAGCGGGATTGGGAGGACCCCAGTTCTCTCGATGAACTGAAGCAACTTTATTAGCCACACAATACTATTTATACATAACACACTGAATAGGAGGTCTATCAAGAGGAATGTATTCTTTGTTCCTCTTAATCTCTAAGGGAGAGACACAGCAGAAGGACAAGTTCTCAGTACAGCATATCTCAGTAAATAATTACAGACTTCTTGGTAAGCTATGAAAGGCTCTACAAATGTTGCTCTTATTCTACTGATAAACGCCATCCAAACAAGTCTGGGAAAACTGTGTGGGTAAGGATCCCAGCCTTGCTAGCCCCTACAGGTGCAAGGACCTTGCCAGCTTACATCTGGCCCCCAACAGATCCCCCTTCTTTGTTTTTTAGGCGAAGTTCATGTTTCAGTGTCCGACAGTTTTTTATGTGTACATGTCATCAGTAATATTTCAGTTCTGGATGGTGGACAAATGGTGGCAATGTAGGTCCGACCCTCTCTGGTTTGGTCCTGGGCAACCTGCAGCAACGCACAGCTGCCGACTGCTGGCATGGCAAGGCGTCTTCACCATCTTTATTTCTGGACTGCTTCTCTTCTTGTTGTCTCACGGGGCCACTGCTATTCTGTGGCTGGAGCAGTCCTGATAATTCTCTTCTGTTGCAGGAATCCATATAGTCTTGGAGTTGTTTTCTGAAAATATACAAATGTATTCTCGACCAAAGGTTAATAAAGGAATCATATCTATAATTTAGACTTGGGATTCTTTTAATTTTTGTCCAAATGATTTTCCTTTGGCTTATTTTGACACCACGTATGTTTTTCACGTGTGTCTTGCTGTTAGCATTACAAATGAAAAAATTTTTCTAGATGTAAATTAGTTACAGGATATTTTTCCTTACATGGTATTTTTCCACTATCTTTCCACTATCATCCCCCCCCCCCTTTTTTTTTAAATTTAATTATTAGGAGGCTTTTGGAAATTTTATAATGCAGTCTAGATAACTTTAAATTTTAATTTTTTGTACAAAAATATGACTGCTTTAGGTTTATTGTATGTTAAGCAATTTTACTATGAAATGATAATTATAGTTAATACTTTTTGAATAATTTTAATTAATCTGAAAACTTGACTACGATTTTACTGTCAAATTTAATACTTTAATAACAATCTTAGTTTATACTGTAAATATTAATGGAAAGGATTATTTTTTATCCTTGAGAAGGCCCTGAGCATTCCTGGTGTTAAGCTGGATTTAGATATAGGGTAGTTGCTGTTAGCCAAGTCTCTGTTATCTGGGTACCGATTTTGGCTGGACTAAGTCTCTTTCTGTTATCTAGGTCCCGATCTGAGCTTGGCATGGGAATCGAGAAGCAGCCATGGGGACAGGAGACCTCCCTCACAAGGGGCGAGTGTTCAAGCCCCTGCATAGTTGGGGGGGTGAGGATCTGTGCCCCACCTCTGTTGACCCCCAAATTCTCCCCTGAGGCCCCCTGCGACTGTGCCTGTCTTAGGTTGCCCCTCCCTGAGGGGTCTTACCCATCATTGACTAACCAGCCATCCTCCGGGGCCAAGCAGGGTGATGTGAGGTTTAGTTCTGTCTCCTTGGTAGCGTATGCCCCTGTGGCCTCCATGCCCAGTAACTGCCTTTGGATCCCCTCGCCTGCTGGCGGGGCCCCGGCATTGATCATGGGGAACCCAGATTTGTTCTCCAGAGAGGGCCCAGCTTACGCCATTGGGCAAGAGACAGATCCATGGTACCAGCTACCATGAGGCTTCAACCTCAGTATGAACAGAGAGCTTAGGCAACAGTTGTAGGCAATTGGAAGAGGGACCCCCTTGGCAAAAAGGTCAAGAGAGGTCAATATAGAATGCTTAAGTGCCTTCCCAGGGGGCCCTCCACACAGTGGAAGGGATAAAATCCTTTCATGTTCTTATTAAATTGCTGCCAAACAATTAGTTTGTAAGTTTGTTTGGAATAAATGTATAATATGCTGTTGTAAAATATTAAAAATTATTAATGAGCTTTTGTTATTTTAAATTATATCTTAAAATTCTACTGCTGTATTTTAAGAAATTTTAAATAAAATAACTTGTTTTGCCCTTTCTTAGAGGCAAAAACTTAAAATATATATTTATTAATATTTATTTGATAAAGCTTTCTATGTGATTTCAAGTATATTAAATTGGCTTTATTAAAAAATCCTTTAAGAAAAGAGAATAAACTTTTGAAAACATTTCAGGGCCCATGAAATGTCCTAAAGTCATTCCTTGATTATAGTTTTAAAATCTAACTTAAAAGAGTATTAAATATATATGTGTATATATAATTTAAAGATTATATACCTTTTATAATTATTAAGAGATATCAATTAAATTAAAACTGATCTTTGTATTTAAAATTTTTGGTTGGGATAACAGAATTTATCCTCTTTTTTCAATTAGACAAATGTTGAAATTTTATTATAATTATATAATTTCTCCTAGTTTATTTAACTAGAACTATAAACTCTTAGCTGGCAAGTTAAATATTTAGCATTTCTCAATCAGTAACATTTTTAAGAATAAACTTTAAAAATACATGACATAATCAATAAATTTAATTCTGTCCTTTAGATTTTTCATGAGGGAAATTTAGATTAATATTTTAGCATTTTGTTATTTCAGAATATCTAATTTAATTTAGTAAACTCTCAAAGCTTCGGGGTGCCATTGACTGAAAACAGGTAACCATTAAAATGCAAATTAGTTATATTCTTTCTACTAAGGATGGGAAACTGAGAAGCAAACCTCTCTTTAAAAGTTGCTACTGGCAGAAAATTTTTGGCCTACCTGCTCCGTTGGGGCTAGCCCTTCCTCTATTAGAAATTGCTTTGGGAAGCCAGCCTTAATTAAAGGGTGTAGCTGTCTTTTACCTGGGCTACTTAGATTTTTATAATTAATATATTTCAATAATTCTTGAGATTTAAATCCAATTTATTATTTTAAAGCATATTCTTAGCAAATTTTTGTAACAGAGACAATTTTACTGAATTTCCTTTTCAGCCTTGAAGTTAACTTTTTAATATTCTTTATTAGTATTTAAAAACTGTTCTTTGTTATGGAAATGCCAATCCTGCTGCTAGAATTTAGCCAGCATCTTTTTTCCTTTGGGTCAAATTTTCCATTTTTCTTAGGAAATAATCAGTCTTGGGTTTTATTTTGTACATTTGTAACGAGATTTCAGCTTAAAACTCTATCTAAATGTCCAAAATCGGACAATGGGCGCCTTAGTTCCAAGCTAGTTTTCTCTTTACACGTGTACAGAAATCCCAGACGTATTTTTAAATTTCAGATCCGGTGGCATTTGCTGTAGCTGTATCGGAAATGCAAGGAAATCATCATTTTTTCTCTATATGGGAGGTTTTAAATCTAATGATATTTTGTTTATTTCAGTAGGCAAGGGCAGCACCCAGGGCAGACAGAATGTCTTATTCCTATGGATCCAAGGTCCAGCCCGGTACTTCCAGGGGTTGCTCGGAATAGCTCTTGTATCTATTTTGCTCTCTGGGGCAGGCTGGGTGCTGTGCAGCCTGCTGGCCTTGAGATGGCATAGAGACAGGAGGGTAAATAGACAATGCCCCTGTTATTTGCCGTGGCTGGGCCGGCCCCTTTTGGTAGTTTCCCGACTGGCGTTGAAGCAAAGAATTTCCCTGGATATCTGTCTTAGATTTATACTCATTTGACCAATGTTTTCCTTTTTTACATTTAGGGCACAGTCCAGGTTGTTTGGGACCTCTGCCATTTCCTTTATTAATCCCTTTATTAGAAGGACACTGTTTTGCTATGTGTCCTGTTCCTCCACAAGTGTAACACTTGTATGCTGGACTTTTCCCTGTGCTAAATTGTTGCTGAAGAATTCCTTCAATGGTGGTTCCCTTTAATGCAGCTGCAATGGCAACTCCTTGTATATATGAGGGACCAATATCTGCACAAATGCGGATATAATCTGAGAGAGTCCCCTGTCTTTGATAGGGCCGCAGTGCAGCTTGGCAGGCAGTGTTGGCGTTTTCATATGCCAACTGTTTAACTATTAACATGCCAGCCTCTCCATCCACCACTACTCGGCCAACAGCCTGTAATAGCCGAGAGACAAAATCCTGATACTTTTCATCTGGCCCTTGAATAATTTTTGAGAGCTCCTCTGTTTTCTGACCAGAGGTGGGTAACTTTTTCCAGGCTCTAATCCCAGCTCCATTAATCTGTCCATAAGCTTCCTGGGGGTATTGAATTTGATTATGGGTATCAGCATAGACTCCTTCACCTACCAGCATTTCATAAGAAATATTAATCTGGGCAGCTCGATTACGAGCAGCTTGTTCCTTAGCCTTTTCATCATATTCTGATTTCCACAAGAGATAGTCCCCTCCTGATAAACAAGCCTTGGCAATAGCTCTCCAATCATTGGGTGGGAGAGCCTCTGAGGCTATAGTTTCCAAGATGGTTAAAGTATAAGGGGAAGTGGGCCCATACTGAGCACAGGCTGTTTTTAACTCTTTTAAGGTTTTAAAAGGAAGCGGGTCATAAGCACGCTCACGCTGTCCCGTGTGAGGGTTCACCTGTTCCATAACAGGGAAGGCATGAATGCCCAATTCCTCACCACACTTTCGTGCCTCCTGCAAAGCCATTTGGAAAGGGGAAAGTGGAACTGGTGCTGCACAAGGCAGCGGAGAGCGGCGGGAACGGCCCCCGCGGCTTCTCTTTTTCTTGCCAAGAAGCTTTAATTTTTCTAAAAAGCATTCCAACACATCCTCTATATCACTGCCCTCTTCAGTTCCAGCAGAAAAACATTTTTCCTCCTCTTTTGCCTGAACAATACCTGTATTATCATCATGACAAAGAGCAGCAGCTTCCTCAAAATCCCCCTCATCTTGAGGAGTTAAATTGCCTTTAAAAGTTACATTATTTCTTTTTAATATACTGTCTTTTTTAGACCCCTGTTTTGTGCTATCACACTGCTTCTCCTTTTTTTCTGGCTTAAGAGAAGGTTGATTATGGTCATGCCTGGGATCTAAATAATCCCGTATTAAATTCGATAAGGAAATGCAGACCTCCTGAATGAATTTTAAAAAATTTTCTACTTGCTTGTCATTAACCTTAGTTCCTTTACTACTGAGCATAAACTTTAACATTTGCCCATAAAGAGCATTTTCTCTAGATTCTAATTGCCCCATGCTTTACTCCCGACTATCAAAAAATTGCTCCTCCCTTACCTTAACGAGTGCACTCTTTATCTGGAGGAGTTCCTCACCATCGTCTCTCCAAGCCCGACGGAGTTCCTCACCGTCTTTTTCCCAGTTCCTCAGTCCCTGTTCGAGCGCCAGATCTGTCAGGGCCAGCCTGACAGGGTTGAGCCGGGCTGAGGCAGGGAGGTGGGAATTGAGAAAAGAAAGAAAGACAGGAAAGCGGGATTGGGAGGACCCCAGTTCTCTCGATGAACTGAAGCAACTTTATTAGCCACACAATACTATTTATACATAACACACTGAATAGGAGGTCTATCAAGAGGAATGTGTTCTTTGTTCCTCTTAATCTCTAAGCGAAGGACACAGCAGAAGGACAAGTTCTCAGTACAGCATATCTCAGTAAATAATTACAGACTTCTTGGTAAGCTATGAAAGGCTCTACAAATGTTGCTCTTATTCTACTGATAAACGCCATCCAAACAAGTCTGGGAAAACTGTGTGGGTAAGGATCCCAGCCTTGCTAGCCCCTACAGGTGCAAGGACCTTGCCAGCTTACATCTGGCCCCCAACACTGTGAGCCTTGAGGCTGCGGTGGGCACAGGGGCGGGTCTCGGCCCATCCTCTGTGCCCCTGCCCGGCCCCTCCTGCTGCAGCCCCTGGTCCCGTGGGCCGGCAGCCCCACTCCCACTGCCGCCACTGCTCCCATGCGCTGAGGGCGCCGGCCCTGCTAGCACCTGCTGATGGCTCAGAGCGATTGGGGCTGGCACCAGCAGTGGGTGTGAGTGGGGCCAGCACCGTCAGCACGTGCGAGTGGTGGCTGCTGCCCCAATCGCCCCTCAGGAGCAGGGGGAGGTGGAGAAGCCCTCAGGGGCGATCAGGGCCAGCAGCCGCCACTCACACCCGCTGACAGCGCCAGCAGCAGGTGCGAGTGGCGGCTCCGACACCAGCAATGGGTGCGAGTGGGGCCAGTGCTGGCAGCAAGTTTGAGTGCTGGGTGGGACTGCGGCACACGGGAGCAAAGAATTTTCAGTAACCACCAGAGGCTCGCCCCATTGACAGCAACCGGCGTTGGTCTGGCACCTCTACTCACCTGCTCCACCATCCCGCTGTGGCCAAAGTCCGCTGTGTTCCGTGCCCGCCCCTGGTGGTCAGTGCACATCATAGTGACCGGTTGTTCGGTTGTTCTGCCATTCGGTCTATTTGCATATTAGCCTTTTATTATATAGGATTAGTTGTCAATATTTAACAATTGACAACTACTAAAAAAATCTTTAAAAATGGGTACTCTGGCAACTCGGGGCTTGTTCTTTCCTTTTAGATATAACCCCATTATGCCTGTCCTATGACACTTGCATGTATAACTTCCTTGGCCCTTGTGGGCATTTGAGTTTGCTACCCTTAGTCTGGAGCAATGTCAAATATCTCATTTTCTCCAGAACAACTCTCAAATTCTTGAAGGACAACTGGTTTGTCTTCCAGCTCTATTTCATCTGAAACTTCACAAACATATTTTATATTTCTTTGTCATCATGTTGCTGACTTCAAAATATGAAACAAGATACTACTCTCAAATAAAACCCCAACCACATTGTCCAGCCTGATGTGGAAATGATCAGCATGCTTTAAGCCAGGGGTGGGGAAATCAGGCCCATGGACCATAATAAGGCTTTCAAAATCATTTAGTCTGGCCCTGCCAAGGCCTTATGGGTGAGTTAATTAAATGTTCAACCACATATAGCAGGCTAATTTTTAAGTTGATAATTTTGTATGGCCCGTGAATGATGTTATAAATATCCCAGTGGCTCTTGGCATGAAAAAGGCTCCCCACCCCTGCCAGCTCACACTCTGTGCATTGATAGCATCCTTTAGCTATATTTATAGTTGATTAAACAGTTTAGCCTGATGGAATTAGTATCTTGCCCGTGTTTCATCATTCTAACACATAGCAGGATTAACTTACAACGATCAGAGTTACCTTTAAACTCTGCTGCCTATTCAAAAGTGTTTCTGAAATGTTTGGTGTACCCTTGTAAAAGGTCCTCAACATTGTGCCAAACAGCTCTTACTACTGTCACGTAAAGATGTTTTCAAGACCTATTTTTATTTGTGGTTTCCTGATCATAGTCACAGCATTTCCTCCTAGAGCCCATCAAAAAACTGGTGTGATGCAGGTGTGAAAACAAACCCCAGTGCATGTGGACTGGGAATAACTGCAATGCGGACTTCTCAGCCTCCAGCACAGTCATGAACATCTTTTTTTTTAAATATGTTTTGTTGATTTTTTACAGAGAGGAAGGGAGAGGGATAGAGAGTTAGAAACATCGATGAGAGAGAAACATCGATCAGCTGCCTCCTGCACACTCCCCACTGGGGATGTGCCTGCAACCAAGGTACGTGCCCTTGACCGGAATCGAACCTGGGACCCTTCAGTCCGCAGGCCGATGCACTTATCCACTGAGCCAAACCAGTTAGGGCTCATGAACATCTTATTCATATCTCTTATTTTTAGTTATTTTTCCTTTTTTATTTAAAAGATTATGATTAAATGTATGCCACAGTAAGAATTTCCAACAGTAGAAGAAGGTGTACATAGAAAAGTCATTTCCTCACTCCACAGTCCCACTCCCAGGAGTTTGAGTATCATTCTAGAAGTGTGCTATCCATATATAAGCCTAAGTATCTTTCATTTAAAAACATCCATGTCTTTTTACATTAGCACATTCAGACCTGCTTAGTTCTTGAGATTAGATGATTTATTTAACTAATCGCCTGTAGTTGGACACGTTGATTGATCCCAGTATTTTATACACGGCATCTTTACATACTGGCACACGGAATAGGAGGATATGTCTTAAAGTACAGAGCCCAGACCTGGGCCTCTGACCAAGATTAAATGGGATGCAGTTTTTCTGCTGACTGATACTTAGGGAGGATAGAGGATTAAGAGATCTTTAAAAATGAGATATTTATAATAATTAAGGGGGAAACAATCAAGTTTTTTTAATTTTTAAAAATTATTTAATTTTATTTTTTCAATTACAGTTTACATCCACTATTATTTTGTATTAGGTATACAACATAGTGGTTAGACAATGATATACTTTACAAAGGGTTCCCCCCAATAATTCCAGTACCCACCTGGCACCATACATACTCATTATAATATTATTGACTATGTTCCCTATGCTGTACTTTATATGCCTGTGACTGTTTTGTAACTACCAATCTGTACTTTTAAATTCCTTCATCTTTTCCACCCAGTCCCTCAACCCCCTTCCTCTCTGGCAACCATCAGTTCTTTGTATCTATGAGTCTGTTTCTATTTTGTTTGTTCATTTATTTTGTTCTTTAGATTCACATATAAATGAAATTATATGGTATTTGTCTTTCTCTGTCTGACTTACTTCACTTAGCCTAATACCATCCAAGCTATTGCAAATGGTAAGATTTCATCTTTTTATGGCCAAGTAATATTCCATTGCATATATGTACCACTACTTTTTTATCCAGTCATTTATCAATGGGTATTTGTGTTGCTTCTTTTTTTTTATTTTTAAATATATTTTATTGATTTTTTACAGAGAGGAAGGGAGAGAGACAGAGAGTCAGAAACATCGATGAGAGAGAAACATCGATCAGCTGCCTCCCGCACATCTCCCACTGGGGATGTGCCCGCAACCCAGACACATGCCCCCGACCGGAATCGAACCCGGGACCCCTCAGTCCGCAGGCCGACGCTCCATCCACTGAGCCAAACCAGTTTCGGCTGTGTTGCTTCTATATCTTGGCTATTGTAAATAACACTGCAGTGAACATAGAGGTGCATAGATTCTTTTGAATTAGTGTTTTGGGTTTATTTGGATATATACCCAAAAGTAGAATCACTGGGTTGTAAAAAAGTCCCATTTTTAATTTTTTAAGGACCCTTCATATTGTTTTTCCATAGTGGCTGCACTAATCTGCATTCCTACCAACCGTGCACAAGGGTTCCCTTTTCTCCACATCCTCGCTAACACTTGTTGTGTGTTGATTTATTGAAGATAGCCATTCTGACAGGAGCGAGGTGGTATCTCATTGTGGTTTTAACTTTCATTTCCCTAATTGTTAGTGACATTGAGCATCTTTCCATATGTTTCTTGGCCATCTGTATGTCCTCTTTGGAAGAGTCAATTTTTAAGAGACTGTGTACAGTATGTACTCATTTTGTTTAAATGAAAATATGTATTATACATACACAGAAAAGAGATTAAGGAATATACATCAAAATACTAAAAATAGTTTGGATGATTTAACAGGTTAATTTTGTTATATTTGTTTCTGAATAATGATGATATGATACTTTTACAGCACTTGCCACATGCAACATACTCTTTTAAGTGTCCTACATATATTACATGAATTACATATATGACATATATGTAACTCTGACATGAACTAATCCTCTAAATTTTTACAGTAAAAAAGTACTAATTTTATTCATGATATAAAAATCACTTGAGAAGAAGATAATGGAGATATAAACATCATTTAGAATTATGGAAGTAGTTATTAGTATAACTAAAAGCAGTCTAAAGCTTTCTTCATACACTCTTGTTTATATTGGATTTGTTGCTGCGAGCATGTATTCATTTGATTTAAATAATAGTAAATGTTCATAAGAAATAACATTTGTGCTTAACAAGTTTTTCCAGTATTTGACTCAGTTTTGAATTTGAATTCCCCAGTGAAATGCAAAGAAAATATAATTTGTTTTCAATCTGTGGTTTAGCCAAACAAAATCATTTTGTTTTACCCAGCAACGTACATTCTACCAAAATATCTTCACAACATAAGAAAGTAAATGTATATCTCCTGGGGAGAATAGAGTTAGAAAGCTATGGACATAGTTACCAGTGGAAACTTTTAATTACTGTAATTTTTTTATGTTAAATGTGAAATTTACATTCCATTCATTATATCTATTTGCTCTATATAAAATATTTGCCATTATTTGCCATAAATGTTCCACAAATCCAGAAGTTATGTCATGTTTATCCTTTTTATACTTCCATTTTATAGACTAATATAGATCACATGTTCCATTTTCTGTAAAGGCCCAGACAGTAAATACTTCAGGCTTTGTAGGCCATATGGTCACTGTCACAACTACTCAATTGTACCTTGAAGATCATCTAGGTCAAATACCTAACTGATAGAGTGTGGAAACACAAGTTATGTAATACTAGAAGCCTGGTGCACGAAATCATGCACACATGGGGTCCCTCGGGGTGGCCTGCAGGGATCAGACCCCAGCTTGTGCCCCCAGCCTCGCAGCCCCACCTGGCAACCCGCCTTGGTCTGGCGCTGCCCATTCACCTGCTCCACCATCCTGCCGCAGTCCCACTCTCATCAGGGCCCATTGGGGCCGGCAGCACCTCCACTACCACCTGCTGCCTGTGCCACATGGCTGATGCCCGCCATGTTCGCGCCGCCCCCTGGTGGTCAACGCACATCATAGCAAGCGGTCGAACTCCCAGTCAAAAGACTGCCTGAGGGGACAATTTGCATATTAGGCTTTTATTATATAGGATAGGCTATCACAGAAAACATTTTTGGTCTTAAAAAGATCTCACAACTTTTGTAGAGCAGGTGGAGCACACACAACATGGCTAACTTAAATGTATCTTTCCACGTTGCAGATCTGTCCAGCTCAATGACAAAACTCTGAGGATGGTGGATGACCAAACCCTGCCAGCTTTGACAGAAAAGCCGCTCAGCCCAGGAAGTCCACTGAGCCTGCCGGCTTTCTCCTATGGGTTTTTTGTGATAAGGAATGCCAGAGTTGCTGCTTGCTTCTGAAAATGAATGGCATACAATAGCCTTGAGATTGAATTTTTCAAGTGTATTGAGAAGAGGAAAGCAAAACTCAAGCTACAGGAAATAAATGCAAGCAGATACATTACAAATCAACCAGTGGGAGCTGAGGGGCAGGGACACTCTCAGGCTAGACTTAGCACAGCATTTTCTTCTCTTTAAGTAAACCACTGTTACTTTGTGCCAAACACTACTCTTGTACTTTATGTGTAATATTTTTATTTAAGGTTATTACAAATGTATATGAATGTTTCCAATACAGCCAGGAGGCAAGTAAGTGAAGGATATATTATTCGTTTTAAGAAAGTGCTTAGTTTTTATTTTCAAAAACAGTTACTAGAAGATTGTCAGATTCTGTCCTGCATGTGCTGTCTCCATGGGCTCCCATCAGAAAAAGTTTACTACCATAACCTCCAAATTGTCTATAAAAGAGAGACAATCTCTTTGCACATGGATAGAGAGCTAGAATCAGTCGCCACTTTTCTTCTCTTTGTTCTGTTTGTCTTTGTCAACAATACTATGTGAGAAGACAGATGGTGAATATGATCATATTAAAAAATTAATGACAATCATTTTGACAGAGGTATTATGTAAAATTTAAATGAAATAAAAAATAACTATAAGGGAAATTGATTTGCCAAGAGGAGAAAATTTGGTTAAATACATTATCACCATCCGTTCATGTTTACTTCTGTTACACTTTTTTTCTGCCTTTAGTTCTTATTTTAGTTGGGGAGCTTTTGGCTGCAAGTAACAGAAAACCCTGATTCTAATGGCTTAAACAATAAGGATATTTAAAATCCCAAATTACAAGAAGTAGAAACAGGAAGGGCTCCATAGCTCAGTAAGGAACCAGGCTCTTTCCGTCTCTGCTCTGCTACCTTTAGTATTGGCTTCATTCTCAAGCTGGTGGCATGATGGCTGCAGCTGTTCCATGGACCCACGGAGACCTGGCAGCATCCAGGGAAAGAAGATGAGCAATTTTTCTGTGTCTCCTTCACAGACTTGAAGAACGTTTTCACAGAGGTTCTCCCGGCAAACCTCTCCTTGTGTCTCCTCATGTCTTATTGGTCAGGAATGGACCACATGGCCATTCTCCCAGTCACTGCCAACATCACTGAGATTCCTGTAGTTGTCTGCTAGTAATCTTTTGGAATGGAGCGGGTGTTGGGAAGCCCATGGCACTGACCACTACACTTCTGTACTTTTATCCGTGACAGGATGTATTCCTTTCTCCTGTATCTTAATTTTTAGAAATGTAATCCTCTTCATATTTATGCCAACTATGAATAAATATTGTGTCAATTAAATTTAATCACATTTATGAGGAGCTAAAGCTGGATGCTTAAATACCCTTACATTTGGTAGGTATGTGGTTTTTATATTTTCACAGTTGAAATAAAGCAATTTTTATAATCTCAGTATTGCACAATTATTCTTTTAATAAAGCTTAAGCCTACATTTGGAAGCCTTGTTTTTCTCCACTGCATTGTCTACACCTCCTGTCTTGACTTGTCCCTTCAGTCTGACACCAAAAGAGGTGACCTTGACGCAAAGGGCTCATCAGGCATAAACACAATTTCCTCCCTCATCATGCAGATTCATTGTTAAAGTTTATTTCCTCACTCATCATGCAGATTCAGTGTTAACATCTTGTTCTATTTTTTTACCTGTCCCCTTGGCCACTTAATAAAGTCAAGGTCTAATTTTCATTTGTATAATCATTATCATTTCCTAACTGCTCTCCCTGACTTTCCCATTTCTTATAGGCACAAAAGGTCCTCCACAACCTGGCACCTGCTTATTTCTTGTTGTTGTTATGTTGTTTTGGTTTTGATTTTTACTTTTCTTATAAAATTTTTAAAAAATCTTTATTGTTGAAAGTATTACATATGTCCCCTATTTTTCATCTGCCTATTTCTTCAGCCTCAGTTCTTGTCATCCTCCCACAAACTCTGTTCTTCACCCCACACACTGTTTTAGAAGTCTGAACATACAGCCCCTTCCACCTTTTGCGAAAAGATCACTAAAGACATCTAGAGTTGAAACTAGTTATTCGCTCCACTACCATTTATTTTTAGTTTTAAATATTCCTGCTTTTAGTTTGAATTGTCAGATAAACAGATGTAGATAGATAGATATAGATATTCCAATAGTATGTGACTTATTTTAAGGAATTGACTGGTGATTATGGAGTCTGACAAGTCCAAAATTTGCAGGGTAGGCCAGCAGACTGGAGACCCAGGAGAGAGCTGATGTTGTAGTTCAAGTCTGGAGGTCATTTACTGGCAAATTACCTCTTGCTTGAAGGAGTTCAGTCTTTTGTTCTATTCAGGCCTTCAACTGATTGGATGAGGCTCACCCATATTTTGGAGGACAATCTGCTTTACTCAAAGTTCATATTAATCTCACCCAAAAACATCCTCACAGAAACATCTAGAGCAGTACTTGACCAAATATCTAGGCACCATAACTCAGCCCAAGTGACATAAAATTAACCATCCCAGTTCCTATGGATAATAACTTTTTAAAAAGCAAACAGAATCCCTCCCAATTCCTCATGATACAGGGTGAGGAATTGGAGCCTTATAGGTCCTTAGAGATAATCTAGTCTCTTTTCCTGAAGAGTTTACAGCAGTTGAGTGTCTTGCCCAGGAGCATAGAGTCTGAAAATTGTTTTAGGTTGAACCATAAGTCAGGGACCATCTAGTCTGTGTGCTCCCTGAGCATAGGAATTTTTCTCCCAATATACCCTGTGCTAAGCACAGTGCTTTCATGAAGCAAGAATTCAATAAATAGTTTGTTAAATTATTTAAAGTCTCTAAGGAGTTTATAAATCAAAATGAGAAAAACATAAATTTGTAGAATACAAAGGAAAATTAAAACCCATAAAAGATATAAAACACAGTTCTATTAGCATTTTAGGAGAGGACTGTGTCTACAATTCCAAATGCCATGGCAGTGCTAATGGGAAGATGATGCTCTCTCACCTAAGTTTCAGTGGAGGTGAGTGTCATCAAACAAAATAGCAAACTCAGAAACTCAGCTTTCACCTTCGTCTTCCAAAGAAATTCAGCTCCAAGGCTCTTTCTCCTATTAAACACAAAAAAAAAACCCACTCTGATGACAAGTCTAAAGATTGCCCTCAAGCAATGAGCCCAACAAGGAAGCTAAAGAGGCCTCGTTCCACGTAAGGGAACTCCTATTCATGTGACAATTGCAGGATCAAGTCTGGGGCTAGCACCTCTGCATTAAGCTACAGGGCCACTCTGGAAGTCAGTTTTCTCTCTATCTCCCCAAGTTCTTTTCATCAGAGACAAGACAACATAAGCATTCTTACTCTACGGTTACATATTCTAGAAATGATGAAAAGGAAATAAAAAAGTGGAATGTTTCCCTCAACGAGGAAATCGTTCTCTCCAAATCTATAGAAAAACACATTTGAGAGGCTTCCAAGAAGTCTAAGAATCGCACCACATCGTATTTTCCACTTTGGGGACAGAAACCCTTCTTTCCAAAGGTCAGGGCAATGTCTCATCGAGTTGAAGTTTGAGTTGTCTTTGTTGAGTTTGAGAATCCAGATGAAAAAGACATGAAACTGTTAAAAGATAAACTGAGGCATTTTAAATATTTTAAGACTTTAGGCAAGTATCCACTTGAATAGGGCGGTGTCAAACTAGAAGTAGTTAGGAGTGCTCTGCAGACAGGGGGCTAGGGGAAAGACTAATACAGAGAAAGCACGGAAGCAAAGAAGGGAGATGATTTAATTGGCTATAGCTTAAAGCCTAGTTGGCTGTTTGTGATTGGTTGTCCTTAACATTCTGATTTCATACCTTTGAGGCATTTATAGGCAGAGGTTTGCTTATGTAGGCTGCCACGGCATTAGAGCGATAGCCTAATAAGCTTCCTTGTTTAACAACACAAATGGATGAAGATGACTAGATGATCAGGAGGCCCCTCTAGTGAAACGCAAAAACTGAACTGGAACAACTGGAACGCATGGTTTTTCCTCTGCGCAGGATGCAAAGGTGAATTCCTGGGTTCTTGTCCTGATGGATTTGAAGAACGAAGCCACGGACGCAAGGTGATAGGTGAAAAGTACAGAGACTCTATTGCAAGCAAACACTACCTCTAAAACCCTAATTCTAGATTCTAAGCCTAAGACTCTGTCCCTCGTGGACGGACAGAGGGGCCCCCGAGAAGGGTGACCGCTGCTTTCTTTGTCTTGAGGCATTAAATAGGCTGCAGTTCTTTGTCTGAACCCGACCCCTTCTTATTGGCCCTTTGGCTACATAGAATTAGTTTCAAAGCTCAGAGCCCACATGGTATCCCCGCCTTCTCTCCTCCTTACCTTATTGGTTGGAGTCACTTTTGATTTATCTTACAGCTCTCCCAGTTGTGCTGGCAGAGAAAGCCTTATAGCCCTCCCAGCTACTCAGGTCAGGGCTACTTTTGGCCTAACTTATGGTCACTTTAATTGCTCAGGCCCGAGATACCCCTGTCTGTCCTTTATGGCTGTCTTAATTGCACAGGCCAGAGATATTTCTATTTGCCTGTGGCATCTCTTTATTCTCTGTACAAGTAAGATAAACACCCTGGCGTCTTCAAGTCTCTATTAAGTATTCCTTCCCATGGACTATTTTTATTCCTAAACCTGCCTAATTAAGCTAGCCAGCTAACCCTTTCACTAGCAATGCTGACCCTTGGCCTAAATATTTTACCTGTGATATAATCACATGAGGTACCCTATGAAGACCCAGATCCTCAAAGAGTACCATTATTTCAGGGCCAATGCAGCCTGGGAAGCACTGAATTATCTTTCAATAAAACACGGTTGAGCTCTAACCGGTTTGGCTCAGTGGATAGAGCATCGGCCTGCAGACTGAAGGGTCCCAGGTTCGATTCCGGTCAAGGGCATGTACCTTGGTTGCGGGCACATCCCCAGTAGGGGGTGTGCAGGAGGCAGCTGATCGATGTTTCTCTCTCATCGATGTTTCTAACTCTCTATCACTCTCCCTTCCTCTGTAAAAAATCAATAAAACAAAACACGGTTGCAAAAACTCCTGTCCTTCTGCAGCAGATCCCATCCAGCAAAATTCTGTAACTTTTATAACTGGGGGAGGATAGGTAGGAAAAGTCTACTCTAGATTATGGATCTTTGAGAGCTGTCATTTTAGAACTGTCCTCACCTCCAGAGGCAGGCTTACAAGTCATTAATTGAAATGTTTATCTGATATCAGTCTGTTTATTATGGCTGTAGAAGACTTTTCTTAAAAGTGAGCCCATCTTTCCCTGGCCGGTTTGGCTAAGCGATTAGAGCTTTGGCCCTTGGTCAAGGGCACATACCTGAGTTGCAGGCTCAATCCCGGCACTGGTTGTGGAGCATGCAGGAGGTAACCAATCGATGTGTCTCTCTCACATTGATGTTTCTCTCTCTTTCTGCACTCCTCTCCTCTACTTTCTCTAAAAAAATCAATGGATTCAGGCCAGTATGGCTCTGTGGTTGAGCCATAAGCCCATGAACCAGGAAGTCATGGTTCAGTTCTAGATCAGGGCACATGCCCAGATTGCAGGCATAGAGACAGCCAATAGATGATTCTCTCTCATCACTGATGTTTCTATCTCCCTCTCCTTTCCTCTCTGAAGTATCTATAATAATAAAAGTGTAACATGCAAATCGACCGAACGGCTGAACAGTAGAATGACCTTCTGGACAACCACACTATGACACCCACTGGCGCCAGGCCAGCCAAGGTGGGTGCGATGCCATTGGTCAAGGGCCCGGTCATTGCCCCATGATCGCCCCCCACAGGGAGGCCCAGGCGACCTGGCAGCAGCGCTGCAGCGGGTGGGCTCCTGACTGTGAGAGGGTGCAGGCCGGGCTGAGGGACCCTCCTCCTCCCCCATGCACAAATTTCATGCACCAGGCCTGAACTGTCCTCACCCCCAATGTAAAAAATATCCTCAGGTGAGGATTAAAAAAAAAGTGAGCTCGTCTGTTTCCAAATGCTTCAGGATGTGACTGCTCAGTCTCATGCTTGGAGCCTGTCTTCTATTTTCAGAAATACCCTGAGTCAAGTGACCTGATTGCAAACATTTACCTATCAGTTATTTTAAGGAAGGCAGGTGGAAGAGAGTTTATGCAGGTAGAGTTTCTGTTAGGACTATAATTGCTATACCTTTAAGTCCTCTTTTGACTTCAATGTACATATGGTGTGTGTGTGTGTGTGTGTGTGTGTGTGTGTGTGTAATATTATAGTATAAGAAATATATTTGGTCTTTGTCTCCAGTTCCTGACACAAAGTTCCTAAACCCTTGGAATTTCCTGAGTGGTAGGAATGTTTGAAGGGACTTTTGGAAAGTCCTGAGGATGGGAGCTGGTTGCCAGAGGAACCAACCATGTTATTAGAAGGTTGGAACTTTCAGCCCCACTTTGACTATCAGGGAAGGGAGAGGGATTAGAGATTGAGTTCATCAGCAATGTTCAATGATCTAATCAATTATGCCTATAATGAAGCCTCCATGGAACCCCAAAGAGATGTGGTTCAGAGAGCTTTAGGGTTGGTGAAACACGTGGAAATGAGGAGAATGACTTATGCCAAGAGAGGGCATGGAAGCTGTTTCCTTTCCCACATACATTGCCCTAAGTATCTCCTCACCATCTGGCTATTCCTGAGTTAATGCCCTTTTATAATACACTAGTAATCTATTAGGCAAAATGCTTCCTAAGTTTCCTGACCCACTCCAGCAAACTAATCAAACCCCAGAAAGAGGTCTTGTGCTCCTCGCAGCTATCACCAATAACTCAGAAGCACAGCTAATAACTTGGACATTCCACTGGCTTCAGCAGTTGGGGGAGGGGCCATCTTGTGGAACTGTGCGCTGAACCTGTGGGATCTGCTGCTATGGCCAGTAGTGCCAGAACTGAGTTAAATCATAGGCCACCCAGGTGGTGTCACAATTGCTTCATAGATGGAAAACCCACACATCTGGTGTCAGAGTGGAGCGGTGTTGTAGTAGAATATTAAGAGAAGAGGAAACACAGAAAAAAGTGTGTTTTCCTTTACAGGGTGGGTCAAAACTGGGCTTACAGTTGTTCATATGGAAAATAATACACTAATAATACAAGAATGAACTCTGTGTTTTTACATACTCACAACTGTACACCTATTTTTGCCCCACCCTTTATAATAAAATTTCCCAGTGCCTTTTGATCCCTCTGTCTACGATTGGTGAACAAACAAGTTGTGTGCTAGTTTTGTAGAATTATCAAGGACAGCCCCCTCGCCAACACCACTGGGGACTCAAGATATCACAGCATCACTGTTTGGGTTTGAAGGAGAGGAGTCTGAAGACTAACCTAACTTCCAGATGAGTGACTGGCCCTCGGTCACGCAGGAAGTGGTTAAATGGGATAATACTAGCGAAGCGCCTGCAACAGTGCCTGGCACACAGCGCTGTCTGATTGTTGGCTATGATGAGAAGTGAGAGCCAATCCACTGCTCTAGCTGAGGCTCTTAGCTTCCCACACACTCCCTGCCTCTCAATCATACCAACTCTTCTGAACTGACGGTTACCTATGACTTTGTAAGGAACGTCCCTTAACTTTGGGTACGGTTTTAACTTACATTCTTGGATTTGGCTGCTAGGGATCCTTTTAGCTTTAAAAAAGGAAACCCCTGTCTTCAAATCAACATTTGGGGTCCGTGGGTTTTCTGCGTGTGCTTTCTGTTTGTTTTTGTTTGTTTGTTTTGCTATAACCGTAACGAACGAGTAAACATATCCTTTTGTATTCACTGAGAAAGCTGATAACAGGAATTCCTTTTTTTTTTTGCCTTTTTTAAACTTTTTTTTTATTGCTTAAAATATTACAACGAGTAGTACATTTGTCTCCTCCCCCCCCCCCCCTTGACCTTCCCCCAGCCTCCCCTACCCCCCAGTGTCTTGTGTACATTGGTTATGCTTATATGCATGCGTATAAAGGTCTTCCGGTTGATCTCTTACCCC
>NW_005871060.1:4861394-4864248 GCF_000147115.1 Myotis lucifugus | reverse complement strand
AGCCCTACCTGCGCCTCATGCGGCTGGACAAGCCCATCGGTGAGTGCGGGCGCGCGGGGACTGGACATGCAGCACCTGCGCCGGGACTTGCCGCCCGGCGCGGGGGACCCGGAGACACCCGAACCGGGGAGCTCAGGGGGCGTGACCTGCCTGCCTGCCTTCACGCCCCTCTAGTCCTCTCACTGCACAGCCCTTGTTCTAGTGAGTCGGGCAGAACCCGGCCGTGGCCCTCCGTGCGCTGATTCACAGGCTGCAGCACTGGCGCTGTGCTTACGTTTCATCCTCCCGTGAGCCCGTAAAGCAGCGGTTCTCAACCTGTGGGTCGCGTGACACTTTGGGGGCCGAACGACCCTTTCACAGGGGTCGCCTAAGACCATCGGAAAACACATATATAATTACATATTGTTTTTGTGATTAATCACTATGCTTTAATTATGTTCAATTTTAACAATGAAAATACATCCTGCATATCATATATTTACGATTCATAACAGTAGCAAAATTACAGTTATGAAGTAGCAACGAAAATAATTTTATGGTTGGGGGTCACCACAACATGAGGAACTGTATTAAAGGGTCGCGGCATTAGGAAGGTTGAGAACCACTGCTAAGGCTCCCAAAGCCAATAAGCCATTGAAGATGGTGAGGAAACGAAGGCCCTGCCGCAGAGCCAGGACAGGTGAAGGGAGAGCTTTGTTGCTGGGGTTCTAGCTCTTTGCCCCACACCACCCTTGACACAGATTTAACTCATGCGTGCCCGCTGGTGTGGCTCAGTGGTTGAGCGGGACCCATGAACCAAGAGGCCGCTGGTTTGATTCCCGGTCTGGGCACATGCCAGGGTGGTGGGTTCGATCTCCGGAGGGGGGGAGTGGGAGGGGGAGGAGGTTGCAAGAGGTAGCTGACAACTGACAGATGATTCTCATCGATGTTTCTCTCTCTCTATCCCTCTCTTTCTAAAATCAATTTTTTTTAATGTTTTTAAAAGATTTAATTCATCTGAATGCAGTGCGTACTGCACTTAGGAACGAACTGCCTATCAGCTCACAATCGCCTCTGAGGATTTCCCTGCCCTTCCTGTTTAAAATACCACCCACTACCTCACAGTACCCCTTCACCTCATTTTTTGTTTTTGTAGTATTCTCCATTAACAAACCTTATGCATTTATTGGTTTATTGACTTCTCCAATACAATGTAAGCTCCACATAAATGGGATTTTAAAGATCTAGTTCCTAGAACAGAGCTTGGCAGTGGCATTGAATGAATTAATAAATTCCTACAATATCACCTAGCTTTAGAGACAGAAAGAGCTATGGAAACTCCTTGCTCTCAAGGAACTCCTAGTCTAGTTGAAAAAGCTGATACAAGTGAGACAGATAGTAAGTACATCAGGAAAGGCCAGTAATTACTGTGGATCTTCATTGCTGGAAAAAGTCAAGAAGAAAGTGTAATTCTGAGGACAGGTAGTTTTTGCAGAGGAGGGTAGAGCTCTTGATTGGTGGGGGAAATATCTTTGCAAAATCACCAAGATAGAGTGTTGTTGGCACACTAACAATATAAGCTCACCTGGAACCCTACATGGGTGTAGAAAATAGTGGGAGTGCAGGTTGGTTAAGAGCTGGACTGAAAAAGGATGGACACTGGTGAGAGCGGGGTAGAGGCTGAAATCCAGGTAATCTAGAATCTAGATGATGGCATTGCCATTGCAGTGCATAGAAATACATTCAAATGTGTAGCTACATTTTTTCCACCTTTGCCCAGCCACGACCCCAAGTTAGGCCTTGTTTTTGGTATTCTAGGTTTGTGCACTACCTATTTGGGATCACAGTACTAAGAGTTTCTAGCAATCAGCAATTAAAGTGTGCAGGCAAAATAGATGATAGGCATAGCCCTTGCATATTGGGGCCAGATACAAGTGGATAGGCATAAATTTCCAAGCCCATTTTTAATCTGAAGCCTCATTATAATTCTATTCTTTGAGTCTGTGTGACAGCTTCAGTGTAAGCTTACAAGCATCCAAGACAGATCAACAGCTGCTCTTACTCCCATTTCCATAAACCTCTAGCTTCTACTTTATTGCCTAGACCAGTGGTCGGCAAACTCATTAGTCAACAGAGCCAAATATCAACAGTACAACGATTCAAATTTCTTTTGAGAGCCAAATTTTTTAAACTTAAACTATATAGGTAGGTACATTGTTATTAATTTAATTAGGGTACTCCTAAACTGGCCTTTGCTAAAAACGTCCTCAATCTGATTGAGGTACGTTCGCTGAGGTCGACCCCTTCCAACACTCCCATCCACACTCGTCTTGTATACTTGTTTCATCTATCTCCTTTTGTTCACCTCTCTGTATGTTCAAACCATCTCAATATACCTTTCTCAATCCTCGACACTACATCTTCTTTCACTCCACAACGTTCCCTGTACGTGCATGCTTGCACATGGTATTTTGTGGAAGAGCCACACTCAAGGGGCCAGAGAGCCTCATGTGGCTCGTGAGCTGCGGTTTGTCAACCACTGGCCTAGACCAACCCATAATCCTATCTAATAAAAGAGAAACATGGTAATTAGCCGTAACTTCGCTACCCTTCCCATTGGCTAATCGGCGAGATATGCAAATTAACTGCCAGCCAAGATGGCGGGCGGCAGCCAGGCAGCTTGAAGCGAACAGGAGGCTTGCTTGCTTCAGTGACGGAGGAAGCCAACGTTCCCCGCCTGCCGCTGCTGGGCTCTGAGCTTGCAGTTTAAGAAACATTGTTGCAAATATAGAAGCTAAAAAAAACCAGAAACCTGGTTTCAGCCAGCCGGGCCTCAGAGCTGGAGTTGAAACAGTGTTTCGATTATAGAACCCAA
>NW_005871060.1:4824578-4860432 GCF_000147115.1 Myotis lucifugus | reverse complement strand
CTCTATGCGTGACAGGGAGAAGCTCCCCAACCCCCTGATCAGCCCTGCTCTGTGGGTGACAGGGGGCAGCACCCAAACCCCTGATCGGGCCTGCTCTGTGTGTGACAGGGTACGGAGCCCCAACCCCCCTGATGGGCCCTGCTCTGTGGGTGACAGGGGGCAGCGCCCCAACCCCCTGATCGGCCCATGCTCTGTACGTGACGGGGTGGCGCGGCAACCTCCCCATCGACCCTGCCTTGAGTGTGACGGGGCGGTGCCCCAACCCCCCAATCGGCCCTGCTCTGAGCCCGACCAGGGGCTGCACCTAGGGATTGGGCCTGCCCTCTGCCACCCGGGAGCGGGCCTAAGCCAGCATGTCGTTATTTCCCAAGGGGTCCCAGACTGTGAGAGGGCACAAGTGGGGCTGAGGGACACCCCTGCTGCCAGTGCACAAATTTTTGTGCACCGGGCCTCTAGTCTACACTAATAAAAAAGAAACATGCAAATTAACCATCACTCCGCTATACCCACAAGCCAAGCCCACCAGCCAATCAGGAACAAGTATGCAAATTAACCCAACTAAGATGGCAGCGGCCACGGAACTGGAGTGAGCAGGAGGCTTGGGTTGCCCCCGGTGATGGAGGAAGCCAAGGTTCCTGCCTGCCCTGGCTGGCCCTGGGCTCCGCTCAAGGCTACAAAGTTTCAATTATAGAAGATAAATAAATCCCAGATACCTGCCTCCAGCCGGCCGTGGCCTCCGCTCAAGGAGGGGCTGGGAGCCTGGGTTGCCTCTTCCAGCCAGACCTGGGCTCCGCTCAAGGCTACAAGGTTTCAATTATAGAAGATAAATAAATCTCAGATACCTGCTTCCAGCCCAAAAGAGAGGCTGGGAGCTTGGGTCGCCAGGGGGCGTGGCCAGCCTGAACATGGCCATCAGCCCCTCACCCAGGCTTGCCAGGCACCCCAGCGGGGACCCCCACAACCTGAAGGGGCTGTGGGCAGCCTGAAAATGGCCCTCAGCCCCTCACCCAGGCTGGCCAAACCCCCATGGGGTGAGGGTCCCCGCTGGGGGGCTTGGCCAGCCTGAAAACAGCCATCAGCCTCTCACCAAGGCTGGCCAGGCACCCCAGCGGGACCCCCACCCTGACCTGGGACACCCTTCAGGGCAAATCAGCAGGCCCCTACCTGTGCACCAGGCCTCTATTCTATATAATAAAAGGGTAATATGCAAATTAAGCCTAAAGCAGAACGACTGGGAATGACTGGTCACTATGACACACTGACCACCAGGGGGCAGACACTCAATGGAGGAGCTGCCCCCTGGTGGTCAGCGTGCTCCCACCGTGGGAGCTCTGCTCAGCCACAAGCCAGGCTGACAGCTGCCAGCACAGCGGTGGTGGTGGGAGCCTCTCCTGCCTCCTCAGCAGCGCTAAGAATGTCCAACTGCATCTTAGGCCTGCTCCCTGCTGGCAAGTGGACATCCCCGAGGGCTCCCGGGCTGCCAGAGGGATGTCTGACTGCCAGCTTAGGCCCAATCCCCCGGTAGCGGGCCTAAGCCAGCAGGTGGAAATCCCCCGAGGGGTCCCAGACTGCGAGAGGGCACAGGCTGGGCTGAGGGACCCCTCTCCGAGTGCACAAATTTTTGTGCACCGGGCCTCTAGTAAGAGATTATAAAGGGGTTATGTATAAAGTTCTGGAGCCAGACCTCTTGGGTTTGAATCTTCACTCTGCCCATTTGAGGGACCCCAGTTAAGTTACTTTACCTCTCTGAGCCTTCATTTCTCATTTATGAAATGAAGATACTATTAATATTGACTTTATAAGGTTGTCATAAGAACTCATTACTATATGCCAAATTTTTAGAACAGTGCCTAACATAATGAGCCATTATTACTTGAGAAGTTGGAATGGAGAAGTTTGGGTAATACTTATATGTACAGTATATTGAGAAGAGACCAGCCTGCATGCTTTGGTTCTAAATAAGGTGATGATTGCAAGATTTTAAGATAACTTTTTAGTAGTTCTCTGTGTTACAGTTCATTCAACAAACATTATTTGAACCCCTATGTATATGCCAGGAACATTAAGTTGGTAGTGGTAGAATCCAGGTTTGATATTTCTTTATTGAAATTCTTTTGTGGGGTAATTTTATGTTCATTGTTTTACTTTGTTGAAGCTTAATCTTGTTACTCTTCATAAATCAAAATGTGTTTTATTGTTTTTCAGAATGGATTAAAACTTCTTTCAAATGGGTCACAAACGATATTATTTCAGGAAGTTTCAGCAGGTGGCACTCTTCCATTAAATTGGTGGTGTAATTTTTTACTGCATTTATGGGTGATTATGTTGTCTTAAAGATAAGGTGTAATTCGTGAATGACTCTTGTTAGACTCCATTAGGCTCTTTTGTCTTTCCATCACCTGCCAAAACTTGATCATTTTATTTAACCTCCCAGAGAGGTTTTCCTTTTTCTACAGTAAACATTTTTTTTTCTGAAATGTACCTGGGTATAATAAAAATAGTACCTAGCTCATAGGTTTGTTGTGAGAATCAAGTATTATATGACAGCACCTGGCACATAGTAAGCACTATATATTTTGTAATATTGTTTGTGTTTTCATCACCAATATCGTCTTCTCATAACAATGCTGAAAGGTAGATATCTTTACTCTCATTATAGATGACAAAGAATGGACCTTGAAGTTTAATATACTGTAGTATCCAGTGTCATTTCACTTACTAGTGGCAGACATCAAACAGGAGGTCTGACTTTCTCCTTCATTATAGGAACCGTCCTCTTCTGTAAGGGCAACCTACAGATTCATATTAGTAAGTGAATATGTCACCTATAATACAGACTTCAGGCTAAGAAAATTTTGTTCTTGACACAAAATGCTATAGATGGTTACATATCTTTCTCTAGAATTATTTAGTTTTTTTAAGTGGAACCTTCAGTTCTAATTGCACCAGGAAAATAATGCCTGTGGTTTTTCTTTCCTATTTGGGCAAGATCGGGTAGCTACTCCTCTGTCTCTCGGAGTTATAAGGAAGATGTTAAACCCATTGTTTTAACCTCTGCACATCTGTTGCCTCGTGTGTAAAATAGGAATAATTATAATAGTGCATATTTTATATTTTTGAGGATTGAGTTTATACATATAAATCATTTTTTTAAATGTGTTTTTATTGATTTCAGAGAGGAAGGAAGAAGGAGAGAGAGATAGAACGTCAATGATGAGAGAGAATCATTGATTGGCTGCCTCCTGCAGGTCCCCTACTGGGAATTGAGCCCGAAACTTGGGCATGTGCCCTTGACCGGAATCGAACCTGGGGCTCTTTCGTCTGCAGACCGATGCTCTAGCCAATGAGCCTAACCAGGTAGGGCTACATATAAAGCATTTAGAACACTGCCGGGCATTTCACGAACATTCAGTAAATGTTAGTGGGGGGCTCAGAATGAGTTGCCCAAGTTGTGCCTCTGTGGTATGGGGATTACAGTATTTTAAGCTGAAGGTAATCGAGACTTTGCAAGGTCCAGAGAAACTTCTCCCTTTCCCTTAAATTTTAAATTGAGGGCCTTGTCTATAATAAAACAAGAATAACTTTTTATGACCTATTTAGAGGGCAGGACAAACATCTAACTACTGAACATCTGCTCTTCTCATCAATCTTTGAATTAACCCCTTCTAGAGTTCTTTTGAAAGCCCCAGAGTTCTTACCTCATTCCTTAGCTCAGGATGTCATATATACTTCATTTTACCGTCTGTCTCTGAACCTCTCATGTATGTGGGAGTCTCTGACTCTTTCATGTATGTGGAGTTCCTGTACATATGTATGTAATTAAATTTGGTTATTTTCTCTTGTTAACCTGTCCCATGTAGATTTAATTATTAGACTAGCCAAGAGAACCTGGAAGAGTAGAGGAAACTTTATTCCTCCTCCACAGTAGCTATCGTTATTCACTTCTGGACTGGCCATTTCTCACTTTTAGGCTTTCCTTGCCTTTTCTGCTGTGTGAGTTTAAGCCCCTTTTGGAAAAGCCTCTCTGAGTTCTTCCTATTCTCTCCCCAGTTAACTTGGGTGGCACTGTTTTATGCCTTTGTAGGACCCTGTGCTTGCCTTGTTGTTGAATTGTTCTGTTTTATGATTGTTTAACTGTGTTTCTTCCTTTTGATTTATAAGCTGTGAAAAGGCAGAAACCAGCTCTCAGTCACCATTGTATTTCCAGTTCCTAGCATAGCCCTGGCACGAAATACATGCTTTATAAAGATTTGCAAATGAATAAAACTTAATGAAGCTTAAACACGATTATAAGGACTTTGTCATTTGATCATTTCTGTATAGGCTCTTTTCTTTTTAAAAAAAATGTATTTTTATTGATTTTAGAAAGGGAGAGAGAGATAGAAACATCAACAATGAGAGAGAATCATTGATCGGCTGCCTCTCACATGCCCCTACTGGGGATCGAGCCCACAACCCGGCATGTGCCCTGACTGGGAATCAAACCATGACCTCCTAGTTCATAGGTGTACCCTCAACCCCTGAGCCACGCCGGCTGGCAGGATCTGATCTTTCTTTAATCACATGTCTTGTTTCTCTTATATTGCTAAATATGGAAGGAAAACTCAGAATTTGTCTTCAAAGTACCATATCTAAACATTTGTTGAAAGACTTTCTTTTGAAAGTAAGATAATTATTAAAGTTCATGTGTAAAATCTCTTATTCATATAACCCCTTATTTATGGTTTAACTTTCTGCGGTTTCAGTTACCCACGGTCAACTGTGGTCTGAAAATATCAAATAGAAAATTACAACCCTGGCCAGTGTGGATCAGTTGGTTGGGCACTGTCCCGTGTACCAAAGGGCTGCTGGTAATGCATGCATATGATACAAAATTCTGAAGGTACAAAAGTGTAGAGTGAAAACTAAGTCTCTCAGCCAACCAGTTCCTCCCCAAAGACAAGTTTCTAATATAGCCTTCCTGACATGGTTTATGAACATACTAACATTCAAATGTATGTATTTGTTTTATATGTGTGTGTGCATGTATACACACACACGTGTATTAAAAATTTTCAGGTTGTCCATAAGGGTTAGCCATTTTGTAACCTCATCAGAAATACATGGCAGTATTTGACTCTCCAGGTATATTGTCAGACTTTGCGTTTTGCCATTCTGATGGGTGAAAAATGTTACATCAATGTAATTTGAATATATATTTCTCAAAGTTTATTATCTTTTCATATGTATAAGCCATTTGTATTACTTTCTGAATAGTCCTTTATGATATGAGTTGCAAATTATATCCCCCCTGTATTTTAAAAAAATGTTTTTATTGATTTTTAGAGAGAAGGAAGGGAGAGGAGAGCGAGAGAAACATCTATGTGAGAGCATAACGTCTATTGCACACACCCCACTGGGGATCAAGCCTGCAACCAGGGCATGTGCACTGACCGGGAATTAGACCAGCAACCCTTTTGGATGCTCCAACCAACTGAGCCACACCGGCCAGGGCTATTGTCCCAGTTTTGTATTATTTTTGAGTTTGTGTTTTTTACTTTGGGATGTGGTGTTTAAAAATATGAAAACATTTAACCAACTTGAATTTGTACCTTTTTTGTCTTTTTATTTTTGCTTAGGAACATGGCTGTTGTATCTGCCATGTACCTGGAGCATTGGGTTGGCAGCGGAACCGGGCAGTTTTCCAGATTGGTACATGTTATCCCTCTTTGGCACTGGAGCTGTTCTGATGCGTGGAGCAGGCTGTACTATTAATGACATGTGGGACCGGGACTACGATAAAAAGGTAGTTTTGTCCTTGAAAGGAACAGAGAGGCGTCTCTAAATTCCGCAGAGTAATGTGCTGGCATCAGTTTTGAATGGCACATAAAGCAACAGGATCATTTAGTGTCCTCACTGAATTCAGCGTAAGAAGTGCTGATACCAGTTGAATGAATAGCTGGTATTACAAAATGCAGTATATGTCCTTTCTCAGCACAAGAGCAGCCATGAGGACAAGGTGTGTACTTCATTTTTAGAAAATAAATTAGGATTTAGAAGGCTAGGGTAAAGATGTTAGGAGTGAAGTGAAAAATCTGTCTGAACCTTTTCTCTAAAAGAAAAATCTGTTCGAACCTTTTCTGTAAAAGAACTGTCATCCCTTCCTTTGCAATATATGTCAGAGCAATAACAATTCCTATGTAAATCAAATCTTAATTTAAATGAACATAGGCAGCCTTGTTAGCATTTGCTATAATACTTCTTTTAAAAACATGATTTTATTCTTTTTTCTCCTCAGAAAAATAATGTTTATTCTGAAAAATTCATACAATACAGAAATAGAAAGGATAGGAAATACAATTCCTCCTTCTCTCCTCATAAAACATTAATGAGTACTTGGTGTGTGTGAGACACAGTGACAGCTTCTAGGATGGCATGGTTGAAAGACAACACTCCTGACCTCCCAGGCTAATAGTTATAATACAGCAGCACTATCATGAGAATGGTGTCCACAAGTGAACTTACTACCTTGGCCTAAGGGAGGAGGTCAGAGAGAACGTTCAGGGAGTGACCTTTGAACTGTGTCACAATAAGATGGAAAAAAAAAAAGGGGGTGGGCTGCAGGGTGAGTCACTCCAGGCAGAGGAAACAGTGGATACAGCATGGCAGGGAGATAAAGTACATTATGCTTGACAACTGCAATCATGGGGTTTGTGTGTGGCTGGAGGATATGATAGTGTCAGGCACTGCACAGTAATGGCCACTCGATGCCCCACAGATGCCTTGATCCGTGCCAGGAGATGCATTTGATTTGTGGGTTCACGTCCTGGTCAGTTTTCATTCTGCATACCCGTATGAATGAGGCATCTGTCATATGTCACTTCAGAATAATTCTTGACCATGTTTAGAGCAGCTAATATCCAAAAACTTTCAGAACCAATTTACAGCATGTAATGGTTGTGATGTTGGACTGAAAGTTTTGTAAGATGTTATCTTTGGGGGAACATGATAAGGGTACATGGGATCTCTATACTTTTTAAAATAAAGAGATTTTTAAAAAAAAAAAACTGCATGTGAATCTACAATTACAACAAAAGAAATAGTTAGAAAAATAATATATTTAAACCAACTTTTTCCATTTTTAAAAAAAATACATATTTTATTGATTTTTTTACAGAGAGGAGGGAGAAGGATAGAGAGTTAGAAACATCGATGAGAGAGAAACATCGATCAGCTGCCTCCTGCACACCCCCTACTGGGGATGTGCCTGCAACCAAGGTACATGCCCTTGACCGGAATCGAACCTGGGACCTTTCAGTCCGCAGGCCGACTCTCTATCCACTGAGCCAAACCGGTTAGGGCTCCATTTTTTAAATGAAGAAAATATGAACATTTTTATTTCCCCTTAAGTGATTTGCTTTCCCCCTAGATAAAAGGGAACTGATTAGGTATCCTACATCTCTCCATGCTATTTTCCTCTGATTAGAAGAATCCAGATTCTGTATTGACATGCAGCAAAGTGCTTAAGTGAGTGTCTTACAGCTATTGAGGTGGTTTTGCTAACATGGATTTTAAAATGTTACATGCATCTCTTTTAAAGGATGAGTTAGAAAACTTGGCCACATTGTAATGCTTACTTCACAGTTTCTTAAAGGCTGTATGTCATTAAGGATATGTTTATGGCTCCGGGTTTTAAGTGAATTGCCATTAGGTTATCTGGTTATTGATATAAATAATATATTTATCAACATTAGGTTGATAAACATTGAAATACTCTATTGATTTGGTTTTATAAGCTGTGAGCTCTCTGGTTTCATAAAAACCACACACAACATGTTTTGATCATCGTGTTACATAATTTTTAGTCTTGTCACTGAGTGCTGATCTTCAGCTTTCAAATGTAGGTAGGTAATTATAACTGCTGAAGGGCCAGTGTAATCATCGGTTAGTGTGGTCTGTGGGAGTGGACTGACTGTGTTACTGTGTTACCTGTGACTTTGGAAAGTTACTGAGCCTCTGCTTCAGTTTCCTAAAATTTAGAAATGGCAAGACCTTGTGAGTGGCTAAAACAGGATTCAGTGATGTGATGCATATGTAGCTCTTAGAATAGTGGCACATTGTCAATACTCAGATACTCGCTGGGAGAATCATAATATCCTGAAACAAATAGAGAACATAAATATTATTTCCAACTGAAACCATAGGGCCCAAAACAAGTTCTGGCACTTTAACCAAGACGAGTCATTACAGTTTGATAAACTGTTTATTGCAGAGTGAAACATGCTGTAAATTGGTTCTGCAAGTTTTTTCTGTAAAGAATAAGATAGTAAATATTTTAGGCTTTCTGGGCCATACTGTCTTTGTTGCAACTACTCTGTTGGAGCATAAAAGCAACCATGCACAATATGTAAACAAATGGGTATGTTTCTCTCAATAAAACTATTGGTGAGCACTGAAATTTGAATTTCTTATTTCCATGTGTCACAATACATTACTCTTTTTTAAAATTTATTTTCAACCACCTAAAAAAGTAAAAACCAGCCTTAGTTCATGGTCCATATAAAAACAAATAGTAGGCTGGATTTGGCCCACAGGCTATAGTTTGCTAACCCTTGATATAAATCATATGAAAATATGTTATATTAATAATAGTTAACAGTTATTGCATACTTATATGCCTCAAACACTGCATTTACTCTGTGAGGTAGGTGCTATTAATTACTTCTCTCCCTTTTCCCTCTTTCTGTTTTTCCTTTAACAGATAAGTAACTTAAGCCCAAGAGAGATTAAGTAATTTATCAAAATTCATACAGCCAGTAAGTGATAGAATTGGATTCAAATGCTGGGCTCTCTGATCTCAGATGCTGAGTTCTTTTAGCAATGTTGAAAATTTTGAATATGTTTTTTATTTGTGGTTCAATTTAAAATAATCACATTCATGATCTTTTGGAAAGAAAAGAACAAGTTAATATATATTATTTGTTCACATAATTTCTCTTTCTTTCACAGTGGATTTGCCCTTTATATTTGGGTGCAGCTAATATAAGATTACAGACCCATCCTAAATAACCTGGCAAAAACACTCCAACTTTCAAGCCTAGATTATCTGTCTTTTTTCTTCACATCTGACTTCTGATTGCAGTGCTTCCCACATGATATTAGTCTTATTTAACATGCACTGCAATTATTCCCCCTGAGAATTCATATTATTATTGTTCCTCTTTTCTCTATGGAAATTGAACATTCACTTGCTAATTACTAGATTAGGAAATCGCTTTGTTTTGTTTGCTTAGGGGTGGGGATGGGAGATAGAAAGGAGAATGAGTGGTGGGAAATTTTTGTTCTTTTCAAAGCTACTTTAAAATACCAACTTTTGATTCTTGGCAGTATTTCCAATGTTGATTTCACCTTTTATTCATATTTCTGCCTAAGTGCTTACCATGGACCAGTCTCTTGATGAAATGTTTAAATAAATGATTGAGCCATTGTGTGAGGCTAAGGTATCTATTTTTATGCACTAAGGTTACAAGAACAGCAACCCGCCCAATAGCTGCTGGAGACATTTCAACTTTTCAGTCCTTCGTTTTTCTCGGGGGACAGCTGACCCTGGCACTGGGGGTTCTTCTGTGTCTGAATTACTACAGGTATAGTAATGTGTTTTTCATAATCATGTATGAAATATCTCCTTTGAAATGGAGGAAATAGAAGTAAAATAAAATTGAAATATCTTTATCATAAAGCTGTTTATTGGCTACCTATTGAGCATCTGTAAGTTAGCAAGTATAAATAAATCACCGCACATTGTCAAATCAAGTATGTTTTCATCCAAAGGAATTAAGATAGATCAGCATTTAATTTATCCTGAACCACCTTTAGTACTTACACTGCATGTTCCTAAGGTTCGCAAGACACTTTATAGGTTTTCTAGATGCCTGAGTGTGTGTGTATATACTCATTTATACAGGGATGAGCAAAAGTAGGTTTAGAGTTGTTCACACGAGAAATAATACAATAATTAATAAATAATAATACAAGAATAAACTTCCATGTACTCACAATTGTAAACCTACTTTTGCCCACCCCTGCATAATTTTATTTCATTGTCTCTGAAGTCAATAGAAGCAGAAGTGGTTATAATTCAGTGTCTCTGAAGTAGATAGAAGCAGAAGTGGTTATACTCATTATGCAAAAAGAGGAAATGGTCTTTCTCAGAGTTAGGTTCCTAATCCATAATAGATGAAAAAAGTGGAAGGACTCGTTTCTGTGTCTCAAACACAGACAGGATTAAACTTCTGTGCATTAGATGGCTGTTTACAAAGTGCTTCAATAAGAGAGAAAAGAGGAGGTCACCAAACAAGCATTATTTTATGAAGACTAGACTTATTTATATATGTTGCCCTGCTAGTATCACTCACATGAAAACCTTGGAAGATTATTCCTGGAGGGGTGGTGTTAGGCGCCCTGTGAGGTACCTAAGAATGAATGTCTTACGTTATTATCCTTTCATAGGGGCTTTGTGACCTTATCCTCTTCCAGAGAAATAACACCCCATTGTATGTGGAGGAAGGGATATCTTGACTCTGATTCTCTGTTAGAACGTCTGTTTCTACCTGTCTTAATGTTTGAATATAAAATTTAGAGAGGCAGTAGCATAATGGTAATAAGTTGGACTTTGAGTCAACCTGCGTTAAGTTTGAATTCTAGCCCTGCTACTGACTAGCTGTATGACAATTACTTAATATCTCTCTCTCTCTCTCTCTCTCTCTCTCTCTCTCTCTATATATATATATATATATATATATATATATATATATATATATTATTGATTTCAGAGAGGAAGGGAGATGGAGAGAGAGAGATAGAAACATCAGTGATGAGAGAGAATCATTAATCGGCTGCCTTCTGCATGCCCCCTACTGGGGATTGAGCCCATACCTGGGCATGTGCCCTTGACTGGAATTGACCTGGGACCCTTCAGTCCGCAGGCTGATGCTCTATTCACTGAGCAAAACCAGCTAGGGCTACTTAATCTCTTTGAGCTTTAGTTTCCTCATCTGCAAAACAACAAGTGGAATTAAGCTATCTGCCTCTTAAGGTTGTGGTGATGATTATAATGAGTTAACATGTAAAGCAGTTAGAGCAGTGCCTAATACATGAAAGCACTACATGTGTTAGCTGTTGTTATTGTTTCTTTGTAACACTGAGAATATTTTTAATCGTACTTTATCCATATCAAAGTCCAGGAAGAAAATTTTACATAACAAAAAATATAATTTTTAAGATAATTTATTTTCCTAATTAGTGTTACTCTCATCTTATTTAGTGGTTTGTAAGAGATGGTGATGTTAATCTTTCTAACGGTTTTTCTTGATTTCAGTATAGCTCTTGGAGCAGCATCCCTACTTCTTGTCATCACCTATCCACTAATGAAAAGAATTACGTACTGGCCTCAGTTAGCCTTGGGTGAGCTTGAATTAACTGTAACTATTTCCTGTGATACCCCAAACTATACTTTTAGATATAATATCATACATGCATACATACATGTACAATGTGGCAGATGTCAAGTCAGTCATGAAATTTTCCAAACCAAGAATAGTTTTTCTTTTCTTTTCTTTTTTTTTTTTTTTTTCAAGAAAGAGAGGAAGGGGGAGAGAGAGAGAAACATTGATAGGTTGCTTCCCGTATGCACCCTGACTGGGGATAGAACCTGCAACCTAAGTATGTGTCCTGACCAGGAATCGAACCTGCGACCTTCTGGTGCATAAGACGATGCTCCAGCCAACTGAGCCACACCAGGCAGGGCAGATTTTCATATTTTAAAGAAGGACAATTAGCCATTTCTGTTGGCTAAAAAATCTTGAATATTTAATTTTCCGAAATGCTCTTTTAAAGACATAGGTATGTCATGAAGGAAAACATTAGCTGCCTTGAGCCTACCTCTCTCATTAGGTGGTTGATCTAGCTGCCCTTTGGGGACTGGAATAGAAAACACTCCGAGCAGGAGAACAGGGGTTTAAGTATGTGTGACAGCTCAGCTGCTTCTCGGGGATCCCTTTCTGTGAAGCTCTCCTTAGACTTCCTGGGGAAAAGTTATAGCCCTCTGGGCTCCCACAGCCCTCTGACAAGACACTTACTCATTTCAACAGCATCAATTCAACAAGAAGTATTGAGAGCCTCCTCTGTCTCCCCAGTAATAAATTGTAAATGCCTAAAGGATAAAGCATTCATTACATTTGAATGGCTCAGCATCTCACATAGCACTTGACACATCGCAGGAATTCAATAAATGTTTATTAGTAGAAAGAGAGGTAGATAGGAGGTAGTAAGTCAAAATCTTTTGCAAAAATATCTACTAGTCTTTTATTCCTAGAGTAATCTTAAAACTACTTTAGTTCTTTGAAATTTTTCCCCCCAGTAAAAAAAAAGAAGAACCTAAAGCTACTCCAGAAATTGATTTGAGGCTGACTGCAAAGTTGTGGTAGAATACTAATTTTTTCTAAGATCCTCTCATTCAATGTGTTTCTTTTTATTTAAAATATATATATAGGGCATTATATTCTCATCTGATCTGGGACTCCTTTGGTAAAAGGAGGATAAGCATTTCCTATCTATAAGATAATATTAAGAAAGCTGGTATATTTACTTCAGATATTTATTGAACTTCTAACTTTTACTTTGTGCCAGCAATCACACCAGGTACTAGGAAAATAAAAGTGACCTAAACACATTCACCGTCCTGATGGAGTCGGAGCAGGAGACAGTGATGAACAGAGCATTGCAGTGTAGCGTACTGGCACACACGAGGACTGCGGGCCCACAGGGGAGGCCCTGCGTCAGCTGAGAGAGTCCCAGTGGAAAAAGGGGACAAGGAGAAAAGGGTCTTCTGAGAAAAGACGTTTGGGACCCATAGAGTTTGAGGTGCCAGAGGGCCTTGCAGGTGGAGATGTCCCGCAGACAGTCCAGGGCTAATCTGAAGACTGAGAGGGCCTGCACAGAGACTCGGGAGTCGTCAGCATGAAATCCTCAGCGAGGAGGGCTTGTGGCATACACAAGGGTTCCTGTCTATACTCTTCTTTCTATACCTAGAGGGGAAGTAGAGTGATAATGGGAAGGTCACAGGATTTTAACTCAGGTCTAAGTCCAGACCCCAGCGTCTATTATTTATTGACTGTGCCAGGCACCTTACTAGGTAGGATAAATGTTCTCATGAAATCTATGTATCGGGGATGTTATTCTTTCTCTTAGCTATGTTATTTTCATTGTTTATTCGCCTGTCTGAACCTGTTTTCTTTTTTTAAAATGTAGCTAATAACTACCACAGAGAGCTGAGAGAATTTAAGAAAGAAACGTATTAGAAAACAGCATACACAGAAGCACTTAATACAAGCTGATGCTCCTCCCCCTCCCTTTGGAATTCGGAAGTCCAGTTAGACTTTTCCTCTCTCTGTTTCACTCCTTGTAGGGTTCACTTTTAATTGGGGAGCACTACTTGGATGGTCTGCTGTCAAGGGCTCCTGTGATCCATTTGTTTGCCTGCCTCTTTATTTTTCTGGAATCATGTGGACTCTAATATATGATACTATCTATGCCCACCAGGTAAAGAAACATCATTTTTCTTTAACTTAGTTTTTTTTTTAAAAAAACTTTAAGAACCAAACTAAAGGGAATGTATTTTTTTCTAAAAACATCATTCACACTTCCATGGTACCAACAAAATATGTCTATTTCATGTGCATGTATATTTACCAAAGAGATCAACTCGTTTATTTTATTTATAATAATTTAAATAGCATTTACTATATGCCAGGCACTGTTTTAAATACCTTGCAAACACTAATTTAACTCTCATAATAACCTGAGAGGAAGGCACTTTTATTATCCTTATTTTGCAGATGAGGAAACATGCCTGGGAAGTAATTTGTCTGTGTCACATAGTTAGTGGATGGCAGAGCTGAGATTCAAACCCAAACAACCCTCTCCTGCCCCTCTGTTGATGTCTCTAATCATTGCACCAGGTAGCTTCTTTACCTAGTATAGGTAATAAATGTTTTCCTAGATTTTTACCTATTTTTGTCATTAACGCGTTTTTTTTTTTAAATAATTTGTCTATTTTGGCCATTTCAGTTGTTTCTGAGTTTCTGCAATTAGAAACAGTATTGTTTTATTTACCAATGTCTTTATGACTGAGCTTTTCAGGTAAATTTTTAGGAGTGGTGTTACTTAAAGGACATAAATATTTTTATAGTTTTTGTATTGCCTTTTCATAAGTTTAATAAAAAAAAACCTTTTAAAAAATTTTCTGGGTTTATGTTCTTAATTTTTTTTTAATATATTTTATTGATTTTTTACAGAGAAGAAGGGAGAGGGATAGAGAGTTAGAAACATCGATGAGAGAGAAACATCGATCAGCTGCCTCCTGCACACCCCCCAGTGGGGGTGTGCCCGCAACCAAGGTACATGCCCTTGACCGGAATCGAACCTGGGACCCTTCAGTCCGCAGGCCGACGCTCTATCCACTGAGCCAAACCGGTTCGGCCTTAATTTTCCTTTTATGTTTATGATCTGTGAAAAGAGGGTTTCTCAGTATTTTTATGACTGTGTTCTCAATCATTTACTTAAAGAATATGTCATGATTTAATGAAATTTTGTTTCTGATATTTTAGTCTGGATTTCATCCTGCTTTCTTTCATTAACCCCTTCCCCTCACCACATTTGTATTATTATGAAAAAGTTGCCAGATCTTTAATCAGCCTGATTCCCTAAAGTGAAACTTAATAGTTTAGAGGAGATGCCTGTACTTTTTGCAATAAGATCTGGAACCAATGGTTAGGATAGCTGTACGCCAATTAGGTTAACTTCTTCAGTAAAACACCATATACTCATTGACACTTTGGTAGTCCACATAATTAAAGATACAGTTTTCACTGGAACCCCACACTCATTATTATTTGTATTTGGGACTCCAAAAAATAGCTGTCTGCCTGCAGGTGCCTGCAGAGTTCAGCGTGCAGCCTCTGATATCACAGGACCATAATTACAACAGCATATGGAAATGCTTGCGAATATGTTTGCTAGAGGAAACCAGCCAGCTAGATGGGAGTGTTTCATCAAAACCTTAAACAGAAAG
Source organism: Myotis lucifugus (assembly GCF_000147115.1). Lineage (NCBI taxonomy): Eukaryota > Metazoa > Chordata > Mammalia > Chiroptera > Vespertilionidae > Myotis > Myotis lucifugus. Next base: position 4,845,323 of record NW_005871060.1, on the reverse strand, counting down.
GATATGATGGGAGAGGCTAGGAGTAAATTGAGTTAGAAGTGAAATGTGAATGGATGTTGTGTAGTAAGTGAGCAGTTTTTTACATTTGTGATTTCAACAATATTGAAACTAAAATGTAAGAAAATTATTAAAACTTGAGAACTCTTTAATAAGGAGGAGCTCTATAAAGAATTTGAGTTGAGTTTTACTTTTGATGTAGTAAAAGTGTAGTTAAAAGTCAATAGGGGGAAAAATGTCAATAGGGTTATAAGAAGTACAGTGACATGTAGAAATAGAGCTGGAAGAGAATTTCAGCAGTAACATTTAACTTTGACTTGGCTGCACATTCATTACTGATCATCCCATCTTCTGAGTTACTCATCTTTCACAGCTCATAGTGTATCTTTATGGTTATACTAGAGCAGTGGTTCTCAACCTTCTGGCCCTTTAAATACAGTTCCTCATGTTGTGACCCAACCATAACATTATTTTCATTGCTACTTCATAACTGTAATGTTGCTATTGTTACGAATCGTAATGTAAATATCTGATATGCAGGATGGTCTTAGGCGACCCCTGTGAAAGCGTCGTTCAACCACCAAAGGGGTCTCGACCCACAGGTTGAGAACCGCTGTACTAGAGGCTCAGTGCATGAATTTGTGCACTGGTGGGGTCTGGCCAGCCCGCCCCAATCGGGGCTTATTGAGCCGGTGGGTGGGGGGGTAGGAGACACGGGAGGTTGGCTGGCCAGCCCTGCCCCTGATCAGGGGCGGGGGGTGAGGGGGCTGACAGGGGGAGGGGCCGTTGGCCCACCCTGCCCCCTGGTCAAACTCCCAAAAGGGACAATTTGCATATTAGCCTTTTATTATATAGGATATAACTGTTCTTTAAAAGACAGTGTCCCCTGGAATTAGGTAGCAGTGATTGCACAACCTTATGAATATACTAAAATCACTGAATTGTACACTTCAAAATGGTGAATTTTATGGTATGTCAGTAAAAGACAATTTCTTATTACTTTTTGATGTTAGGACAAGAGAGATGATGCTCTGATTGGCGTGAAGTCCACAGCACTGAGGTTTCGTGAAAACACCAAGCAATGGCTTAGTGGCTTCAGTGTAGCGATGCTGGGGGCGCTGAGCCTGGTGGGCGTGAACACTGGTCAGACCGTGCCCTACTACACTGCTCTGGCTGCTGTCGCAGCCCATCTGACTCACCAGGTTTGACCACCTTATTTTTTCCCCTCATTCTTCCTTGCTATAAATTATAAATATTTAAATGAAACAGCCTCTGTGTTTACCAAGTAAGGTACTTCTTGCACTGCTTTGAACTGGCTTGAATCACCCCCTCCCCTGCCCCATCTTACCATATAAAAGAGTTATATTATTTTAAAGAGATAATCTAAAACTAAATGTAGATCTTTCCCCCTCTGATTTTTCGGGAATTAATTCTGGAAAATTTCAGCAATATCTGAAGGTTGTGGGTTGAATTGAATTACTCTGAAAGCAACTAATCAATACAACTTCACTTTAAAATGTGGGCTTCTGGTGATGCTTAGTAAACTGATTAGTCATAGGTTTAGATTCCCTGGTATAGAGACCAAGGCTGGATATGTCATGAAATTATAACATGTCAGAATTCTGCCTAGATAATAGGAAACTGTCATTTCAGGATATGTCCCCAGCACCCTTGCCCCTACAAGCTGATATTGTGAATCTATTTTATTGACTTGTGTAAAATGAATGAACTAAATCTAATTTTAATTAATAGGTTGATGCAAAAATACAGTCCATTAACAACCAGTGTTTTCTGTTATTTTCTTTGAACAGAAGTTAGTGAACCTATATTTAGATGATCTGTTTCGTATAGATTATTGCAAGTTATTTTTCAGGGTAAGCAAAACTTACAGAACATGGCGTGAAGGAAACTAAAATCCGATGTCTATAAAGGAAACCCTATGCTGCATCCCCTTCATTGTTTTTCTCACTAGGAAAGCTAAAACATACGAATTGGTGATTCTCCAGGATTCTCAGATCTCATTGTTTTCTTCCTTAGAATTTTCCAGCATCCTCTTTTGGTCATAACTCAGCTCCACAGGATTGTCTGGTCAGGGTAATAGAGATTGAGCACTATTTAGGCACCTGGATATCAGTGGAGAAAGGCAAAAAATCATGAGGACTATCACAAATGTTATAACAAATATTTGGAACTCACTTTATAGTCTCAATTACATTTGTGGTCCTCTCTCCAGTCTCTGACACAATATTTTAGGATGGACATAGCCTTCCAGTATTTGAGAAGAAAGGAAATCACGATGATTTTAAGTCTGCAGGCCACAATAACCAGAGTTGGGAGGATGCTGATGCTTAAGCCTAGGAAAGAGGAAGACAGGGACATGAGACTTTGCTGATACAGCTGCAGGACTGCCATAGAGAATAGGAGTATTACTGTCTTAGGTCACCAACTACAAATCTAGGTTACTAGGATTCCCTTCTCTTTGTGGGGATGGGAGGGAGATTTACACATGGATGGGGGGTATTTTTATACTATCTAATAATAGACAAACATGGTAATTGACCGTACCTTTGCTACACCTCCCATTGGCTAATCAACGCAATATGCAGATTAACCGCCAACAAAGATGGCGGCTAATTTGCATACTGCAGGCAGGGTGGGACCGCACGAGCTGGTGCAAGCCGCCATCCAGGCCCCCGTGTGTGACCCCCAGAAGCCGCCTGCCTGCCATCCGGGACCTGGATCTCCCCCCCCCCCCCAACCCCCGAGTGCACAAATTTTTGTGCACCGGGCCTCTAGTTATAAATAAATGGGAAGGCTCACTACAGGCATTTAGTGGGTGAGGACCAGGTATATTAAATATCTTTCAGCGCACTAGACAGCCCTACACAATAGAGTTGTCCTGCCCAAATGTGACTTGTTCTCTGTTGAGAAACATTTTTCTGAAGAATAAAGCTAGAAATGGAGGGTAGGAGCTATAGGAAGCAGATTTTAGATCAATCGGTAGAAGGAAGAATTTTCTAAATAGAGCTGACAATAGCATGGGTTGCTTCTCAAAGCATTCACACACCATAATGGGGAAGTTTTTAGGATGCAGCTTAGATGATACCCCGTGATATGGTAGATCTGTCTACATTGGGGCACTGTTTGGGGTGCATTAAGGGCTTCCCATTGCTTACAGTTATGTAGCAGAGTGCTGATACCTTCTCCAATGATGTGTTTGTGATGCCAGAAAGTCCATACTGGTACTAATGCAGCATTGTGTTCTTTTACAGATTTACACTCTAGACATCCACAGACCTGAGGATTGTTGGGATAAATTTGCCTCCAACCGAACAATAGGACTAATCATTTTTTTAGGGATTGTCCTCGGGAACTTGTGGAAAGAAAAGAAGACAGATGAAACAAAGAAAAATACAGATAGTAGAACAGAAAATTAGCAATTGAAGTTTCTCTAGGAATTTTTTAATTAGACTTTTACAAAACACTCAGGTCTTGTTGCTGCATAATTAGATTTGAATAAGAGTTTTACATTATATGTTAGAGAATTAAGAATCAGAAGATGAAGACCAAGCATATTTGCCTGGATTTTAGTTCAGCTATTTACCAGCAAAATTCGTCCTCTGTCACAGAAACCTGAGACTCATCAGGATTTGAGATGATCTTGAGTATTTAAGTTGACGCATTCTTCTCCTTATAATTCTCATCTGTGGTCATGGGAGTTGTATGAGTTTAGGACTTTAAAAGAAACTTGACATGTATCTCACCTAAATGTCTGCAAGAAAAATGGACTCTTTTTTAGGGGAAAATTAAAACTGCCACGGAAAGTTGGGGCTTACTGTTCTTTATTTTGACCTTTCCTCACTGTCAAAAGCTGTAATTCAGAAAACCATTCTATTTTTTATATTTTAGGAGAATTTCAGTAAATAATTTGTTTTTTTTCCTGCTATATCCATACATACTGCTGTTGTTAATAAAAACCTATGTTCATTTAGATCAGGTCTCTGTGTGCAGCCATAGTGATCAGAATGGGCAGACAGGCAATCACCAGGGACAAGTTTAATTTCTATTTGTTTTGTTTTTATCTGATTATAACTTACAGGATAGTGGCATATTGGTTAAGGTTACTGTTCCTTTATCCCTTCAGAATGTTCTAACACAGCTGCCGAGTGATGTTTTGCAACCCATGTAAAATGTCTTTCCTCTGCTCAGAACCCTCCAGGATCTTCACGGGACACTCAGTACAAACTAAAGTCCTACTCCCTGCCAGGCCTCCATGATCTGGCCTTGCCTGTGACTACTCTCCTCACACTCCTTTTCAGCTTCTCTGGCCTCCTCACTGTCCCTCATCAGGCTGGGCAGACTCCGACCCAAGGGCCTTTGCATTTACAGTTCCTTTGCCTGCAATGCTCTGCTTGAATTATGTCTTTGTCCTTCACTGCAGGGCTTTTCCTAAATATTACCTCCTTGAAAAGGCTTTTCCTAGCCACTGACTAAAATGGCATATACAAATATTACCTACACCTCCTATCCCCTTGCTCTTTATTGTTTTTTTTTCTTTAGAACTTATCACCATCAACCTAAAATGTGGTTTACTTATTTAAGTGGCTCTCATGGACAATGGGGTATTATGGGGAGGCAGTCATTTGTGTATGTTAGTTGTGGGCAGCAATAAAAGCTGAATTGCATGATGACGATGCAGCAGACACAGAACACTCATCAGACACTGATAAATGGGCAGAGGGAAATGTAGTGAACTGTTTATTCAGCAAACACTGAGAGAGTGGCTAGCCTGCAATGGGAAGCCCTTAATGCATCCCAATGGTTCCTCAATGTAGACAGATCTACCAGATCCCTGGGTATCATCTAAGCTGCGTCCTAAATACTTCCCCGTGACAGAGCAACTGTAATAGTACTCGGCTATAGCAGCAATGCATTGAAGAGGGGGAATAGAAACATACCTTACCTTTAGAGAAAGGGAGGGACCCCATTTATTAACACGAGTGGACTCGGGGAATAATTTCCAAATCAGAGTGAAGAAACATGCAGAGAGCCTGTGTGTGTGTGTGTGTGTGTGTGTGTGTATGTATGTGTGTGTATCCCGCTGGGGTCTTTGTCTTGCAGATATGCCCCTGGCCCTGCAGGAGGGCCCCCAGGTATCCGGCCACATCCGATTGTCCATCCTGGCACCAGCATAACAACCCTCCCTCCCAGGGCAGTGCATTGTTCACAGTTCCATGGCCTCTGCATTTAGATAAGTTCTGCAAGACCAGTTTCCTCCTCAAAAAGAATGATTCTAGTGAGGACTGGCTACAGAATTTGCCAAAAATCTATGTAATCTGTTCAGGTTGGCTACATAATTTTCAGATCATCCTATATTTTAAAATGTTAACCTATTAGCACTGATTCCAATTAGAGGAGGTAAAATGCAATATGTTTCCATTTTATTTCATTTTTCTAAGTAAGTTGACAGAAGTTGATATGGAACAAATTTTAGAATTGATAAAACTCCCACAGCCATTTGTGATAAATGGGGACAGGAGAATATAGTTAAAAATTCATAGATTTGCTTGCTGTCAAAAAGCTACTTAAATTTTGTTGAATTATTTTAATTCCTTTTAATTTCTCCTAGGTAGAAAGGCTGAAAAAGTAAAATAAATGGGTAAGTGGCAGGTGGCAGGGGGATGTGGTGAAGTACATTATTAGCCTCTAAAATCATGGACATAAAACAATTCAGGGCGGCAAAGAAGTGCAACCGTCATCAATCTAGTATCAGGGTTGTCTATCACACAGTCATGAGGGGTATTGTAGCTTAAGATGGGTGACACCAGTCATCTCTTGGGAGATTCGCTCCATGAAGAGAGCCCCTGCCCAGTCTTCTGTGGCAGAGTCGTCCTGAGGTTGTAAGTTTATGGTGGGGATGGAGGTTGGGTGGGGCCACAGAAAATCTGGCTGGAGTCTGAAAATTGTGACACACACTGCCTCTCCCTCTACGTGGTTTTCTTTGCTAAATTGCTCTTTGGTTCTAGATTGCAAAGGCCTCCAGAGCCAGGCCACACCCTACTATTTCCCCCAAATCAACATGCACTCTTGCCCTTGGGCTGGTCCCTTCACTGCCCCTGGCCACACCCCTCTGCCCCGCTCCGTCACCACAACGCCTGACAGCCATTAGGAAGGATGGCGAGAGCCTGACTTGGAGCAGACACGCCTGCGTGTGCATCTGCATCGTCCCTCTCAGCTGCGGACCTCAGGCAAGTGACAAACCACCCTCCATCACCACATTCTCTTTCACCTGCCAAATTTGGGCTGTGTTGTGAGGATTAAACGAGGCTATCATATTAAAGCCTGTGATGGGCTGAATTGTATTGCCCCCAAATTCACATATTAAAGTCCTAATCCCCCAGTAACTCAGAATGTAACTACTTGGTGATAAGGTCTTTAAGGAGGTTATTAAGTTTAAATGTCATTAGAGTGAGCCCTAATCCATTATAACTGGTGTCCTTATAAGAGGAAATCTGGACACACACAGAGACACTACACACTGAATGCACAGGGAGAAGTCCAACTGCAACCCTGATAAGGTGTGGCCTGACTCTGGAGGCCTTTACAATCTAGAAACCAACCCTGCCAACACCTTGATCTCAGATTTCCGGCCTCAAGAACTGTGAGGAAATAACCTGTTGTTTAAGCCACCCAGTCCATGGTGCTTTGTTACGGCAGCCCTGGCGGGCTTAATATAAATATGAAGTCCTAGTACTAAACCTGGCACACAAAAGATTACAAGTGGAGTTCACTAGGAAGTTCTCACTTTTCCACACCAATCCTACCTTTCTTTCCTAAAGGAGCACAAGTTTTATCCCTGACAGCAGGCAGGCTGAACAAAAACCTCCAAAGATGTCCATGCCCTAGTCCCCAGAACCAGTAACTACATTACCTTCTGTGGTAAGAGGGCACTGCAGATGTGATTGAGAAGGATTTGAGGTAGGGACGGGAGTCTGGTTTATCCAGGGTGCAAAGGAATCACGGGGTCTTTATAAAAGGGAGGCAAGAAGGTCAAAGTCACTAGTAGGAGATGTGACAATGGAAGCAGGAAGTTAGAGTGATACAAGGAAGGGGTCAGGAGCCAAGGAATGCAAGTAGCCTTTAGAAGCTGAGAAAAACGACACATTTCCTCGTAGAGCCTCTAAGAGAACCAGCCTTGCTGACACTTTGATTTTAGCCCAGTGAAACTGAACTGGGACTTATGACCTCCAGAATTTTAAGATCAGAAATGTGTCTTCTTTTAAGCCACTAAGTTTGTGGTAATTTGTTATAGCAGAAACAAGTAAGCTAACACAACAATTATTCAAGTTCTGATTGACCTGTCCCCTGAACTGCCAGAGCGCTTGGTTGGTAAGAGCTGAGGAGTTGCAAGTCCAGAAAACAGCTTGCTTGAATCTCTGCTTGAACACCTGTTACTTGGATGATCTTGGGCCAGTTACCTGGTTCAGTTTCTCAAATGAAGCTAAAAATAGTACCCTTCTCCTGGATTTAAAAACCATGTCTCCAGCTACTAGAATGAAGATTCCATGATAACTGGGACTTGATCTTATTCATTAAAATAACCCCAATACATGATATTGTAGATACTCAATAAATGTTTGTGATTTATTATCCATCAATGAGCTAATATTAAGTACTTGCCAGACTTGGTGTTAGCTTCAATAATTAGAAATTCTTAATGTCATTCAACAACATATAAAAATTCACAATATGAGGTGCCATAATAAAAATATAGATATTTTTCATGTACACAAGATTAAAACCATGTAAAAATATGTATAATGAAGACTAAAGAAACAAAAATAGAAAGACAGGTCATGGGTACTAGGTTATTATAACATTGCTTTATAATAAAATTAAATGGGCAATGGTTCTAAATTTCATGTTTTAAGCTAATCTATGAATATAATCTTTACCTATTCCAGTGTTATTTTTACCTTTTAATATTTACATTTTAAAAATAGACTTCAAGATAACTTTTTGTAGCCCCTATAAAAACAAAGGAAAGATTATTATTATTTAATAAGTTCTTTCCAAAATAAAGGATTGAGTACTAAAGGAAGGCTTGTAGCTGCAGCCTCAGACTTTCATGTCTTCCTTTAAGTGACAATCCTTGCCCAATCCTTGTCTGAAAAAAATTAGTCCTAAGAAAGAAAGCCAACCCCAACAGAACACTGGCATTGCGACATCCCCTAGGCTACCGGGAAGTCACACTATAAAACAGTCATATCTCCATCTTCCTATTAAACCAACATAGTTTCTTAATCAATGATGTCCAAAAGCTTCTTGTAATGTTAGTTTCTTAACCAATGATGTCCAAAGCCCTCCTGTAACATTGAGCAATGAGTTGCCACACCTTCTCATGATCAGAAACATATGACCTGGGAGAGTAATGCCACCTTGTTTGTCTTCAGAAATAACTGATAAAGGGCATGAAATTAAACCCAGTTTTCTTTTCTTCTCTCTTTTAAAAGTAATATATACTGCATTTTTCCTAATGTAACATATGTACATTGTGGGAAGTCCAGAAATACAAAAAAAAAATCCAAAGGGGAAAATAAAATTCATTTTTAGCATCATTATCCAAAAAGATATGCACTATTAGCACACTGCTAGTCATCTAGACTTTTAATAGGCATATAAACATATTTTTCATAAAATTGGAGCCACACTGTACCTCCTTTTCAAAATCTACTTTTTTCACTTAATGTTTTCCCATGACATTAAATCTTTCAAAACATGAGTGTTTATTGGTTTCCTAGGGTTTTTTGTTTGTTTGTTTGTTTTTTCAAAACTGGTTTTAAATACTCATCAGGGCGAACAGGAAGGGTCTGGGGTAAGAGCTTGTTACATTTGAGTATGGGGTGGGGCTGGGGTGCCCTGAGAGAAGGGCAGCTGGGGTGCCCCACCCCACCCTGGGACAAGGGAACAGAGAGTAGAGGCCCTCTCTGGAGAGTCCCAGGGCCAACTGGGAGCCAGCCCTCCCTTCGAGGTAGATCATCGGGGAGGGAACCAAAGAGGAACTCCCACGATGGTGGTGACAGGCGGTCACTTCCTCAGTGGTAGCTGGGATAGCCCGAGGCTGGGGTCCCTTCCTTAGAGGGCAGCTGGTTGGGATCCTCCAGGAACGGGGGTGCGTTGCGGAACTGCTGGGCAGTGTAGCGAGTGAGGAGGATGCCAACACCCTCGATGAGGGCCAACAGGATGCTCCCCATCATTGCCGAGCCCATCACGGCCAATGGGCCACTGCGGGCAGCCAGCACAGCCCCAGTCAACGCTCCACTGGTGATGGATTTCCAGGGATCCTCCTTGCCCCGCACACACACCAGGCCACAGTCGATGGTGGAGAACAGGCCCCCCCACACTGCGAAGCTACCTCCAATCTGAGGGGCTCGGATCCTCACAGCATTGGCACTACCTCTCAATCGGTGCCGAATTCCGACAGGGGCGTTGCGGAAGCCCTTGATGGCCTGGAAGACTCCACCACCGATGACACCCATAGTGAAGGCTCCACCGCAATCATCCACAATTCGCCATGGGCAGGGCTCCCGAGCGCACTCCTCCATGACGCCGGCGTCCGGCCGCGCAGTCCGGCGAAGCCCTAGGTTTTTAATTATATGCATGTACTATATTTAACTAATCATATTATTGAACACATAGGCTTTTATCTTTTCCCCTCCCTCACAAACATTGAGCATTATGATTAGATTCATATCGTTGGGCACACCTGTGATTATTTCCATAGGATAAACTCCTATGCGCACATTACCAGGGATCGTAACCAGGGATCGTAGAGTGGGGGTAAAGGGTTGGGTGTGATGATGTGCACATTTTTAAGATTTTGGATATATTTTCTCAAATTACCTTTTCACTTGCAGATTCTAGCCAACACTAAGACATCATTTTTTAATTCTCAATTACACAGGCAAGAATAATACATTATCCTGCTTACATTTCTGTGGTTACTAGTGTAGACAAATATTTTTCAAAATGTTTATAAGACATTTGTATTTCTCCTTTGTAAATTGCCCGTATGTTGCCCATTTGGTTATTGCGGTTAATACATGCTGCCTTGTTGATCCTATCCCCCAAATGTAATATTTGACAAACCTGGACTGTGTTCTCATTTTACAACATCATCATTTTATTAATAAAGGGATTTTTGATTTCTTGGTTTAGACCAGTGGTTCTCAACCTTCCTAATGCCGCGACCCTTTAATACAGTTCTTCATGTTGTGGTGACCCCCAATTTCATTGTTACAAATTGAACATAATTAAAGCATAGTGATTAATCACAAAAACAATATGTAATTATATATGTGTTTTCCGGTGGTCTTAGGTGACCCCTGTGAAAGGGTCGTTCGGCGACCCACAGGTTGAGAACCGCTGCTCTAGAGATTATTCCTGGCCCTCATTCTGGGTCCTTATCTTATAAACAGGCCCACTGACTTTATTAGGCAGAGAATTAATTCTATTAAGCTTATAGTCCTCAGGGGTCAATATAACTCCTTCCCCAACAATGACCCAAAAGAGTCAATGACCCACAGGTTGAGAATCGCTGGTTTAGACAGAACTATCTTTTCCATGGAGAAGGTAACATGTTTAACATGTTTGTAGTTGTTCTCATTAATGTGTACTATTCAAGCATCAAACATTTGTTGAGCATCTCATACTCTGGACATGGGCTAGTTGCTGCAGACACAGAAATGAATTAGATAAGCTCACAATCTGCCATGTTGAGGTATGCTGTCCATTATGGTAGACCCTGGCTACATGAGGCGATTCAGCGTGTGAAATGTGGCTGGTATGAATCTAGATGCCCTATGAGTATAAAATACACACCAGATTCCAAAGACCTCATATGAAAAAATGCAAAATATCTCATTAGTAATTTGTTTATTGATTTTAAGCTAAAATCAAATTTTTGTATATTGAGTTAAATACAATATATTATTAAAACTAATTTTACCTATTTCTTTTTTCTTTTTAAATGTGGCTACTAAATTTTTTAAAAATTACATTAGTGGCTAGCATTATATTTTTGATATATAGCAATACACACTTTAATTTGCATCTCTCTGATGATTAGTGACATTCATTTGTTTTTGCTTTTACTTCCCTTGCCTTTTGAGGTCAAATTCATAAAATGTTCTCTACAACCAAGGTCCATAAGTTTAGCACCTATATTTTCTTCTGTATAATTTATTATTTCAGGTCTTATATTTAGGTCTTTGATTCATTTTGAATTATTTTTTGTACACAGGGAATAAACTGTAATCTAGTTTCATTTTGTTTGCATGTGGCTCTCCAATTTTCCCAGCACCATTTTTTGAAGAGATTTTCTTTTCTCCATTGGAGGTTGCATTTTAATAACAAATAAATGAGTAAATAAATGCATAGAATAAATGTAATAAATAAATGTATTATTAAAAATAGCATAATTTGAGATAGTCGTAAATTATTATAAAGAAAAATAAAGTTTGGTAAAGGAAAAGAGAGTTACAGGGAAGGGAAGTTATTTTTGATAGTGTGCCAGGGAAGAAATTCTCAGAGTCAGTTGAACAGGAGCAAGAATGTTCTAGGGAGAAGAAACCACAAGAGTATCAGCCTTGAAACAGGGATGAATCAAGAAGCTATGAACAGCCAACTGAAAGCTATTTTTCTGGCCTTGTTTCCATGGTCCATAGCCATGCCACATTGTAAATTCAGATTATTTTAATCTATACTTATCAAAATTATAAAACACTGTGGGAAATTTGGTCTATTTATACCAAAATGATAACTTGAAAGTGCAATCAGGCACAACTGCTGGCAAAAGAAAAAATGGAAAACAAATGTGTCAGTGTTCTTAGTTGTGAACTGGTCAATCTTGGCAGACAACGTATGGAGAGAACATCAGGAAGCTCACAGAAATGAAGAACCACCATGCTAGTTATCAACTTATTGACTCTAAGCTCTAAATTCAACCTTCATTGTCTGCTCTGCAATAGTGGAGCTGGACCCTATAAGCATTTCTTTGGCAATGACCATGATATTCATTTTGCTAGTAGAGGGCATTGGAGGGACCCTGCAGGAGCAAAGCGCTCCTCTTCCTGATTCAGGAGTGTTTCCATTTGCTTCTTGCATCTACATGTGGTTGTTGGCAGCATTTGGTGGGGACATCCAGCAATGCTCCTCCCCAGCTGTTGTAGGCCAAATTCACACATTGAAGTCCTAATCCTCAGTACCTTAGAATGTGAGTGTATTTGGATTTAGGGTCTATAAAGGGGGTAATTAAAGTTAAATGAGGCCATTAGGATGGGCCCTAATCCAATATGACAGGTGTCCTTATAAGAAAAGGAGATCACAGATGGGAGACCTTAAGAAGACACTAGAAGATGGTCATCTACAAGCCAAGGAGAAAGGTCTCAGAATAAATCAACCCTGAGAACACCTTTTTTTTTTCTTGAATTCTAGCCTCAAGGAAACATTTCTGTTGTTTAAGCTACCCAATCTATGGTACTTCGTTATGACAGCCCTAGTGAAGGAATAAACCAGCTGTGCACATAAAGGCAAGCTCACAGCCCCAATACAGCACAGTGAGCATATTGCTGAAGCCCTGCTGACTCCAGCTGTAAAATGGATTTTTTTGCCCAAAATCTCTTCACAGGCCTATCACCAGCCTTCGCCCTCCTGCACTCCAGAGTGGCTTGCCAGTCTTGCCCACATGTACCCCAGGGGATGTTTCTTGCTTACCAGTCCTGACTATGGTTTCCTGGCCAGGCTCAGCCCCCCTGTCCCCAAGAAGGGTATTTCCTGCTTGTCTGGTAGCTATAGACCAGCAACGTGGCCATCAACCAGAGGGCTATAACCACACCTTCTCCAATAAGGTTTGAGTTCCAGCTTGAGGGGAGAGACCCCTTCTGAGTTTGTTTCTTCTTTGGGCACTTTCCTCAGCCCTGGGTATTCTTTAGAGTTCTCTTTGCCCCTATTATACAGTTATACTTGATAATTCTTTATATTAAACTTTTCCTGTTCAAATTATGCTTGGACTTTCTCTGGTACAGTCAGACTGATACAGAACTGGTACTGGGAGCAATCCTAAGAGGTAGACTTGTAAAGATGAAATTGGGGGTTGGGTTTATCATGCCCTTGGATGTTTCGCACAGTGCTGTGCCCCTTGCCAATGGGAAATGGGGAGCTGGTAATCCCTGGGACATCACAATCAATCACCTGTGTTTGACTGTAATGAAGTGTCAACTGAAGCAAATGTCTTAGAAGCCCAACTGGTTGTACTTGACTTTATGGAAGTCAGTGATGGCCATAGGGAATGTGGTGTGAGACTGATTTTTCTGAGTGCCTTTGAGTACTTAGAGAAAGAAAATGACAACCTCAAACCTTTTGACTCTCAGCTCAAGTCACAGTTGGAGAAGCAAAAAGCTTCATGACAGCCCTAAAAGAGCCTTTTCTTTTTACCCAGAGGGCTGATATTGCTGGAAATTAAACATAAAATTTCATTGTATGGGTTGCTGAGTGAAAACAATGGTTGGATTTAGTTTCTGAGCCTCTCTTTCCTGAGGAAGCAGCCTGCAAACTAGCCTTCCTTTACATCAAGCATGTCAAACTCAAAGGCTAACACGGGCCAAATAAACAAAGTTTATGTGAGCCGCAAAAAAACAAAAGCTTCAATTCTCATAGAAATGTAGGTTTATTTCGATAGAGACATGCTGAATACAACAGGCTGAAATAAATGAGTAATCGTTAACATAAAATAATAGAACATTTTAATAAAAATTAATATTTTTTCTTGAACATTAACTTACCAGACACTGAATAACTGCACAAATTAATAAGTGTAACGCAAATAAATCTATTTTTCTTATTCTCTGAAAGTGAAATATTTCCTGTTGCGCACACCAAACAAGTCAGTCCAAGACTAATGACATGGCAATCGGCTGCTAAAATATTCACTGCTAGTATTAGTGGAGAGAAGTGGTGCGCCTGAGTGTAAGGCGAGTAAAGGAAATTAATGCAACACGATTATAATAATCAGCCGTTAGCGAACATTGTAGTTCGTTATTAATAATTATGTATAACAGGATATTGTAAAAATTAAGTTACAAAATTTTTATTAAAACGTTTCTTACATACCGTTATATTGGCTGGGCCACAAAAATATTCATTGTGGGCCACATGCGGCCCGTGGGCCTCGAGTTTGACATGCTTGCTTTGTGTGAATACTCGTGAAAACCACATTTGGGGCAGACATATTGAAAGGGGTCTTTCAGCTCTGGCCTGTTTGGCTCTGTGATTGGAGCGTCAGTTCCCAGACTGAAGCATCAGGGGCTGGATTCTAGTGGAGGGCACGTGCCCAGTTGAGGGCTTGGTCCCTGGCCCAGTCAGGCGCGTGTGGGAGGCAACCAATTGCTGTCTCTCTCACATCTATGTTTCTCTCTCTCTCTGTCTCTCTCTCTCCTTTCCATGCTCTCTAAAAATCAATGGGAAAATATCCACAGGAGAGGATTAAGAAAAAAAGAAAGAAAGGGGTCTTTCATTCTGTTCAAGTCCCAATCCAATCAGCCCCTATAAGACTAGACACATAACCAAGGTTAAATCTCAGCATATTCCAGCAGGACAGGCATACACTGTGACCCAGGAAGATACAATCTACACACTAAGAAAACTGCCACAGTGTTCTAGCATGTGTCATCAGAAACCTGGGGGACGTGTAGGAGTTCATCCTAAAGATGTTAGAACAAGAAGAGTGGAATGTAGCACTAGGTCAGGCCAAATTCTCTTCCTGGAGAGCTTTCTGGGCATCATGTGGAGGGGGAAACCCAAGGCTTAGAGAGATAGGAACATTGGACCGGCTGCACATGTGTAACCTGTGTGTCCACCTCCCAACAAAATTCCAGGCAAAGGTCAGAAAGCACTCCTGTCCTGAAGGCACCCGCCTTCCTGGAAAGCTCTGTGTTTGCTCTCTTTTATAGGCTAAGTGTGACTGTAGGGGATGGGATGGGTCCACCAAGAGGAGCCTGCTCATTTCCACGGGGATCATGGGATCCCAGAGTAGCAGAGGCCAGGTGGCATCATTAAACTGCCAAAGACAAGGTGTGTGGGCACAGCTGGCGTAAAGGTAGGCAAGGACATCAGTAAGCAGAATGCTTCAGCTCACAAAGCTGTTTGGCAGTAGCTAACTGATCAAAATAGATGAGTAGCCTGCCCGATGGCTTGATCTATATAACAGGGAGAACTCTAGGTCTGGTAGCCAAAAACCTGGTTTGAGTTGTCCTAGTGGCAAGTCACTGCCGTTAACTCAGCTTCTCTACCTAAGTGAATTTAGACTCAGAGGTCCTTGAATGAAAGTGTCTCTCATGGCCCACCCTAATCAGAGCCTCACAGAGAGGAATTCTGGGCCACCATACCTACCAAGGGCCAGAACAAGGATCTGCTGTCCAGCCCCTACTCTTAGTCATTATTATCGTTTATCTCCCTGCAGGGCACCCTCAACCCTGGTCTGAATGGCATGAATCCAGCTGAAGCTCACCAGGATTTGTGTGGGGGTTAAGGAGTGCACATTGCATTCTAGGTGACCGAACATCCTGTTTGCTCAGGACTGAGTAGTTTCCTAGGTGTTGGGACTGTCTGTGCTACAACTAGAAAAACGCTGGGCAAACCAGAACCCCCATAATCCAGGAATCCAGCCACCATTCTGGCAGCTGCATTGCCTACGAGTACAGGAAAACAGAGATGAATTGCTCAGATCTTCTCTGATTTTTGTTCTATTGCAGGATAGATGAAAACCTGCCATTCTTTGGAGTGTTATCTCAATCCCTTGAGGTTCTGCTTCCCGGCAATCGTCCATAATTTGGCTCAAATAAACTCACAAAAAATTCTTTACAGGTTTGAATGTTTTTCACGTTGACAACACTCATAGCAAAACATGTCCACATTTGATTGTAATTGATTTAGTCAAATAGTGTAAACAGATAGAACAAGTTAGCTCTTCTTGAAATCTAGTAGATTTGAGGCAGCCGTCTTCTTACACAATGTCTGTAGGCAAGCTCTGAAATTACCTCTCAGCTGCTGGTCTTGGTACATCCACAGTTTTTTTAATAACTTACTGCCACTCCCTCCCCCTTATCAGTGGGAAAATGGTGAAGGTTGTGGAACAGAAGCCATAGGCTGATGACGTTCTATGAAGCTGAGCACATCAATTTTAAGGTCTATGTCCCAAAAGTCCTCCTTCTTATCTCAGAGTATGCTAGCCCAGCAGAGAGAAATTCCACATTTACTCATTATCGATTAACTCAGGCTCTAAGGATCAAACTCTACTCCTTCCTGCTCTTAGTTCTTTTCATCACATCACATTATACTGAGAAGACAAAGGGAGGTATGCAAACTGTATGATTCTATGTATATGAAGTTCTAGAATTGGCAAAACTAGTCAAGTGATAGAAATCAGGTCTCCTGGGACTGGCTGCAATGGGGCACAGGGAACTTTTAAGATTGTTGAAAATGTTCTGTATCTTGACAGGTAGATACATTTGTCAAAGCTCATCAAACTGTTTACTTAACTATATGTGTTTCATTACATATAAATTATATCTCAATAAATTTGATTTTGTTTTCTTTAATGCCTTTGAAATTTCTCATAAGTATCACATCATTCTAAGTATTAAACTTCCTGACAATTGCCTTTCAATTCAGGGCCACACTTGAAATTTAATCCTCTTCCATCTTTTGTGCCTGTCTTTGATATCTGAGTTTATTTGAGTATTTACTAGGCTGCCAAATGTGTCTCTTGAGATAACTCCTTTTTCCTCCTATCCAACATCATCCTTGTCTGCAAGATCCAGAATTCATTTTGAAGCACTTGTCCCAAACGCTTGTCACCTTCTCTTTGGAGTCTCTGTCGAGGGAGTCCTACCATTTATCAACATTTTTACATCCGTCTTACCGAAGTCTGGGACATATACCTAATCACATCCAACTCTCCCTGACTATCATGAAACCTAAGAAACTCAGCATGTTTTTCCCACGAGTTCGTGCCACTTTCACTTCTCTGACCAGTTCCTTCTTGTGCCCAGCATTTGGAGCTTACTTCCTCCACGTTCTGAGAAAATGTCCACTTAAAAGAATTGCTAAACCCTGGAGCATGGTATTTTTAGACATAAATGAAATTAGAGGTCAGTAATGACCCCCTTCACTTGTTATATGAGACATCTAAGGTCTTAAGGCTGAGGTGTTTGAAATCAAAAGAAATACATATATGTATATATAATATTTATGTTATATTTATAGCATATAGCATTTATAAAATATAATATAAATATGTGTATTGTGGACGAAAGGGGCCATATGCTAACCTGACAAGCTCAGGGAAGGCCTGCATGGCAGTCTTGAAAACTCAGAGACCTAAAGTAACCACAAAGGATGGTCTGAAATTAAAAGCAGTTGTGGTGGGTAGTTACATCCTAAGCCAGTATCCTCACTGACAAGGTCAACCTTTACCTTAACTGAGCCTATCTGTCTTTTCGCATCTATGATAACATACTCTTGAAATGTCTGGGTAACTTGTAACTTCCCTTTTTCAGGACCCCTTGGGTTCCTTCATTGTTATAGTTATCATGTTAATTGTTGACTGTTGACTATCCTGCACCCACCTAAGTATGTGTCTATCATTTTACTTTTTATCCGATCCCAGGGGTTTTCCCACTTTGCTTTCTCCCACCTCTCTAGTCTATCACCAATGGATTTCATGTAACACATCTACGTCCCCTCCTTGGATTGCAATGTGTAAAAATAGATGAAACCTGCCATTCTCTGGAGCACTATCCCATTCCGCTGAGATACTGCTTCCCTTCCCTGCAATTGTCTACAACTTCACTCAAATAAACTCACAAAAATTCTCTACAGGTTTCAATGTTTTTCGTTGCCATTACTTGGCATAGTCAGCAGGATTCCAAAGAAGCTCACTCAGGACTATTCAGAGGACTCGAACCCAGTGCCAGGATCCAGCAAGGGTCCCATTGAGCCCGCGGGTTCCCCACCCATTGGGTGAATTTGGGTGAGTTGTCTCTTGGATCTAGGACCTTCCCTTGCTTTCGTAGAGGGTCTGACTTTATTTGAGCTGTGTTTTAAAATCCTCAAGGTGGAACCTGGGTTGACAGAACCCAGGTTAAGCGTTGACAGAACCCAGGCTAAGGCGGGACTGGAGGGAAAAAATGGGTGGCTGGTTTTGATGTTGGCTTTTCAATTGGAATTGCTTTCTGAGAGTCTGAACGAAAACCTATGCCATATAAATGAGCTGAGCTCATCCAGCTGTGAAGATAAAGGGCACATCTTCCCTCCAGGGAAGCACTCCTGGGGGACGTGTAGAAGTTCATCCTAAAGATTGTTTAAAAAGAAAACCTGAAGTTTTCTTGGGTGTTCTTAGGTGACTAAGAATCTTTGTGGAGGTGTCAGATGTGCAGGAGCCCCCTAGGGAAGCCCCAACTCAACTGTAATTAACTAAATGGCTGTCTTGGGGGCCACCATAAGGCTTGGTCTGCCCGGGCCCTGAACCTTTCCTGTGGTTTTAGACAGCCAGGAGAGAAACTGACCCACTGCATAACATGTCTAGAAAATTTGCTCAGACTACAGATATCTGCCCCCCACCCAAAAAAAAAAATTAACATGGGAAGTTGTGCCTCCAAGGCCAGAAGCTCCTAATCCCCAGCCCTCATTTAATACTCCTGAGAGGAAGCCTTTACTTGCAAGTGCTTTACAGAAATGTGAAGATTTAACTAGAAAATATCAACTTAGAAATGGCCAAAAGGCAGTTGTTTTGGGGTACCTACATTAATATTTTGCATGCAGAAATTAGAAAAATGCCAGCTCTGAAATTAAATTGAATCACAATATGGGAATCATATTCTGATTTGGAAATTAGAAGCTTCTAAGGAAAAGCATAGAAAAAAATATTCTTAAAAAAAGGGGGGGATGGAAACTAATAAGAAATTTTAGAGACTGTCTCAGAACTATTCTGAAGTTAACAAATGCCTACACCCCTTCTTTTCTGAGTTTCCTTGTCAGGACTTGCCCTTTCCTCTCTCCTCTTCCCCTTCTGTCTCCTCTACTACCACTGACTTGAAGAAAAACGAGAACAGGAATTCTAACAGCTCCCTTTGGAAAAAAGCTGGTCTCAGCTAGAGAGGAACCAGCGATTGTTCCCGACTTTACCTGGACCCTGGTGGATTCACAAAAATTTAACTGTTAGAACATGTAATCCTGGCTATTCTGACCTATTCCAATTAATACACCTACTGGTTTCTACAAACAAGGCAACAGAACTACTAAATAAGGTCTGCTGTGAAACTGCAGAGGAGTCTTTTGCTGTAAAAAGCCAGGTCACCATAAGAAAGACTGTTTAAAAAGAAAACCTGAAGTGAGAGGTTATTTTCCCCTTCGCCTTACTAATATTTTAGGATAAATTGAAATTATCTTGAAAGGGGAAGTTACTAAGGCCCTTGTAGATACTGCGGCTCCTTTATCTGTTACTAACCCTGCACATCTATGTTTCCCTCTCCCTCCGAGTAAAGCTTCTGTACAAATGGTAGGGATGTCTAAGCAGCCAATGGCTGCTTTAAAATGAGAACTTGTCCCCTTTCAATTAGGGCATGTTAAGGGACAACATATTTTACTGATCAATTTGGTCCCAATTCACCTGATAGAGATTTTAAAATCAGTGATGCCCACACTTTTTTTTTCAGAAGTCTGATATGTATTTAGAACTAAATGAAACAGTTACTGAACAAAAGGGAAAATGATGAATTTAAGGGAACCCCAAGAGGAAAATAACAATATTTTTATGTTAACAGTATATATACATGCATATATAAATAATCCCTGGGAGAATTTTTTATTTTTTAATGAATTACAAAAGGATTTATTGAGAATTTCTAAATGTGTACATCTCTACTTTATTATACATAATTCAAGGTCCTGCTTCTCCAGCTAGGGTAACTATATCTCCAGGGACATGCAATAAAAGGCTACAGTGGGCAAAGTTCACGGGACAGGTCAGATCTTACAGGAATAATTTACATTATGGGACACAATATAAAAATGTTTTTGTACTGAAACATCCGTAGACAACTAGCAGAGTAAAATAGAAAATGCTCACATTTCTAAAATCAAGTATGTAACTTCAAAGAAATTTTGCACTAGGTGTTCCTTTCTGCCAATGCAGTTTAAAAGGTGGGAGGCAGGGAAGGGACCACAGCCACCCTGTTTTCGTGTAATCTGTGAAACTCTTTTCACAGAGAGATGCAGTATTCAGGAATCCAGTAACAAATTGAAAGGATCCTATATAATAAAAGGGTAACATGCAAATTGACCCTAACAGTGGCACAACGGGGAATGACCAGTCGCTATGATGCACCCTGACCACCAGGGGGCAGAAACTCAATGCAGGAGCTGCCCCCTGGTGGTCAGTGCACTCCCATAGGGGGAGCTCTGCTCAGCCACAAGTTGGGCTGATGGCTGTGAGCGCAGTGGTGGTGGCGGGAGCCTCTCCTACCTCCTCCACAGTCAGACTTCCCCAAGGGCTCCTGGACTGCCAGAGGGATGTCTGACTGCCATTTTAGGCCCGATCCCCTAGGGAACGGCCTAAGCCAGCAGGTGGACATTCCCCCGAGGGGTCCAAGACTGTGAGAGGGAGTAGGTCAGGCTGAGGAACAGCCCCCC
>NW_005871060.1:4816541-4824478 GCF_000147115.1 Myotis lucifugus | reverse complement strand
CCCCCCCCCCCCCCCCCGTGCACGAATTCTTGTGCACTGGGCCTCTAGTTTAGAGATAAGAAAGGCATTAGGGTAGGGTCCATGGGAAAGGATTGCTTACGTGACAGATGGAGCCAGCTCCAAACTGCTAGAATGTTTATCATACAAGGACAGAAAGCAGCAGAACGTTACAAGAGAAGGAAGGGAGTGCCAGATCGGCTTTGAAACTTTGAAATTGGTAGTAGGCAGGAAAAGGGGGGAAATTGGCCAATTAAGAAAAAACATGGGGGCATAAAATGAGGAAGGGTCCCATTAGAAAGTAGCATGTACAGACAAAGAAGCTGCCAGCATTTACAAACCCTTAGACAGAAAGACGCACTGGGTTTCCCCATTGTGGGGACCCTGCAATAAATGTCCACGCTTTTGCTTAAAATCCTTGGTCCACAGATTTTATTCTTCAAACTTTGTAGGACAAGAACCTGGGGTATCAAAATCAGACACAAGGTGGAGGCCTGCTAGCTGCCTCCGTTTGTCTGTTTCTGTGAATGTGAAGACCAGGAAGATGGGATGTGGAAGAGACAGACCCAACCTCTTCTGCCTTCTGACCTGGAACCTGGACACAGGTAGAAATGGCTGGCTCAGCCTCACCCTTGCCCAGGTGTCCCTTGCCTGGGGTAACCATGATTCCCCGGCACACACACACGGAGCGGGTTACAAAGAGAAGCAGCATCTGTCGCCAGCCACAGAGACGTAAGCACATGAGCATGTTGGTTTGATTTCCCAGATCCTACGACAGAAACCCAAAACCACTTTGCTCCTCTCCACTCCCCACGCCTCCCCTGAATTCTCCAGTCCCAGGTACACTCTTCAAAACCACCCCAGAGAAGTTGATTGGAAGTATCTTGATTAGCATTGGAATGAAAATTAAGCCACTCAGGCAAAGGGTACATGAGACCTCTGTATTATTTCTTACAACGGCACATAAAACTACAATGATCTTACAAAGAAAGTGTAATTGAAAAAAATCAGGCTACTCAGAATGTACTATGACTGGAAGAAAGAAATAACCTCCACTCCTCCACACAAAAGCCCCACCCTGAAAATCAACTTTCGGGTTTGACCAACTTCCCCAGTCAAGCTCTACCTATATATAGATACCCTTTGGTGCCTAGTGGAAGGTCAAGAAACAGAAAATGACACCCATTTCTGCCTTCTCCTTCCCCGTACCAAAGTGACAAGTTCCTTAAAGGCAACTGTATAAATAAAAACTGCTGAGAACTGTTTGCTCCAGAGCGGGGAGCAGGGCTGCACCCCAGACAGAGAGGAAGATACACCCTTCACCACAGACCCTATTGGACTTTGGGATTTTGTATTGTGTGTACATATTACCTAGTCCAAAAATATCACTCCCCAGAGCTTACACATCCTTTGATGGTCCAGCACAAGCATCACCTTGTCTATGAGCATTTCCCAGTCAGAATTCATCCTCTCCTGTGTGTTCCACAGACCAATGGTTCTCAGTTGAAAAACCTGAGAGCTTGTTTTAAAAATGCCCATGCTCAGGCCCTGGCCGGTGTTCTCAGTGGTTAGAGTGTCAGCCTTCACACCGAAGAGTCCCAGGTCTGATTCCCAGTCAAGGTCACCCCATCTATACGTCTCTCTCACATGGATGATTCTCTCTCTCTCCCTGTCCCTCCCTCCCTTCCATTCTCTCTCTCTCTGAAAAGTAATGGAAAAAATATCCTCGGATGAGGATTAACAACAACAACAACAACAAAAAACCAAGCTCAGCGTCTCCCCCCTCCCCAAACCAACGGATTGAGAATCTCAGAGGGAAGGGGGTCAAGGTGGGGTTTTTTAAAAAACTCCTCAGATAATGTTCAATTGTACTCAGGATCCAGAACTTCTGCCCTGACACTTTACGGAGTCAAGATTCAAGCCCTCACTCTAAAAGCAAACACTGAATAATTGATTAACAAAAATTTTCTAAAAATACTTTCACTTCCTTTATCTCATTTTGTCTTCAGAACAATTCTGTGAGCTGGGCAGCGATGCCCAGAAGTGGAAAGGGAGTAGAAGTGTTAGCTTGAGCTTTTCAGTTCTGTATTTCGTTGTGTCTGACCATCTCCCCTGAGAAGAAAAGCAGATTTCACACCTCCCATCCATATCTCAGCACCACCCTTTACACACACAGGTGGTGTTCAACTGCAATTCATCAGCAAAGTGAAAAATGAGTAGTCCAGCAGGGAGTGTCCCAGTCCTCCAGAGCTCCTGGCGGCCCACCTTCCTGAAAGCGTCTTCAGATCATGAGGAATTTATCTCCCTGTAGCTCTACCTGCCAATTTATTTCTACCAAAATCATCGCAGTTGCATGTTCACAATGCAGATTCCTGGGCCCTGGATTTACAGAACCAGGATTTCTGGAAATGACATTCAGGGATACCTATTTTTGTATTTTTGAATGTATATGTGGTAATAAAATATACATAATATGAAGGTCATCATCTTAACCATTTTTTAAAAATATATTTTTATTGATTTCAGAGAGGAAGAAAGAGAAACATCAAGTATGAGAGAGAATCATTGATTGGCTGCCTCCTGCATGCCCCATTCTGGGGAGTGAGCCCGCAACCTGGGCATGTGCCCTGACCGGGAATCAAACTGTGACATCCTGGTTCATAGGTAGATGCTCAACCACTGAGCCATGCTGGCTGGGCATCTTAACCATTTTTAAGTGCACAGTTGAGTGTCATTAAGTACATACACATTGTTCTGCACCCATTGTTAACATCCATCTTCAGAACTTTTTCATCTTCTCAAACTAAAACTCTGTACCCATTAAGCAATAACTCCCCATTACCCTCTCCCCAAGTCCCTGACAACCTGCATTTTACTTTCTTGTCTCTGGATTTGACCACATTAGATACCTTACATATATGGAATTATGCAGTGTTTGTCATTTTGTAACTGGCTTATGTCACTTAGCATGTCTTCAAGGTTCATCCACACTGTACCATATAGCAGGATTTCCTTTTTAAGGCTGAATAATATTTCATTTTATGTATATGCCACATTTTGCTTAAGCCAGTGGTTCTCAACCTTCCTAATGCCACGACCCTTTAATACAGTTCCTCATGTTGTAGTGACCCCCAACCATAAAATCATTTTCATTGCTACTTCATAACTGTAATTTTG
The DNA here is from genome assembly GCF_000147115.1 of Myotis lucifugus. Classification (NCBI taxonomy): domain Eukaryota; kingdom Metazoa; phylum Chordata; class Mammalia; order Chiroptera; family Vespertilionidae; genus Myotis; species Myotis lucifugus. The sequence goes on along the minus strand of NW_005871060.1, from coordinate 4,821,304 downwards.
CTACTGTTATGAATCGTCATGTAAATATCTGATATGCAAGATATATTTTCATTGTTACAGATTGAACATAATTAAAGCATAGTGATTAATTACAAAAACAATATGTAGTTATATATGTGTTTTCCGATGGTCTTAGGCGACCACTGTGAAAGCGTCCTTTGACCCCTAAAGGGGTCTCGACCCACAAGTTGAGAACCGCTGGCTTATGCATTCATCCATTGAAGAACATCTAGGTTGCTTCCACTTTCTGACTATTGTCAATAATCCTATCTAATAATAGACAAACATGGTAATTAACTGTACCTCCGACACGCTTCCCATTGACTAATCAGGGCGATATGCAAATTAACTGCCAACCAAGATGGAGGCCGGCAGCCAGGCAGCTGAAGCAAACAGGAGCCTTGCTTGCTCCAGTGTTGGAGGAAGCCAAGATTCCCCACCTGCCGCTGCCGGCCTCTGAGCTGCACTCTAAGAAACAATGTGGCAATTATAGAAGCTAAACAAACCCAGAAACCTGCTTTCAGCCAGCCTGGCCTCAGAGCTGGTACTGCAACAGTGTTTCAATTATAGAAGCCAAACAAACCCAGATACCTGCTTTCAGCAGCCGAGGTCCCAGAGCTGGAGCCAAGCCTCAGAGCTAAAGTTGGCTCTCAGTTCCAGTGACAGCCATAGAAGGTAAATAAATCCCAGAATAAAAAAAAAAAGAAAAAGAAAAAAAGGAGAGTTTGGGAGCTTCAGTCACCCGCCAGCCTGAAAATGGCCCTCAGCCCCTCACCCAGACTGGCCAGACACCCCAGTGGAGACCCCCTGATCAATGTTTCTCTTTCATCATTGATGTTTCTATCTCTCTCTCCCTCTCCCTTCCTCTCTGAAATCAATAAAGACATTTTTTAAAAAAAGGACAGAGATCGGGGAAGCCTGATGTGTAGATTGGGTTGTGGCTGATGGGCATGTGGGCAGCAGCTAGGAATAGGAGAGACAGTAAAGTGAGGCCTAATAAAGTGAGTACCGAGGTAGATTCCAGCAAAGCCAGAGGTTGAGGGAAAAGGGATGCTGGTGAGAGGTTGCTGAGAGACCTGTGGAACATGGGCTGGGTCAGGAAGTGAAGTAAGAGTAGGTAGGTGTGGTGGCTTTTATAATCTCTTCCACTCAAATAGAGCTTTACCATTTTACAAAAGTTGTTTTCATTGACTCTTCAAGAGGGCGTGAGTATTAGAAGTCAAAGGTCTCACTTAAAAATGGGAAAACCAAAGACTCACCTAGGTCAGGCAAGTTCCTTTACTTAACCCAAGTTAATGGTCCTTCTGAGACTCAAATAAGGCCTTTTTACTGACCTTCACTCCTTTACCTTCTGAAAATGTGTTCTATGATAAAAGACATTAATGATAATAGTAAGAAGAAGCAACAGCAACTAACATTTATCGAGGACTCACCTTGTGTCAGACCTTGTTCTAAGTGCTTTGTATATTTAACCCACTTATTTCTTTCCTCCTCCTCCTCCTCCTCCTCCTCCTCCTCCTCCTCCTTCTTCTGTTTGTTTTGTTTTTTTAATCCTCACCCGAGGATATTTTCCCATTGATATTTTAGAGAGAGTAGAAGAAAGAGAAAAAGACAGAGAGAAACATCAATGCGAGAGAAACACATCAATTGGTTGCCTCCTGCATGCACCCTGATAGGGCCTGGAAGGGGAGGAGCCTGTAACCAAGGTACATGCCCTTGACCAGAATGGAACCCGGGACCCTTTGGTTCTCAGGCCGACACTCTATCCACTGAGCCAAACCAGCTAGGACTAACTCACTTATTTCTCACAGTATTCTTTTGAGGCAGGTATTGTTATGATCCCTACTTAACAAGCACAGAGAAATCGAGCAACTAGCTCAAGATAAGAACGAGAATCCAGATCTAGTCATTTCAGTTCAAGAACCCAAGTACCTGATAGAGACGTGCTCCTTCACCAAACTTCATCAGGGTCTTCTGAGTCCTCTTCCCAACTCGGCCTTAGCCTTGGTTCCTCTCATCCTTGCTGAGTCCAATTGTAATAAGAATCTTGATAGGTCAATTTAGAGAGAGAATCCCCTACCCTTTGTTTTTATTTCTTTTTTTTAAATTAAATCTTTATTGTTCAGATTATTACAGTTGTTCCTCTTTTTTCCCCCAATTGCTCCCTTCCACCCGGTTCCCACCCCACCCTCCGCCCTCACCCCACCCCCACTGTCCTCATCCATAGGTGCACGATTATTGTCCAGTCTCTTCCCGCATCCCCCACACCCCTTCCCACCCCCAAGAATAGTCAGTCCATTCCCTTTCTATGCCCCTGATTCTATTACAATCACCAGTTTATTCTGTTCATCAGATTATTTATTCACTTGATTTTTAGATTCACTTTTTGATAGATGTGTATTTGTTGTTCATAATTTGTATCTTTACCTTTTTCTTCTTCTTCCTCTTCTTAAAGGATACCTTTCAGCATTTCATATAATACTGGTTTGGTGGTGATGAACTCCTTTAGCTTTTCCTTATCTGTGAAGCTCTTTATCTGACCTTCAATTCTGAATGATAGCTTTGCTGGATAAAGTAGTCTTGGTTATAGGTTCTTGGCATTCATCACTTTGAATATTTCTTGCCATTCCCTTCTGGCCTGCAAAGTTTCTGCTGAGAAATCAGCTGACAGTCGTATGGGTACTCCCTTGTAGGTAACTGATTTTCTTTCTCTTGCTGCTTTTAGGATTCTCTCTTTGTCCTTTGCTCTTGGCATTTTAATTATGATGTGTCTTGGTGTGGTCCTCTTTGGATTCCTTTTGTTTGGGGTTCTCTGCGCTTCCTGGACTTGTAAGTCTATTTCTTTCACCAGGTAGGGGAAGTTTTCTGTCATTATTTCTTCAAATAGATTTTCAATATCTTGCTCTCTCTCTTCTTCTGGCACCCCTATAATTCGGATGTTGGTACGCTTGAAGATGTCCCAGAGGCTCCTTACACTATCTTCGTATTTTTGGATTCTTTTTTCATTTTGCTTTTCCCGTTTGGTGTTTTTTGCTTCTTCGTATTTCAAATCTTTGACTTGATTCTTGCGATCCTCTAGTCTGCTATTGGAACTCTGCATAATATCCTTTACTTCAGTCAGTGTATGCTTAATTTCTAGTTGGTCCTTTATCATAACCTCGAGGGTCTCACTAGATTTCTTGAGGGTCTCACTACATTTATGGGCGGTTTCTAGAAAGTTCTTGAAAAACCTTAAAAGTGTGGTTTTGAACTCTATATCCAGTAGTTTGCTTCCTCCATTTCTGTCATTTGTGTCCTGTTTCTTGTTTCCACATTTTTTTTGCTTCCCTGTGTTGGTAGAGTGGCTTTGTGTACTAGGTGTCCTATAGGGCCCAGTGGCTCAGCCTCCCCAATTACCTGAGGTGGACACTCTTGGTGCAGCCCCTTGTGGGCTTTGTGCACAGTCTTGTTGTAGTTAAGCTTTGATTGTTGTAGGTATCACTGAGAGGAATTGACCTCCAGGCCAATTGGCTGTGAGAATCAGCTGTGTCTACAGTGGGAGAACTTCTGTGCTGAAGACACCCTTATGGGGCAAGACTTGCTTCAATGGGGCTTTGGTGCTCACTGAGTCTACCCCCTGAGTGTGTCGCTTATGGATCTGAGGAGTTGTAATCTGGATGGTCCCACTCTGACCACTGGGTACACTGGCTCTTGGATCTAAGGAGGTGCTAATTTAGCCTCTGCCTGAGGCTACCCAGCAGGAGCTACGGAGAGATCTGCAGATTCCCCTTCCTTGTTTGGGGTTTGGAGGTGCCCAAATGAGGCCCAGCTGTGAAGCAATGCAAGCTGATGTGGGGCCTTGGGCCTTCTCTTGGAAGTTCTGGGTCTGTCTGGCCCAGCTGCAGTTTGTTAGGTAATTTTCAGATTGCAAAGGGCCAGCCCATTCATATGCAAAAGCCTCTGCTGCAGCTTGGGTGGGGCAGGGTCTCAGGGGATCAACAGAGCGGAGCAAGCAGCTATGGCTGATCCTCAGCCCTGCCCTAAGGGGCCCCGCGTCTCAGTTTCCCGGTAATTGCTGCAAGCACCTTTGAGAGAAAGCCGCCCTCGAGTTCCGAGTTCTGCCTGCTGCCAGACAGTCCAGTTTCTTCCCATATGAGTCTAGGTCCCCAAAGACTCACCCGGAACTGGAGTTCAGAGCAGTCAGGGGCTTGTGGCTCCCTCCCGATTCAAAAAGACAGCCCCGTCCTCAGTCGCCAGCCCTTGCCGCGTGCGCCTCTGTACCTCTGCACTCCACCTCTGCAGCTCATCTGAGTCTCAGTGTGCTTTTCTCTTTCCTTCTAGTTGTAGAATTTCCACTCAGCCAGCCTTCCTGTAGTTCTGGATGATGTCCGTTTTGTCTTTTAGTTGTATTTTTGAATTTGTTGTGGGAGGCAGCAATTTCCGGTGTTTACCTATGCTGCCATCTTGGTTTTCCCAGAATTCCCTACCCTTGATGAAGATCAAATTTCTCATCCCCAACCCTTGGTATCTCATCATCTTGTCCTATCTAAATTAAGATTCCCATTAAATTGGTTTAGCAAGAATCCTCCTACACTTAACTTCTTCTCTTAGCATGTTTCCATCCACTGACCTCCTCAGTGTGCTCACTGGCTGTAAATCCCCAGATGTCTTTGCTGTATTCAAAGTTGAGTCCCATCTCTCATCCCTATTGTAATAGTCTTAACACCTTTGCAATAGTCCTGAATTAAGTCCTCCTTACCATTTAACAAGCATCAGAATAAACT
>NW_005871060.1:4814167-4816094 GCF_000147115.1 Myotis lucifugus | reverse complement strand
ATACAGGTGCTATTTCTAAGTGTTTTAAACCACTATATCATCACAGTCTCACAAAAACATTATGAGCAGGTATTGTTATTCTATCCCATGTTACAGATGAGCAAATGGAGGCTCACATTCATTAATCACTGTCTTGCTGAAGGTTACACAAGATAAGATCTCAGATTTGAACCCAGACAATCTGACTGCAGAACCCAGGTAGGCTCTTAGTGTCTGCATTATAATCTTATGGCAGGGAACAAGACAGACAACAAGATAACATTCCAATGGGAGTTCCAACAGCGTTTTTTTGTTTGTTTTTTTAAAGATATATTTTATTGATTTTTTACAGAGAGGAAGGGAGAAAGATAGAGAGAGTTAGAAACATCGATAAGAGAGAAACATCGATCAGCTGCCTCCTGCACATCTCCTACTGGGGATGTGCCTGCAACCCAGGTACATGCCCTTGACCGGAATCGAACCTGGGACCTTTCAGTCCGCAGGCCAATGCTCTATCCACTGAGCCAAACCGGTTTCGGTGAACAACAGCGTTTTTTAATACTAAACTGTTAACCTGTTTGACACACACAAAAACATAATACCTTACAGTATTAATATGAGAATCATACTCAGATAAGGTAATCTGGGTGGGGATGGGACTTTCTACCCACTATTCAATTGAACTCATGGGTGTGATAACTGAATCATCCCACAAAATAAAACAAGCCTGAATGTCTTTGGCTACAGCTAACAGCAATAAAGGGCAGGGTCCGGAAGCTTTATTTTCACAAGGTCAATTCTTGTCTATGACACCATCACACCCATCCGCTCCCACCCTCCCCCTCCCCCTGCTTCCAACCCAACTTCAGTCTAGGAGGGGTTCCTTGTGTTTTATTCTCCAAAAACAATCCCTTGCAATGCTTAGCATTTGTGGGTGTAAGTATCTCTTTCAGCTCAGGAAGGGACAGATCACATTCATTACAGTATCCCAGATGCCTGGCGCAGTTAAGTGACCCATAGATATATGTATTGACGACCGACTGACAGCCTTCTCCCTGTGATTAACTTAGGGGGGGAGTCAAAAAGAACATCGCATTTAACTGAGCATCTATCTGAGTTCCATGCTGACTCTACCTTTTCTAGCTTTGTGACTCTGGGAAAGTCACCCAGACTTTCTGAGCTTCTATTTCCTCATCTGCAAAATAAGGATGATAATAATATTATCTTCCTCCTTCAGAGAATTTCCTAGGAGCAAATGTGATTATGGACTTGTAAGTGCTTAGTGCACATTAGCCAGAGTCAGTTACGTGGTGAACATTTTTAATGTTGATGCAATAAAAAAAATTTTATGGTGGAAAATAAGATGAGTAACTTAAAAATGGAGGATATGATCATCTGTATCTTTGCCATGTGTAGTCAGTTTATTTGAGGTAAACAGGATATCCATAGCACGGAGGAACTTGTAGAAGGGGCAGCAAATAAACACATTTATTTTCTGCCTTACCTTGCCCAGACTATTTTTTTTAAAATATATTTTTATTGATTTCAGAGAGGAAAGGAGAGGGAGAGAGAGATAGAAACATTAATGATGAGAGAGAATCACTGATCGGCTGCCTCCTGCACACACCCCACCTGGGATCAAGCCCACAACCCAGACATGTGCCCTTGACCAGAATCGAAACTGGGACCTTTCAGTCTGCAGGCCAACGCTCTACCCATTGAGCCAAACCAGCTAGGGCCAGACTATTTTTTAAAAATATCTGATCTCAGCCCTAACCAGTTTGGCTCAGTGGATAGAGCATCAGCCTGCGGACTCAAGGGTCCCAGGGTTCGATTCCGGTCAAGGGCATGTACCTTGGGTTGCGGGCACATCCCCAGGAGGGAGTGTGCAGGAGGCAGCTGATCGATGTCTCCTCTCTCATCGATGTTTCTAACTCTCTATCCCTCT
>NW_005871060.1:4777460-4813690 GCF_000147115.1 Myotis lucifugus | reverse complement strand
TGTCCAGACTATTTGACTGCAAGTTCCTTGAGATCCTGGATCCTGGATTATTCATCACTGAGTGCCAAACCCTAGGTAGGGTTGGGCCTGGGCATATTCAAAATATATTTACTGAATGAATGACTACCTGACCTCAATGATCATCACATTTCCTCCAGCTGTTGCACCCATTCCTTCCTTCATACATAAGGCCTGTACTGATGCCTGGGAATTAAGTTGCTTTACCTGTATCCAAATTCTGTCCATCTTCCAGCACTTTCTTATGAATCCCTGAATCCCTGAATTTTGTTTCCTCCTGGCATGGGATCATATCTAATCACTAATTCTCTGGATTAGCCAAATGACACCCTAATTTCCAAGGGTACCTATAGGTTCTGACTCTTCAGGGATGTGTTAAGGACACTCACCCAGGCAGAACTTCTAGGAAACTGACCCAATAAAAAAAGTTACCATCGGGTGGTGGCCAGGGGCTGGGAGTAGGGGAAATGGGGAGTTGTTGTTTAATGGGTATAAAGTTTTCATTTTGCAAGATGAAAATGTACTGGAGATTGGTTGCATAAAATGTGAATATATTAAACACTTACTGTGCCCTTAAAAACGGGTAAAACAGCTTTTCCACCTGCTCTCCCATCCCCTCAGTACTGCTCCCCCTGCGCCGGGCTGACTCAGAGCTCCTGCTCCTGTAAGCCAATGCCTCTATCATCTCCTTCTGTTATGGGTTGGCTCAACGAGATAGACCACCGACTCAGAATTTAAATTTAAAAGCCTTTTATTAAACTGGCCAGCTGACCACAGCACCTATCTCCCCCTCTGGGAGATTCGGAGCATGTGGCCCCGACCAAGTGTGCAGCAAGATCTTTTATTGCCAACTACACAGTGTTAGAAAAAAAAAGAAAAAAAACAACTACAAAGCGGTTCATTAGCCGTTCCTGGTACTGTCAGGGTAAAAAGTTTACATAAAATTTACGAGCAGGGTCATACCTGGCTGGGTTCAATCATAACACATTGCTGTTTTAGCGAGATAATTAGCAATTTTTCTCTCCCATGGTCCCTGCCCTTGACACAATCGGTAACTTTTTCCAGGCCGCAGTCCCTCCCCCCAACACATTCAGTAAGTTTCTCATGTTTCATTTCCTCCCCCAGCACACTTCCAGCCGCCATCAAGATCATCTACTGGGACCTCATCAGTCCTGATGAGACGTTCTCCGATATCTGCCAGATCTGGGTCATCAGAGATAAGCTGTGCCTGGAGGTGGAGGAGATGGTCAGTAGATTAGAAGGTAACACTGATGACAGTCATGGGTGGAAATTTCTCCACCGAAGGCTCCAAGGGCGAAGGTACAGAAAGCACAGTCATCACTGGTGTTGATATTGTCATGAATCATCATTTGCAGGAAACCAGCTTCACAAAAGCCAACAGGTAGCACATCAAAGATGACACGAAATCAAACAAAGGGACACGTGAAGAACGTGAAGAAGCCACGCCAGCCAGGGCTGCATGTTTCACTTTAGCTGCTGGATATTTCCACGTAGGCATCCCAATAATGTCACCTAAATAAAATAGCACTTCTGCCCTAGCCGGTTGCTCAGTGGTTAGAGCATCAACCTGTGGACTGAAGGGTCTCAGGTTCGATTCCAGTCAAGGGCACGTACCTCAGTTGCAGACTTGATCCCCAACTCAGTAGGGGCACGTGCAGGAGGCAACCAATCCATGTGCCTCTGTCACATCAACGTTTCTCTCTCTCTCTGTCTCTCCCCCTCCCTTCCACTCTCTCTAAAAATCAATGGCCAAAATATACTCGGGTGCGGATTAACAAAATGAAATAGCACTTCTGCAAACACTGGTTTTACTCTTAAAGTTTCCACATTAATCCTAATAATATTGTTCTGCCAAAATCTTGGATTACGGTGATTTTAGGTCTGAGATGATCTGGGCAGGCAAATCCTCCCCTTACTGTTTTTCTTTTTCATAGTTTTCTTAACCTAATATTGGACATTTATTTTTCCCAATGAACTGTATGATTATTTTGTTCAATTCCAAGGGGGAAAAAACCACACCTTTTCATTCTGGTGGAAACTGCATGAAATCAATTTTAAGAGAATTGACTTTTTTGTGATATAAGATTTCCTTTCCAAAAATATGGAAGGCCTTTGCTATTGAAATCTTTGCGTTTTAACAAGATAGCAAGAGATTTTCCCCTATACTTTATGTTATTTTTTGTTAGAATTATTCCTAAATAATTTATAGTTTTTGTCACAATTGAACATGGAAAAATATGTTCTTGCTTTTATTTTTAGTTGGCTTTTATTAGAACAGGAAAAAAGCTATGGGTTTCTGTATATTTATCTAACATCCATCCACCTTATCACATTCTCTTAAGATAATATTTGCTATTGGTGTTTGGTAAATAGTCTTTTGCATAGTTAAATAATTTGCTTCTATACTTAGAATTTTTATTAGGAATGAATAACTGCTGAATTTTAGTGCCATTTTGTTTATCAATGTAATGGCTTATGTTAATGTTGAACCACTCCTACAGTTTTGAAATAAAGCTTGCTTACTGTTTTTAATTGTTTTGATATAATGAAGGTTTCTATAAGCTAATATTTTGTTTATAATTTTACTCTCTAAATCTTAAGTGAAATTAATTTACAATTATAATTCTAATTAAAAAGTATAAATCATCTGAACAATTTTTTCTTTTTTGTATTAAAATTATATTGGCTTGAAAACATGAATTTAAAAGATTTTTCTATGGCTTGGAGTAGCTAAACCCGCATTTCTAACCAGCTCCCAGGTGATGCTGATGCTGCTAGTCTGTGGACACACTGTGAGTAGCAGGGGTTTAAATAACTTAACATTGGGAATATCAGACCTTCAGAGGTAAACTAAAATTCAGCTCTGATCCGTTTGGCCCTAGGGCAGTGGTAGGCAAACCGCGGCTCACGAGCCACATGTGGCTCTTTGGCCCCTTGAGTGTGGCTCTTCCACAAAATACCACGTGCAGGTGCGCACGTACAGTGCGAAGTTGACTTAAAACTTTAAGTCAAGTTTATTAAGTTAATTTTAGGGAACGTTGTGGAGTGAAAGAAGATGTAGTGTTGAGGGTTGAGAAAGGTATGTTGAGATGGTTTGGACATATAGAGAGGATGAACGAAAGGAGATAGACGAAACAAGTATACAAGACGAGACGAGACGATGGCGGCATAGGTAAACACCGGAGTTTGCTGCCTCGAACAACCACTTCAAAAATACAACTAAAAGTCGGAGCGGACATCAACCAGAACCACAGGAAGGCTGGCTGAGGAGAGTCTCTTCAACTAGAAGCAAAAACAACAGCATTCCGACGCTCAGCGGAGGCGCAGTGTGGAAAATTTAACGGTGGTGCGGTGGTGAGGTGGTGCGCGCGCAAAGGGGGCTGGCGGCTGAGGGCGCGATTGTCGTTTTCAATCAGGAGCGAGTCTCAGACTCTGGGCTACAGATCCGGGCGAGTCTCTAGGGACCCAGACTCAAACGGGAGAAGCGGGACTGTCTGGCTACGGCCCTCCGAGGTTTGCAGCGGTTGCTGGGACAGAGAGGCAGAACCCCTGGGGACGGACTGAGAGCGGCCATAGCGGCTCCCTCCCCCCGCCCTGTTGATCCCGCCCGCCCAAGCCCTGCGCACAGCCATTTGCCGATCGCCTCAGGCAAAGGCTGGATTAGCGCCTCCCCAGAAGACAGACGTTTTCCGCACAGCTGATTCCTACAGCCAGTCGGGCTGGTGGTCAAATCCCTCTAGTGTTAACTACAACAATTAAGGCTTGGCTAGAACAAGACTGCGCACAGAGACCACAAGGGGGTGCACCAAGAAAGCATAAAAAGATGAGGAGACAAAAAAACATGACAGAAATGGAGGATATGGAGCTAAGAATCGCAATTTTGAGGGCTTGCATAAATTTGTGCAGAACCTCACGAAAACTAATGAGACCCTCGATGCTACGATAAAGAAATTAGAAAGTAAGCATACACGGACTGAAATAAAGGATATTATACCCAATAGCAGACCAGAGGAGCACAAGAATCAAACCAAAGATTCGACAAAAAACACCCAATTGGAAAAACAAAATGAAAAAAGAATCCGAAAGTGTGAAGATAGTGTAAGGAGCCTCTGGGACAGCTTTAAGCGGTCTAATATCAGAATTATTGGAGTGCCAGAAGATGAGAGACAGCAAGATATTGAAAACCTATTTCAAGAAATAATGGCAGAAAACTTCCCCCACCTGGAGAAAGAAATGGACTTACAGGTCCAAGAAGCGAAGAGAACCCCAAACAAAAGGAATCCAAAGAGGACCACACCAAGACACATCATCATTAAAATGCCAAGAGCAAAAGACAAAGAGAAAATCTTAAAAGCAGCAAGAGGAAGAGGCTCAATTACCTACAAGGGAATACCCATACGACTGTCAGCTGATTTCTCAACAGAAACTTTGCAGGCCAGAAGGGAATGGCAAGAAATATTCAAAGTGCTGAATACCAAGAACCTACAATCAAGATTACTTTATCCAGCAAAGCTATCATTCAGAATTGAAGGTCAGATAAAGAGCTTCACAGATAAGGAAAAACTAAAGGAGTTCATCACCGCCAAACCAGTATTATATGAAATGCTGAAAGGTATCCTTTAAGAAGAGGAAGAAGAAGAAAAAGGTAAAGATACAAATTATGAACAACAAATATGCATCTATCAACAAATGAATCTAAGAATCAAGTGAATAAATAACCTGATGTACAGAATGAACTGGTGATTATAATGAATCAGGGACATAGAAAGGGAATGGACTGACTATTCTTGGGGGAAAAGGGGTGTGGGAGATGCGGGAAGTGACTGGACAAAAATCATGCACCTATGGATGAACTCAGTGGGTGGGGAGTGAGGGTGGAGGGTGGGGTGGGAGCTGGAAGGAGGGGAGTTATGGGGGGAAAAAAGAGGAACAAATGTAATAATCTGAACAATAAAGATTTAAAAAAAAAAAAACAAGTATACAAGACGAGTGTGGATGGGAGAGTTGGAAGGGGTCGACCTCAGCAAACATACCTCAATCAGATTGAGGACATTTTTAGCAAAGGTCAGCTTAGGAGTACCCTAATTAAGTTAATAACAATGAACCTACCTATATAGTTTAAGCTTAAAAAATTTTGGCTCTCAAAAGAAATTTCAGTCTTTGTACTGTTGATATTTGGCTCTGTTGACTAATGAGTTTGCCGACCACTGCCCTAGGGTCTTCTCATTATTAACATCCCATTGTCTTCATTGGTCTATTATTGTTTGCCATCTCTTCTTGGGTCTGTTTTAATAGTTTGTAATTTGCCAGAAAAGCATGCATGTCCTGTAGGTTTTCGTATTCATTGCTGTAGGGTTGCTTATAGTGAGTCTCTTAAATCTTTTAATTTCTTGTGTGACTGGGGTTATGACTCTTTTCTCATTCCTAATCTATCTTTTCCCTCTTCCACCTTGCAAATCATTTATCTATTTTATATAGATATATAGTTTATTAATCTTCTCAGTAAACTTTTGGAGTTATTTTTATTAGGTTTTAATTCATTTATTCATCTTACTATTTTTGTCCGTTCTGTTATTTTTTCTATGTTATTACTTTCAACTTTTACCTTTATTGATTTCAATTTCCTGATTTCTTTTTTTAAAGTGTTTCACAATGACTATTTAGTTCCTTTATTTTTTGGTTTTACTTTAAAGTGTGAGTGTGTTTTAGAGCTCTAAATGTCCCTCTTAGTACTGCTTTCGAATCCCATACGTCTCAATAGAAAGTGGTTTCCTTTTCTTTAGTTTCTAGAGCATTATAGTTCCCTTTTACTGCCTCTTTGATCCAAGATAAGAAATTGGTTTCTTAACTTGTAACTATTTGTGAGGTTTAGGTCACCTTTAACCATGATTCATAATTTTTTATTTTCATGAAAAAATATTTTCTTTATTTGTAGGTTATAAGAAGCCCTTATATGTATACTATATCCAGTTATTTCATTATGTTATTCAGTTCCACTGAATAATGTTTTGACTAGTATGACATTGTATTATTTTGTTGGTCTGAAAGATTTCCCCCAGTTTTATTTATTTATTTTTTTAAATATATTTTATTGATTTTTTACAGAGAGGAAGGGAGAGGGATGAAGAGCTAGAAACATCGATGAGAGAGAAACATTGATCAGCTGCCTCATGCACACTCCCCACTGGGGATGTGCCCGCAACCAAGGTACATGCCCTTGACCGGAATCGAACCTGGGACCCTTGAGTCCGCAGGCCAATGCTCTATCCACTGAGCCAAACTGGTTAGGGCTCCCCCAGTTTTATTGACATACAGCAGTGTATCAGTTTAACGTGTACAGCACAATGAAAGATTTTTTTTTAACTGGTAATACTGGTTAATTGTGAGAAAGGTATTTTGACATCTATCATTACAATTCAATATATATAAATTGTTATTGTTGTTAATCTTCACCCAAGTATATTTTTCCCCCATTGATTTTTAGAGTGAAAGGGAGGGAAAGAGGGAAGAGAGAAACATCGATGTGAGAGAGACCATGTTGATTGTTTGCCTCCCGCATATGCCTGACCAGGGCCGGGATCGAACCTGCAACCTGTGTATGTACCCTGACTGGGAATCAAACCTGAGACCTTTTGGTGTACAGGACGACACTCCAACCAACTGAGCCACACCGGCCAGGGCTAGGCTAGTAATTTAATCTGCCTCAGTTTTCCTACCTACCTTATGAAAATCACAAGTATAAAAAGTTAGAATAATGGTAAGCAAATATGGGCACTAACTACTGTTACTACTTTCTCTTGCCCCAGGATCTGGGAGGACAAGCCTGGAGCTGTTGGCAAACGCCACAGGGCAGGTGAAGACTGAGAAGGAACAACCTCAACATGAAGGAGAGCGAAGCCAAGAGGAGATACCTGGGCCCTGATCACAGGGTTGATCCCTGGAGCAAACGGGCCCTAAAGCTGGTTGTACCCAGGATTTTTCAGACATTAGGCAATAAAACCATTTTTTGCTTAATATTGACCTGAGTCAGAAAGAGTCTTGAATGATATGCAATGTTAAGCAATGTCCCGGGCTAGAAATGTGGGAACCGTTTCAATTCTTCCCTCTCCCTCACTGTCAACAGCCTCTGTAGCAAGCTGCACATTCTGCTTCCTCAATTTCTTTTTACTTCTCTAACTCAGGGGAGAAAAAAAGAAAATCAACATCTGCTGAGTACTGGTCATATACTGGTCGACTGCGCTAGGACCCGTTCACTTCTTAATCTTGATAACAATCCTCTGAGGAACCTGAAGTGACTTCTTAGGCCAAGGTCCCAAGGTGAGCCAGCGGCAATTCCAACTCCAGAGTCCACACTGTGTTGATAAACACTTGCCGAGGGTGGTGATAGATGGTGACTAGACTCATTGGGGTGATCACTCAGTAATGTGTGTAAATGTCTAATCCCGGTCCCGGACACCTGAAGCAAATGTGATATTGTAAGTCAACTGCAATTAAAAATAAATAAATAAAGGTTCACTCGATGAGGGGCAAAACCAAAAACAAAACAACAAAAAACATTTGTGAAATGAATAACCTCAGGAAGGATTCCTACAGAACTTGTTCCTGGAGGCACCCCACTTGGCACAGGCTGGTGGCTACTTGGTCCTTTTTGAAAAGGGCAATGACCCTAAAGCATTCTGGTCGGTGTCAAGAGTCACACCTACCTGTCCCGGCCACTTTTCTCTGGTCATCAACCACGAAAGCTCCCCGTGTCTCAGCCCCAAAGCTTGCTGAGCCTGTTTGCAAAGAGAGGAGCAACACGAGGTAAGTTGTGGCCACGTCCTATCCTTTAATCATATAAAGACAAACAAATGACCTGGCGATTTCCTCAGCATGAATTCGCACACACATGGGCACGCATGCCTGGGCACATGATGCATCCGCCTATCTGTCTTCTCAAAAACGGAGTCCTCTCTGAACAGTCCTGTAAAAGTACTTCCACCGCCATTGCTGGGGCCCTCACATTGTCCATGAGGAAGCGTGGAAGGGAGAGGTGGGGGCGGGGGGAAAGAGAGATATTGATGTGAGAGAGACACATGGATTGGTTACCTTCTGCATGCACCCCAACTGGGGCCAGGGATCAAACCTGCAACCCAGGTACATGCCCTTGACCGGGAAGCGAACCTGTGACCCTTCGGTGCACAGGATGATGCTCTATCCACTGACATTTTCTTTTCTTTTATATATATATTTTTTGTTGATTTCAGAGAGGAAGGGAAAGGGACAGAGAGATAGAAACATCAATGATGAGAGAGAATCATTGATTGGCTGCCTCCTGCATGCTCCCCACTGGGGATCGAGCCTGCATCCTGGACATATGTCCTAACCGGGAATCAAACCAGTGACCTCTTGGTTCCTGGGTCAATGCTCAACCGCTGAGCTACACCCAACTGGGCAAAACTGAACATTTTCTATGGCCTAGAGTAGACTCTACCAGGGGTGGGCAAACTTTTTGACTCGAGGGCCACAATGGGTTCTTAAACTGGACCGGAGGGCTGGAACAAAAGCATGGATGGAGTGTTTGTGTAAACTAATATAAATTCAAAGTAAACATCATTACATAAAAAGGTACGGTCTTTTTTTTTTAGTTTTATTCATTTCAAACGGGCCGGATCCGGCCCGCGGGCCGTAGTTTGCCCACGGCTGCTAGGCCCTAGAGACATAGTAGCTGTGGTAATTCACATTGCAACACCTTACAATTGCCTACAGAATTCATTACAGTCACATGCTGTGCAGGTTTGTAGCCCAGGAACAATAGGCTCTACTAGAGAGCCTAGGGCTGCAGTACGCTATACCCCTAGGTTTGTGTATATGCACTCTGTGATGTTGGCACAATGAAGAAATCACCTAGTGATGCATTTCTCAGAAGCTATCCCCATTGTTAAGCAGCACATGAGTGTAGCAGTAAACCATGAACTTCTGTGATACATAGGCTTGGTGGCGCATTATTAATCTCCTTTAATGGCCAAATCTCAGCTTTGGGGCTGAGAAATGGGTAGATTTAGTGGTCGATGACCAATTCCCAGAGAAAAGTGGCCAGAACGGGTAGGTGTAACTCTTGACACAGACCACATTATCCACTATACTGGGTCCTTGGGCCAGTTACTTAAGTTTCCTCATCTTTATTCTGGGGATGATAACTAGAGTTCCTATGAATATCAAGTGGTGAAGATGTATCTTGATATATTCACAAAATAAAGTGATTTTGTGCTTGACACATAATAGGCACCCAATAAATCACAGCTTTTCAAAATGAAGACATTTGCCCAAGATCCTCATAGTGTGGCCTAGAATTTGATGACCTCTTGCTCCGGGAGATCCCAAGCGTATTTTCTATACAGGCTGCACTTGCCACATGTGAGCTCTTCAAGGACAGGGACAATGCTGCCTACCTCCTTGGTCTAGTGACCTATACAAACTAGTGAGTGGTTATTTCTCACACACTAGTCTCTTGAAATAAGACAGCATTTATTATGCAGAAATGGAATGTTCTGCTGCATGGTATGTATGAATGTTAGTAGACTAGGCAAATACCCCTTTCAGATAAGCACCCAGGATCCCTTTCCACTATCTTCCACCTCCAGGAACAACACCCTCTGCACACATGTCTAACCAGGAAGAAGATAAAACAAAGTTTCAGTGATGTGAGTCATTCGAATTTTATGTTCAAACACATGAAAGAAAATACAACTCATTAGAGTCACACTGAGGAACGAAGGACATTTTAACCTCAGCTAAACTAACACATTGTTTTGTCCACAACCAGAAACAATTAAGGTTTTTATATACAGTAGTGCATGACTATGTGCCTATCTAATGATCCATTAAGTGATTCATTCCCTGTCCATCCCTCTGCCCATTTCCTAAGAACTGCCATTTCCTATTTCTCTGTGAAATCCATTCTCTCCTTTCCATCCCCGCCCAGGCCTCTTCACCCTGCACTCTCTATGACACGCGTATCAGAGGTGACACTCGAACTCATTTTTTTTGGTTGATTTTTCTTTGTTAAATGGCATTTAAATATATAAAATAAATATCAAAAATATAAGTCTTTGTTTTACTATGGTTGCAAATATCAAAAAATTTCTATATGTGACATGGCACCAGAGTTAAGTTAGGGTTTTTCAAAATGCTGACACGCCGAGCTCAGAAGGTTCGTCGTCACTGCTCTATGGAGTTACCCCTGGAGGGAGCTCCCTGATGTCAGTCTGGCCTTTTAGAATTCAGGCTCCACACTGGCACCAGACAGGTGGCTCCAAAATGCTAGTGGCCATGTCCCTGCTCTTCCCCTAACCCTTCAATATCTTCCCTTGTTCACGCCATCAGCTTTGAACAAAAGCCCCAGGAACCTGGCAAGAGGAAGGTTGGTTATCTCTTTAGCATTGTTGAGACTTAACTAAGACCAGCTGCCTAGTTCTTACTTTAAAACATGTTTCAAGTCCTGGCCAGTGTTCTCAGTGGTTAGAGCGTCAGCCCATGCACCAAAGAGTTGCAGGTTCAATCCCTAGCCCCAGTCTGGGTGTGCGTGGAAGGAAGGCAACCAATTGTTGTGTCTCTCTCACGTTGACGTTTCTCACTCTCTCTCTCTCCCTCTCCCTCCCTCCCTTTCACTCTCTCTAAAAATCAATTGGAAAAAATATCCTCTGGTGAGGATTAACAAAAAACAAACAACAAAAAGGCATGTTTCGCCCTAACCAGTTTGGCTCAGTGGATAGAGCGTCGGCCTGCAGACTGAAGGGTCCCAGGTTCGATTCCAGTCAAAGGCATGTACCTGGGTTGCGGGCACATCCCCAGTGGGGAGTGTGCAGGAGGCAGCTGATCGATGTTTCTCTCTCATTGATGTTTCTAACTCTCTATCGCTCTCCCTTCCTCTCTGTAAAAAATCAATAAAATATATTTTTTAAAAAGGCATGTTTCAAGGACCTTAAATACCGTAGGAAGTAAATGAATTATAGAAATCCTAAATAAATATACAGGCTTTGGACCCTCATAAAATGTGTTTTTGCCCAATCCTGAATAAATCTTGCTGTCTTTGGGAGAGATGTTATCAGCCAATGGTCACATAAAATAAATGCAATTAGACAAAATGTAGTGTCAACATTCTTAAGTACAGAAGCATTGGCCCCATTTAGGCAATACAAACAATTTTGGCAAGATTTCTTTCCTGCAGGCCCACCTCCTAACTTTCCCCACCCCTAACTCCACCCTTGGTGATTATAACCCCAGGCTGAAGCAACAGAGCAGTTAGTTCAGTGTTCCTGAGCCTCCCAGTGGTTGACCTGACTGCTGATCTCTACAGTTACCCTTTGTGTGGTAAGTATTTTTGCAATACAGGTTGCCTTTTCCATTTTGCAAATCTTTTGTCTTTCTCTCCTATCCTCTTTGAAAAGAAAAAAAAATTAATAAAAAAAATAGAACAAATAAAATCTTACCATGTAATTAGCATAAGCCAAGGGAGAATTGAATAGTGGGAGTAAATTCTAGGGTAATCTTAAAAACTCACATGTCTGCACCATGCAGGTGTCTTTTAAATTCAGTTTGGCAGTAGTGATTGTTAAGTCTGTGAATATCGTGACTTTTTCTTTAAAATGTGCCACTAGAAGACCCTTTCTTTAAGAAGAAAAAATAATGTTTTTAATCATTAAAGAAGAAATCATTGTATCACCATTAAGACTGGAGTGTTTAAACAGAATATTCTAAATTCCTTCTAGGAAGTTTCTCTCTTATTTTTTTTCCATTTTTGTTGTTGTTGTTCTAAATTTATCGTTAATGTTGAAAGTATTACAGATGTCCCCTTTCCTCCCCATTGACCCACTCCCATCCCATCCCCAGGCCTTCACCCCACTATTGTCTGTGTCCATGTGTTATGCCTATATGCATGTAAGTTCTTTGGTTGATCTCTTCTCTTCCCTCACTCCCTTCCCTCTGAGAATCCTCAGTCTGTTCATGCTTCCATGTCTCTGGATCTATTTTGTTTGTCAGATTATTTTGTTCATTAGATTCCATATATAAGTGAGATCATGTGATACTTGTCTTTCTCCGACTGGCTTCTCTCTTATTTTGTAATGGGTTTCAAGATTTGCTGTTGTAATTGGTTTTGCTGGGGGAGGGGCACGATTTCTGTTTCAGTCATTTTAAGGTTTATTATTGTTTTGTTATCAGAAGTTAATTCTAAATGTCTTTGCTTTTATATAACAAAAACAATGTTTTGAAATCATCCTGATCTGGCCTCGTATTATCTTTCCTGGTGTGTAGCCTGTTATCATCGGCAGTATTCCCAAGGCAGATCTCAGCGCTTTCACTGTTGAGGGAATAATTAGCTTTTCTCACTTGCACGGTTTAAAGAAAGGAGGGGAAGAAGCTTCTTTTTTCTCCTTTTAACTTCCAGGTCCCTACGGCAAACACATTTGATAAAGACCTAAAGGGAGGTGGGGTGAGAGGTGGTATCTCTGATGTCTTGGATGTCTAGTCTAGTGACTCCAAAATTGTGTTAAGGGACTTACAGTTGCTTTATTCATACACTTGTTAATTCTTTGAGGTTTTGTGGGGGTTTTTAACACCTATTGAGCAGGCATTGTGTTAGGATAGATGAATGACCAGCACCCTTTGGAGCTCAGAAGCAAGGGACCTGAAAACAGCTGACGGTTCATTATAACCAGGACCAGACTGGAACCTTTAGAGGCCTTACTAGTACATACATGTGGGTGCTACTGGTCCACATCTCTCCATAAATAAATAAGGTCAATACCACTGTGCTTATCTCTCTCAAGGATTACATTTATTTGGAGAGGGAAACTAAATATCTGTCCAAATTTTTCTCTCTTTCATTTTACTTTCTTGTGCCAGCTTTAACAGTGCCCAAAGGCTGTGCTCAGTTTACCTCCTGAGAGGTGACCAACCCTAAGAGCACTTGAATGTGTTAACGAAATGCAAAGGAAACCGAGGAGGCCTGGGCAGGCACTCCATGGTTGGCCTTCAGTTTCATTGAAAAATTAGCACTTAACCGCTGCATTGAAACTCACTTGGGCTTTACTTGGGGAAGTGAAAATGGAGACAAATGTGTATGAATTTACTGGCTGCCCCTCTTACTGCATAGACCCTGTTCTGGAAGAATACATCTGGAAGCTTTTGGGGAAAAGAAATATTTTATAAGCAAGTGTTTGTAAAGGCTGCTGCCTTTTTCCTGAATTAAGTTGGCCATCATTTAAGTGTTGTCTGGCCAACAGATAATTGTATTTTCATTGATGTTTTGAGATTCATCTGTACCAACTAGAGCACTCACCAATGATTTTGTTATCTTCTTATAAAATATTGGATGGTATTTGTTGAGTTAAAGATTACAGACACTACTCAAATGCAATATTCTGGAAGTTTCAGTCATTGATTCTATGGTTACAGACCAGCACTATCTTAACCCTCTTTACTCAATCATGAGTACTATTTAGGGGATGTGAGTAGAGGAGATTCTTCGCCCAACACACAATAAAACAAACTTTAAAATCATTTAACAAACTTGACTGCTTATCAAAAATAATAGTAATAAAAATCAAGCCCCTTTGAGATGTTTTGTACCAAAATAGAGGCAGCCATTAGCTGTATTGAATCACCAGGTAAGTGCTCTTCATCCCACATAATTCAAAGGACAGGCACTTCCCATTCAAGTTTGAGTTACAGAAAGATTTAAAATAAGGTGCTGTACTTCATAGGTCTTCTGGTTCTTTTAGCCAAGATATTACATCTGAGACATCTGTAGGCCTGCTATGTTGTGGATACAACCTGCTACTAGATATGCTGAGCATGGGGTAGAGCCAAGCCTCTGCAAGTTCAGGAGTTGGTGATACTTTTGGGGTCCCTCTCTGCTGAGCTCCTGTTGGAGACAGAGTTTCAAGAAAGATATGAAGAGAGAAACAGAATAAAGACTTGAGTCTGGGGTAATAAATAATTGCTTAAATGAGCAATCTGATTTTAGTTGAGGGTTTTCAGGATACTTGCATATAAATTGGGACTTTAAAGGTAATTCAAAATATTCATTCACTCAACCAATAGTATTTTGACTTTTAATTATACAAATAGAAATAAATTGTAGGATGAGCTAGAAGAATGCAAATTAAACTTTCTTAGAAAAAAAAACTCTCTCTCCTTTACGGCAACTCAAGAGTCATGGTAGGGGTACCTACTAATCAGATAATAATTCTAAGCTAAAGCACAATGATTGGATACACTACTTTTTAAGAGAGATGAGTACTTGCATCCCAATCTAACAAACAGCAAGAGAAGCAGCCTTCTCTGCACTGTAGGAGAAATGGTTTTACTGCCACATTTGGGAGTATCCTCATGAAAATACGGTCCCGCACACAAACTAAAAGGAAGGACGTACAGTCATGTGCTGCTTAATGCCATACCTTCAACTAAGCATAATCTTTTTAAAATTTCTTTATAACAGAGTTTTCATTGTTTTGACAAAATTTCAGAAATGACATTGTAGGAGAGGAAAATAACTTTCCCTCTACCATTCTAAGATCTTGGCTGGTTCCCTGTAACCAAAGACAGATTAATAAGAGAAAATACAAACAAACTTATTAACACATATATCTCTTATAGATACCTTCAGAAATGACTAACTCTCAGAACTGGCTTAGAATTCAGGCTTAAAAAGCTCCTTGAGTTTTCCTTCCTTTATCCAGGAATAAACAATTGTGTGTTCCCAGAGAAAATACTCTTACAATAAGTTAGACATAAATCAATCATTGCTGCCCAGCTGGTGTTGCTCAGTGGTTGAGCATCGACCTATGAACCAGGAGGTCAAGGTTCGATTCCTAGTCTCCCAGTTGGGGCACATGCCCAAGTTGCAAGCTTGATCCTCAGGAGGGAGCATGCAGGAGGCAGCCGATTGATGATTCTCTCTCATCATTGATCTTCCTATGTCTCTCTTCTTCTCCCTCCCTATCTCTGAAAATCAATAAAAATATATTTTTTAAAAAAAAAAGAAAGAAAGAAAGCCATCATTGCCAATATTGGGTTCTTTGGCCTCTGATCACTATTGGAGGAGTGAGAGAGTGCTTCCTGTACAAGCTGAGGCTGCATTGTTTTTGGCTTCTCCCCACCACTTCCCATTCCTGTAACTATGGGGAGCAGTTATCCTCTGCTCCCACGTTGGTAACTAATACTACAGTCATTCTCCCAACCCTCCAGATAAAATACAGAATGCCCAGAGAAATTTGAATGTCAAGGAAAGAACAAATAACTTTTAAATGTAAATATGTCTAAAATTTTGCATGAGACATACTTATTCAAATTTAACTGAATATCCTGTTTTTCTTTTTCCTACATATGG
The DNA here is from genome assembly GCF_000147115.1 of Myotis lucifugus. NCBI lineage: Eukaryota > Metazoa > Chordata > Mammalia > Chiroptera > Vespertilionidae > Myotis > Myotis lucifugus. The sequence goes on along the minus strand of NW_005871060.1, from coordinate 4,798,278 downwards.
CAAGTCTATTTAATCATTTAACCATCATTTCTGTTTTCCTCAGTCTTAAACTTAGGCTCCTGTTTCCCAGGTTCTTTAGCAACCTATGTGTAGAAAAAAGATGTTGGCATTACAAAGTATTAGCAAGGATGTGCAGCAACTAGAACTCTCATACATTACTGATGGAAGTGGAAATTGGTACCACTACTTCAGAATACTGTTTAGCACTATCTACTAACCCTAGGGCCCAGCAGTCTACCCCTGGGTATAGACATAACAAATACATACATAGTCCACTTGAAGATATGTACAAGAATATCCATAGCAGCATTATGCTATTTGTAATAGTCCAAACTGAAAGGAATACAATGGTAGAGTGGATAAAAAAAATTGTGGTATATCTATATAATAGGGTATTATATGGCAATAAGAATGAATGAATTAGCCCTGGACAGTGTGGCTCAGTTGGTTGGGAGTCATCTATGCACCAAACAGTTGCTGGTTCCATTCCCAGTCAGGGCACATGCCCAGGTTGCGGGCTCGATCCCTGGTAGGGGGAGTACAAGAGGCAGCCCATCGATGTTTCACTCTCACATTGATGTTTCTCTCTGTCTCTTCCTCTCCCTTCCTCTCTCTCTAAAAGTCAATTTTTAAAAAAAAATAATGAATGAATTATTGCTACATCTAACATGGTTGAATCTCACAATCATAATTTTGAGCAAAATAAGTCAGACACAGAAAAATAAATAATGTATATAACTAGGTAAACACAGGCAAAATGAGCCTCTGGTGTTCGAGGACAGAGGTTGCCTTTGGGCAGAGCGTAAGGCTCCCTAGGAGGGTAAGGAGGGTTCCTGGGGTTCTGGAAATGGCCTAGTCCTTGGGTCACGTTGTGGTTACAAGAATTTTTCACTTTGTAGAAGCTCATCAATCATGTTTATGACTTCTGCACTTTACTGTATACACAGGGGTGGGCAGAGTAGGTCTACAGTTATAATACAAATAAGTAATACTATCTATACTAATAAAAGGGTAATATGCTAATTAGATCGGGTTGACCAGCCATCTTCCAGATGTCTGACTTCCTTCCAGACAAAGCCACGGTGGTGACGGCCAAGGCAGAGGCAGTTAGGGTCGATCAGGACAGCAGGGGAGAACAGTTCGGGGTGAGATCAGGCTGGCAGGGGAGGGCTGTTAGAGGTGACCAGGCAGGCAGGGGAGGAAGTTAGGGGTGACCAGGCCAGCAAGGGAGGGCAGTTGGGGGCAAAATCAGGCCAGCAGGGAAGGGCTGTTAGAGGTGACCAGGCAGGCAGGCAGAGGGGGTTAGGGGCGATCAGGCAGGCAGGTGAGTAGTTAGGAGCCAGTGGTTCTGGATTGCAAGAGGGACGTCCAACTGCCGGTTTAGGCCCGATCCCGCAGGGACAAAACCAGCAGTCGGACATCCCCCGGGGGGTCTCGGATTGGAGAGGGTGCAGGCCAGGCTGAGGGAAAACCTGCCCCCCCCCCCATGCACGATTTTCGTGCACCAGGTCTCTAGTAATTAATAAATAACAATACAAGAATAAACTGTGTTTTGTGTACTCACAACTGTAGACCTACTTTTGCCCTACCTGTATATTGCTCTTCAATTAAAAGTTTACTTAAAGAGAAAAAAAATGGTAGAACTGGATAGGTTAAACTGTTGACTTGGGAACAGTAAGCAGAAGTAAAAGAGGCAAGCATGGTGGTAGGACTAGCCACAGGACTTGCCACACAGGAGAGGAATTTCAGAGCAGGATGTGAATGAATCCGTGGGGGATCCCAGAGTCACAGAATGATTCCTGAGTTCCAGTGTTTGCATTTTGAACATTTCTGAACTAAGAAGTGACGTGTTAGTTTTCATTCCTCACAGGGACTGCTTTTCAGGCCTATTGTAGACACGACTTATGCATCTGCTGGGAAACTAGACAACCTTTAGGCTCCATCCTAAAGGTTGATGTTCTCTACACCACGGTTTCTCACCTCAGCACTGTTGACATTTGGGACTAGAAAACTCTTTGTTGTGGAGGTTGTTCTGTGCTTTGCAGGTTGTTTAGTAACATCCCTGGCCTCTACCCACTAGATCAAATAGCACCTCACCCCCAGTTATGACACCAAAAATGTCTCTAGATATTTCCGTATGTCTCCTGGAAGTTACAATCGTCTCTGGTTGAGAACCAGTCCTCTAAACCTGTATTGTGGAACTCTAAGGCAAGTTTTTGAGTGCTTTCAGGATGTTAAAAATAATATGTACATATACATAAACACGTAAATAACTACATAAAAAGAAAGCAAAGTTAGTCACAAACTGTCTAGCTCCCAAAATTTACCTGAGAAGGGACATTCTAGGAAAGCCCTTACCTTTTATTCTTGAGCAGGGCTCGCTCATTTCAACTGGCTAAGAATTGTAATTCCTCATTGGTGGATTCAATGGAAAGAAGAATAAAGGCTGTGGAGTTCCCCAGAACTGAATTCAAGCCCCAGCCCTGCCACTCTGTCACTTTGGACATGTGATGTGGTGGATTCAATGGAAAGAAGAATAAAGGCTGTGGAGTTCCCCAGAACTGAATTCAATATCTAAGACTGTAAAGGAAGTACGAGTAGGCAGAGGGATAGTATTGTGTTTCCGTTTTATTTTTTATTTAATAATATTCACAAAGCACTTACATTATGCCAGATATCACTCAAAGGGCTTTTCAAATATTGACTCATTTAGTCCTTCTGACAACTTCAGAAGCTTAGGTTCTGTCAATACCCTATTTCACAGATATGGAAACTGAGCACAGAGAAGCGATTACGAGGAGGACAAGGGGCCACACTCAGTCTTTGAGACAAGCCTCATTTCTCACCTATATTGTAAAGAGGTCGCAAACCTGGGATCCTTCAGTCCGCAGGCCGACGCTCTGTCCACTGAGCCAAACTGGTCAGGGCGGATGTGTCATTCTTAACAAGCTCCTCAGTTATAACATACATGTTAGCTTGCAATGTGAAGGAAAACCCCTATTCTGTAAAACTACTGTTTGGAATTCTCTGCTATTCTCTGGATGGCCTCTTATTCTGAAAAAATAACTTTGCTTTCTAGGCTGCTTGAATAGTTGGGGAGATAAACTTAGCTGTCTGACCTTGTAGGCCAGAGACTAGATACACCCAATGCCATGCCAGGTGCATTTTTTAATTGGATAGAACTGTGTAGCTTTCAAGGCCACCGCCAGCAAGCACACAAAGGGCTGGCTCTTCTATAAAAAGGGAAGTTCTGCTTGTAGCTTTGCTTAGATTTGGATTCATTTCCCTAGGCCCGCCACGGTGAATAAAGTGTAACTCCAAACTCTCAGAGCGCTGTATGGTTCTGGTCCGGTTTTTCTGTAACAGCAATACGACAGCAGTGTTCTAAGACAAAATGTCTGTAGACAGAAACCAGTAGAAAATATCTGTTATGTAGAGTATTTTAATTAATAAGACCCTGTTACAACCAGAACTACAAAAGACTCCTATATAAAAACTTAAAACTTTGTGCCTTACCCTGCACAACTTTAAATTCACTTGATTAGACAAGGCAATACTATCCATTCTCAGGATTTTTAACCATGATCTCTCTGCTAATTCATTCTCTCCACAATACTGCACGTGGATAGGAGTCCCTGGTCAACCCTTTGCTATTTTCTCCTGTTGGTAAATAGTCTCTGCTCTACCACATAGCCGAATGTTTTCCTGCATTATCAAGAAAGATATCATTACCCTCCCAATTAAGCAGAGAGAAGAAAGACCTTTGGATTCTAATTAAATATTTACCTATATCTTGCAGTTTCAAATATGATTCTGGAAGGCTTTGGCCGTAATTATATAGCCTCAAGCTGGCTGGTGTCCCTTTGGGTCATAAAGCAAGTTCTTGATAACAAGTGTTAGAGACACCTTTCTAGGGCAGTTCAAAGTGCCTTTGGCTTTATTATTCGAGAGAACTTTGGTCCCTTTTTTAAAGGACTCAGCTGTTGGTAGAAATCAGTTGATAACAGCCACAGATCTGAGTAGACAGAATCACCCCGGAAGAGGAGCAGGGCATGGTGAAAAGCTAAGAAAATGCATTAGGAAGGACCTAGAAAGAGTGAAATGACACGTCCCCATAGCCACCAGAGTGGCTGCATCAGAATCGCCTCTTAAAAAATTTACACACCCAGGGTCCACCCCAGGCTACTCAATCAGAAGCAAGAATCTGTCTTTTTAACCAGGCCCTAAGGATGAACCTAAGTGTGCAGCCCGGATAGGGAAGCATGTTGATAGAATTGTTAACTGGGGTTGTCACAGTGGAGGAAAACTGAAGGCAGCAAAGCCCAAGGACAATGGGGGGCAATGGGGTTCCCTTGCAACTGGTCAAGGGAAGTGTTAGAAGTGAGCGGGGACCAAGACTACAGAACACAGTACTATAGTCAGATTTGAAATAGTCAAGCAGCGAGTTTGAACGTTGGTAATTGTGAAAACAAACACATGTTCTCTTTTGAGAGCTTCGGAGACTTCCCCTGATCGCAGAGTGAAATATAAAAAGTACAGGCACCACTTTGTTTGAGAGACACTGTTTCCTGGTAGTTTTTCAGCCAGTGGGTTTTTCTGCGCGACCTTGAAGCCTCTTTTTATTTTCAGATTCTGACCTGACATCTTCACCAAAGGAAACTGAGTGTTGTTTTTTTCTAAGTAACGGGGGCCTTCTATTAAAACTTTAGCTATCCGGATATCACTAATAGATACACAGGAACGCTGACGTCCGTTGGAAGCATCTGTTTTAATAACAATCTTATGGAAAAGTGAAGAACTCTATCTCAGAGTTCTCTTAAGGGACAACTGGGAAAATGCCTGTGGAATACCTCTGTAAAAACTGATTATAATTGCTAGTCAATAGAAACACTTCAAATGCAAAATAGACGTTGTTCAGGGTGGTTGCCTTGAAAAAAGCAAAAACAACAACAACAACATAATCTTGCTGATCGGTGAAAGGGGGAGTGAAAACCTGAGAGAGAAGCCTTCATCCCCTTAACTTTATGGTTTTAAATCCCAGATATCCATAGCAGCCTGGAAATGTTAGGCGACGTTGGGAGCATGTGAGCCGCCTTCCACAGGAGAGAGGAGATGAAAGGCCTTCTCAGCCGGTATCTATATTATATGGAACGAATGCTTTTTTGGTTTTGTTTTACAGGCAGTGACCTTCGCAGTGATCCTAAAAAATGAACCCCGTTGTCACGCAGCCCAGGTATGGTGCAGGAGGTTCCACGGCCAGCGACTGGCAAACCGGCACGTTTGACTGCTGCAGCGACATAGGGATTTGTAAGTGCACACAGCCATTGCTTTCTCCTTGACTGCTAGTAACTATGCAGATTATTAGCACAACAAACACTGTGTTTATTTATCCTTCCATGTGTCACTCTCTAACTCAGAAGTCACAAGCCCTGGGTGGATTTAGCCACCAGGTGTGTTTTGTTTGTTTGTTTTTGTCCTGTACATGTTGCGCCTTCTTGATGTACTAATTTTAATATAGTAGCAAACATCGAAAAATCAGATTTCACACAAAAATCCAGCTTTTCGATCTAGATGTCCAGCTTCTCTTGAAAATGAGGAAAATCTGGAAAGATGAGTCCCCATTCTCACGTGGCAGAGGTCCGTCAGCTGCGGCTGAGGATGAGCCAAGCCCTTAAAAAAGGATTCTCGCTCCACAGTTTGCCATATTTATGTTCACCATCCACTGTTTTGGGGGTTTTCCAACCTACCTCACTCATTTATTTTACCTGCCTGGCCTTGAGTGTGTGATCCTTGTTTAGATCAATCACCTCTTTTTAAATGTCTCACCTCTGTAGTATCACCATGTTCTTTTTTTAAAATATATTTTTATTGATTTCAGAGAGGAAAGGAGAGGGAGAGAGAGATAGAAACATTAATGACAAGAGAGAATCATTGATTGACTGCCTCCTGCACGCCCCACACTGGGGATCAAACCTGCAACCCGGGCATGTGCCCTGACCGGGGATCAAACCGTGATCTCCTGGTTCATAGGTCGACACTCAACTGCTGAGCCACGCCAGCCAGGCTCACCATGTTCTTGACATGCTTCTCCAGTTTTCTATTTACCTCATCCTTTCCTAAGAAGTTGACTATGCTTTCCGGCTTTCAGTGATACGCTTGTGGCTGTCCCATTTCAGCAAGCAGTGTAGAATTTTTATTTTACTGACATCATTATTTTGCACGACCAACCACGCTTTTGCATGAGAAAATTGTCCTTATTTCAGAGTCTATTGCCACATGAGCTGCAGATGCCCTGTGTGGAGCATCTTTCCAGTGTCTCTGAGAAACAGCCTCCTTATTTTTAAATTATTTTTATTTTTATTTTTTGGTACATGATGGAGGTTCCAAGTTCATTAGAGATAGCCTTTTGTGTAAATCAATCAAAAAAAACCAAGGACTTTCTTATCTTATTTGGGGTACAGCATTATCCAAACTCCACCTCAGCCCTAGCTGGTTTGGCTCAGTGGATAGAGCGTCGGCCTGCGGACTGAAGGGTCCCGGGTTCAATTCTGGTCACGGGCACATGACAGGGTTGTGGGCTCGATCCCCACAGGGGTTGTGCAGGAGGCAGCCGATCAGTGATTCTCTCTCATCATTGATGTTTCTATTTCTCTCTCTCCCGCTCCCTTCCTCTCTGAAACCAATAAAAATATATTTTTAAAAAACCCACCTCAGAGCTTTCCAAAATAGACTTTCACTCAGAGCATGTTTGAGAACCTTTCCTGTTTGTTGCCATTTCCTTAGGCCCACTTTTGGTCTTAGGCAGATTCCTTAAAGTGAGATAGCAGTAAGCTCTTTAACATTTCTGTGCTACTATCCCTTAACTTCTGCTTGCTTCCGTCCTCCTGTCGCTAACAGGGCTCTGCTCTTTGCCTGCATGACCATCTAAAACGTATTCCCCATTGCATTTCTCATTTTGGCACTAAGGACTTCTCCACTCTCCCCTTTCTGACCCTAAACACCCTCCCACGTTTTCAGAGGGCTTTTCAGACCTCCTGACACCACAAACGTCCTACACACACGTGGCCGGGAACAGAGAGATCAGTTTTACATGCTCAGTTTGACAAGGCAGAAGCCTTTACAATCAAATCTGACCTGATGCTATGACAGGCACATTTTTCCCAGTCTCGGGACAGTCGGGCCCAGAAGCGGTACGTAAGGAGCCAGGGACCACACTGTGTTCTCAGAGGGTCTGAAGGCCAGTTCCCGGGCAAGCACCTATTGGAAAGCGGGTGATTTGGTGGAAACCACGATGACTTGCACCAACTCCCCTGTGTGGTTTTACTCTCACTCAGGCCTCTGCGGGACTTTCTTCCCTCTGTGCCTTTCGTGTCAGATTGCCTCTGACATGGACGAATGCTGCTTATGTGGAGCATCTGTCGCCATGAGGACCTTGTATCGGACTCGATACGGCATCCCGGTGAGTCACCCCAGGGTCCACGGGAGGTGGTTTTAGCCCGGACACCCGAGGGCTTTCCTTAATCCATGATTCCCCTCCTCACCTTCATGCCTTGACCTAGTCTTTTCTCCATCACCATCCTAACCTCTAAAGTGATTGACAGGGGCAGTGTGGCTATCTATTCTTTGGGATATATTTATAATAAAATATTTAATTGATCCAGTAGATGTGTCCGAAAAAGTTGCTGGTGGTGAGTAGGTGAGGGCCAGAGGCCAGCACGGGACCCTTAGCCTCTCCTGGCTTTACCCAGAGTCACATGGGCCCTGAAGGTTTCTCACAGAGCCTTGGGTAAGGAGAGCTCAGGGCATCCTCTCCATGCTGTCCCGCTTGCCTCATTGGTAACTCGTAAGGGAGCATTCATGCATGGAAAAGGGACCACTGAGCACCCAGAACCTTGTTAAATCATAGGCTGATGTTCATTATTCAGTGGGGATTTACTGAGTACATAGAACATGCCAATTACCGTTGCAGATGCTAGAGACATGTCAGTGAATAAAGGAAATCAAAATCCTTGTCTTCATGGAGTTTACGTTCTTTTATTTTTTTAAGCCCTTTCAACATAATTTCAGACTTAATGAAAAGTTGCAGAAATGGTACAAAGACTTCCTGAAAACCCTTTGCCCAGATTCCCCAAGCAGTAAAAATTTGCCACACTTGTTTTATTTTTCTCTTTACCTTATCTATTTTTTTCCCCTGAGTCATTTGAGGATAGATTACAAACTTGATGCACTATTACATCTTTTTCAGTGTATTTCTTAAAAACAAGGACATTTTCTTATATAACCATGAAACAATGATCAAAATCAGGAATTTAACATTGATACAATACTAGTAGCTAATCTGTGGATCTTAGTAGAACTTTACCAATTATCCCAACACCATCCTTTAGATGAAAATAAAAGCAACCTGGGATCACACATTGCATTCAGTTGTCACACCTCTGTAGTCTCATACAATAAGAAACAGTTTCTCAGTCTTTCTTTGTTCTTTTTTGTTGTTGTTTTTTAAGTAACATAGACCAGTAGACTATCCCTCAGCTTGGTTTGTCAACTGTTTTCCCATAATTAGGTTGTACACTTTTGGCAGAAACTCCACAGAAGCTGAGCTGTGTTTGCCATACATTGTATCAGGAAGCACATGACATCCACTTACCCCATTATGTGTGATGTTACACTTGGTTAAGATAGTGTCTGCCAGGACCGTCCACTATAAAGTTGCTATTTTCCTCTTTATAATGGACTAGGGCCCAGTGCATGAATTCATGCACCTTGAAAGGAACTGTGGGCCTCGAGGCTGCGGTGGGCACAGGGGCAGGTCTCAGCCCATCCTCCGTGCTCCCGCCCAGCCCCTCCTGCCACGGCCCTGGGTCCCCTGCCTGCTGACAGTCCCCCTCCCACCGCCACTCCCACGTGCTGATCATGCCGGTCCTGCAGCAGGGTCGGCGCCCTTAGTGGGGATTGGGGCCAGCGCCAGCAGCAGGGTCGGCGCCGTTAGTGGGGGCAAGAGGTGGCTGCTGCCCCAATCGCCCCTCAGGAGCAAGGGGAGGTGGAGAAGCCCTCAGGGACAATCAAGGCTGGCAGCCCCTCACACCTGCTGATGGTGCCAAGCGATTGGGACCAGCACAGGGTGCCGACAGCAGGTGTGAGTGCTAGGCGGGACCATGGCACATGGGAGCAAAGAATTTTCAGTAATCACCAGAGGATCCCGCGATGACAGCGACCGGCGCCCCGCCTTGGTCTGGCGCCCCCACTCACCTGCTCCACCATCCTGCCACGGCCGATGCCCGCCATGTTCCGTGCGTGCACCCTGGTAGTCAGCGCACATCATAGCGACCATTGTTCGGTTGTTCCACTGTTCGGTCTATTTGCATATTAGGGTTTTACATATATAGATAGGATCTTGTGGGAGATGTAAATATCCTGTTCTTCATCAAACTTTCACCCACTAGTTCTAACATTCATTGAAGATTCTTGCCTGCATCAGTTACTATTATGATGGTTGCCAATGGCAGAGCTTACACTCTAATGGGAAGAGATAGTTACAATATAACTAAGTAAAAGTAAAATATATAGGATAGTGATGTGCTACAGTGAAAAGTAAAGCAAGGAAGAGGAAGAGCGTTGAAGTTTCTAATTTTAAATAGGGCTATCAGGAAAGACCTCAGTCAGAAAAGGCCTGAAAAAGGCCCAGGCAGAAGAAAGAGATAGATCTGAGGCCTTGAAGTAGAATTTAGCTGGAATGTTCTATCCAGAAGCAATTGTGGAGTGGGGGATAGGAATAGAGTGTGTGGGGGTATGGAATAGAAGAAGATGATGCCAGAGCATTAGCAAGGGCCTTGGAGGCTATAAGAACGTTTACTCTGAGTGAACTGGGAAGTCACTGACATGTTCTAAACAAAGACTGATATGATGGGTTCTTGCTCCTGAAAACTTAACCTCTGCCCCAGGCATTGCTCCCATGGGGGGAGAGCAAGTTTTTAATCTTCCTAACCTTGGCTCCCTCGCTGACAAAAGGATGCCTTCGCTAGGGTGGTGTAGTAAAGGTCACATAAGATAATGCATGGAAAAGGCTTAGCGCAGAGCCTGGAAAGTGATAGTGCTCAATAAATAACAGTTATCATTTTTGTTCTTATCTCAGAACATGACTCAGCTGATTTCCCAGGGCAGGGTTGGGTTCAGGCCTGGCTCCATTTCTCCCCTGTGCTTGCTCAGCACCTGACTCTCAGCACTCCTTGCAGCTCTCATGCGTGCCACTCACAAGGCAGATAACACATGGGAGTTCTTAACTTTGAACTGTGGACTTCCTAACATTACAGGCAAAGTGTCATGTGTTTGTAGTTACGTATATGGGTGTGAGTGGATTTCTCAAAGTGGCCCCTAACCCCAAAATGGTATAAGAGAAGGAGCACTTAGCTGGACTCTATATGATAAAAGTTCTGGGTTCAGCTCAGCAAATAGCTAATTTTTTGACTCTGGGAAATCATTTGGCCGCATTGGTTTTCTCGTCTGTCATGAGGAAGTTGCACAAGATGATTCTAAAGTCATTTCTAGGTCTAGGATTCTATGACAGAATTCTTGGCATACATTAAATAAGTGTATTTATAGACAGTGTATCTTCCTCCTTGTAACAGACCTTTAAAATGGTGAGTAAAACCCAGCCGGCATGGCTCAGGAGTTGAGCGGTGATCTATGAACCAGGAGGTCAGGGTTCACATTCCCAGTCAGGGCACATTGCAGGCTCGGGTTGCAGGCTCAACCCCCAGTAGGGGGCATGCAAGAGCAGCCAAGCAATGATTCTCTCTCATGGCTGATGTTTCTATCTCTCTCTCCATTCCTCTCTGAAATCAATGTATATGTATATAATGGCAAGTAAGTCCTAGGACTAATTTGTGCTTCCTGCTTTGTTTCCTGTTTACATCTGTGCAAACTCTCCTGGGGCTGCTACAATGCAGCCTCTGACTGATGGGCCCCTCCCTTCGTGGACCAGCCAATACAGCATTCCTTAGACCAGCGGTTCTCAACCTGTGGGTCACGACCCCTTTGGGGGTTGAACGACCCTTTCACAGCGGTCACCTAAGACCATCGGAAAACACATATATAATTACACATTGTCTTTGTGATTAATCATTATGCTTTAATTATGTTCAATTTGTAACAATGAAAATACATCCTGCATATCACATATTTACATTACGATTCATAACAGCATAATTACAGTTATGAAGTAGCAACAAAAATAATTTTATGGTTTGGGGTCACCACAACATGAGGAACTGTATTAAAGGGTCGCGGCATTAGGAAGGTTGAGAACTACTGCCTTAGGTCAAGGAGGGCACAGCCTCTGCTGGAGAGAAGGAGAAAGGAAACAGCTACCATCTGCTGGGATAGGATTTTGACATATAATTGCTCATTTACTACTTAAAAACTTTTTATGGCATCAAGACTGTGGTCTCCACTTTATAGGTATGGAAACCAGGGGTAAGACAGGCTTAAGGTCACAGAACATGGAAATGCTGGTTTATTCTAACTCCAAATGTCTGGTTTCTCCCACTTGATCATCCTGCCTTCCTGCGTAGATGTGTGGGCAACCATGTACCACAAGTCATTCATTTATTCGCTCAATCAATGCATCTGTAAGTGCTGATAACAAGACCCTTTTTAATCAGAGAAGTACTAGTCCAGTTTAACCAAGCAGAGTGGTGAATGCAGAGTCTTTGTTTCTGGCACCCATTTCCCAAGAAACTATTCCCCTCAAGGCATTTGTATCCCTTATTAACTTCAACACGATGTCAACCTGTAGTTCATTTCCTCTTTCTTTGAAAAAGGAACATTTTTTCTTCTCTATAGTCTCTATATGTATATTATGAAACAGACTTAGAATCAGGTTGTGTTTTCTATAAGTTTCCCTAGGTTTCTCAGCAAATAATAGTGGGATTTTTCCCCCCTAAAAACTACCTGAGCCCGACCAGTGTAGCTCTGTGGTTGAGCATTGACCCATGAACCAGGAGGTCATGGTTCGATTCCTGGTCAGGGCACATGCCTGGGTTGCAGGCTCGATCCCCAGTAGGTGGCATATAGGAGGCAGCTGATCAATTATTCTCTTTCATCATTCATAATTCTATCTCTCTCTCCCTCTCCCTTACTCTCTCTGAAATCAATGGAAAAAAATGTATATATATATATATATATATATATATATATATATATATATATATAATGTTTTAAAAACAATCTGAGGTAAATAGACAAGGCATAGACATACTGTCTCATTACTAATGAGAATGTTTTCTTCTTTGTGGCATAATGGTGGTTTAATGAAGGTTTAAAAGATTTTTAAAAGTAAATAGTAAATAATGAATTAAAGACTGAAAAGTACAAGTCCTATGAGGAAAGATTAAAGAAACTGTGGATTATTTATCAGGGAAAAAGAGAAGGCTACAAGACTGAATTATCTTCAGGCTGAATATCTGTTCCTCCCTCTGACAAGGGGCACAACTTTAGACGAGTTTTAACACTGCTATTCATTTGTCCCCTTTTTCCCCACATGCTTACTCTGGTAGATGAGAATCAAAATCACTGTAGCAATAGAAAATTTTTCATAAAAAATAGAGCACTTGCTCTGGCCAGTTTTTCTCAGTGGTTAGAGCATTGGCCTGAGGACCAAAGGGTCCTGGGTTCGATTCCCGGTCAAGGGCACATACCTCAGTTGTGGGTTCAATCCCCAGCCCTGGTCAGGGCATGTGCAGGAGGCAACCAATTGATGTGTTTCTCTCACATCGATGTGTTTCTCTCCCCCCATCCCCCGCCTCCTTCCACTCTGTCTGAAATATCAACGGAAAATATATCCTTGGGTGAGGATTTTAAAAAAAGAATAGAGCACGCATAATCTCAACATTTAGGAGCTCCTAACCCTTATAAACTCAATCTGCCATAGCTATCTCTTTCTTCCTCATTTTCTCTCTGCTCACACTACAAATTGGGAATTGTATTTACTCAACACTTTTTAAAAAATTCGTGCTATCAAAAAAAAATGGAGCTCAAAATTATTTCAATCCATCAAGTCACACCATCATAGAATCTGGTTGTCAGACTAGAGCCCCCTAGATCACCCAGTGCCTCCCACACAAAGCAGGGTTCCTCCAAGGGCATCTCTACCAGAGGGTCAGTGAGGGCCCACCTGGACTCTGCCAGAGAGAGGGCCCTCAGAACTTTGAAAGCAGCCCATGTATGGCTTTTCCAAACATCATTCGTTCCCTTCTTTCTTTCCCCTCATAACTATATGTCCCTCTCTCACTTCGGACTTTCTCCCTTGCAGAACATGAGAGATGCCAATGAAAATGGCTGAGGGATTCAAGAGGAGGCTTGGTCTGTCACTGCTCACCAACTATAGAAAAATGGGTGCATTGCACCACTTGCTTTAAAGGGAGCCATTCCAGAAAGACCAAGCACTGCCACCCATTTGCTATGTGATCCTAGCAAGTCTTTTAACTTCTCTGGGTCATCAGAAAAGTGGGGATAATGTCACAGAATCCTCATGACAAGTGACCAAATGTATGTTTTAAAGAGGTTGGAAAAGCTATACAAATGCAGGAAATTGTGTGACTGTGTTTATAGACTACATGCGGACTCATGTGTCTGTCTGTTTGTGTTTTTAACAGGGATCCATTTGCAACGACTCCCTAATGCTGATGTGTTTCCCTCAGTGCGTCCTTTGTCAACTCAAGAGAGATATTGAAAAAAGAAAAGAAATGAATGCTTTTTAAAGATGTTTGGTATGTTGGTGGGAATTCCTGATTTATGAGTATCAAAATAAAATTTCAAAGCCATCTTTTATTTCCTTGGTACTGTCTCACAGAGACATGAGATACCCCTTAACAGATGGAGGGCAAGTGATGTTTAATTGCCAGTCTACACCCATCAGTTAGTAGCCAGCTTTCCAGAGCCTGGATGGAAAGGACTAAGCCCAGTTGCATAGGAATTGTGTGACGTTTTAAAGGTGTCTGCCACAACAGGAGTGGCCGTGTGATGCACCAAATAAACCATGCCCATCTTAGATACCCCATAACCTAAGGTGGTAGAGATATGTGCATGACCGAATACTCATCTGTCTAAGCCTGGATCTCAAGGCACTGCCACCAACAGTAACCAGCTGAGATGCTATGCTGTGTGAATGTACCTACTTATGTGTTCTTATCAGTACCACAGTATTAAAACAGTAATTCATTCTCCAAGGTGGTAGGAGACTCTTTTGGTCTCTATAAATTATGTGTGGACAATTCTCTGAGTTATCCAAAATGCCTGATCACATTTTTAATCTCCTCACTTCTTCCTATTTCTCTCAGGCAAGAGGGCAGTGGCTTATCCAGTCCCGTCTTTCAATTTCTTCTGCCAATCCCCGTAACATTTGCAGTCAGAGTTTAGCTTTCACATGGAAATGGCTATTCTCTGTAAAAGTCCTTGGTCAGGATGGTGCATTCACGTGTATGATCGGTTGGTGCTCTCTCTAAGCTATGTTTGCCACCTGCAGCACAAAGTAATGTCCTCTTCATGAACCATGCTTCAGTGTGTTTCACTTTTAGTGCCATTTTATTGTCCTAGTATTTGCCTTCTGCTTGTTTTATAAATATATTTTATTGCCCTGGCTGGTTTGGCTCAGTGGATAGACTGTCGGCCTGCAGACTGAAGGGTCCCAGGTTCGATTCCGGTCAGGGGTATGTGCCTTGGTTTCGGGCACATCCCCAGTGGGGAGTGTGCAGGAGGCAGCTGATTGATGTTTCTCTCTCATCGATGTTTCTGACTCTCTATCCCTCTCCCCTCCTCTCTGTGGAAAATCAGTAAAATATATTTTAAAAAAATAAACAAATAAATAAATAAATAAATTTTATTTTTTGTTAATCCTCACCTGAGGATATTTTTCCATTGATTTTTAGGGAGAGTGGAGGAGAGAGGGAAAGACAGCGAGAAACATCGATGTGAGAGAAACACATCTATTGGTTGCCTCCAACTAGGGCCAGGGCCCAAGGAACCTGCAACCAAGGTACGTGCCCTTGACCGGGATTGAACCTGGGACCCTTTGGTCCACAGGCCGACTCTCTATCAACTGAGCCAAACAGGCTAGGGCCATGGTCGGCAAACTGCGACTCGCAAGCCACATGTGGCTCTTTGGCCCCTTGAGTGTGGCTCTTCCACAAAATACCACGTGCGGGTGCACGTACAGTGCGATTGACACTTCGTGGCCCATGCGCAGAAGTCGGTTTTCAGCCTGGGCGAGTTTATTTTGAAGAAGTACTGTTGATATTTGGCTCTGTTAACTAATGAGTTTGCCGACCACTGGCTAGGGCAGTGATGGCGAACCTTTTGAGCTCGGCGTGCCAGCATTTTGAAAAACCCTAACTTAACTCTGGTGCTGTGTCACATATAGAAATTTTTTTATATTTGCAACCATAGTAAAACAAAGACTTATATTTTTGATATTTATTTTATATATTTAAGAGCCATTTAACAAAGAAAAATCAACCAAAAAAATTAGTTCACGTGTCACCTCTGACACACGTGTCATAGGTTCGCCATCACTGGGCTAGGGCATGCCTTCTGATTGTTTTAAACGGCTTCCCTCAATGACCGAAGTGCTTAACTCACTTTCAAGCAAAGTCAAGATGGAGAGTTTTCTTATCATTATACCCTACCTCCTAAGAATTGACTATTATCTCTCTTCCCAAGCAGTGATGCTTTAAAAAAAATAAAGTTTTTATTGATTTGAGAGAGATAGGAAGGGAGAGGGAGAGAGAGAAACATTGACCAGAGAGAAACATCAGTCAGCTGTCTCCTGCATGCCCCCTACTGGGGATGGAGCCCGAAACCCAGGCAGGTGCTCTGCCCAGGGATCCAATCAGTGACCTCTCAATGCATAGGATGATGCCCAACCAACTGAGCTACATCTGCCAGGGCAACAGGGATGCTTTTCTAAAGGCCTATGTTACCAACCTGACTCAGAATTTGATGCCAAAGTAGCCCTTAAGGAATTAGAATGTGGCAGTAGACTGGTCTAGTCATCGTGAAAAATATTATTTTAGGTTCTCTGCTTTTTAGATACTATTATCTTCACATGTTTGGTGATTCGTTGTCATTTGGTAACAGAAGTGAACTATGGCCGTCTACAGAGCATTCCGTTGGTTCACTCAACCACCTAGCAATAGTGCCTGACACATAGTCGGCACTTAATAAATATTGTGGATGAAAAAGTGAACACAAGTTTCAGCCAAAAAACAAATTGAATCCCTAACCTAGGAGGCTCATCTAATTCTTAACTGGTGGTCATGACTCTTCCTAATAAATTGTATTGAACCAGGAGCCATTGTTTGATGTTGATTCTAAATAAGTAGAAATTGGGCAGTATAGTAGGGGTGGAATAGAAGTTTTGATATTTGGAACAAAATCATATAAAGAAAGATGGGACCAATAAATCCTAATTTTTCATTCATTTGTTCTTTTTTTTTTCTTTTTTTCTCTGATTCTTACAGGTAAAATTTCAATTGTGGTGAAAGAAAAATACTGGAATGAAATGCTGCATTTATTAAGTGCTATCTCACCTCAAATATTAGAAATTAATGCAATTAATTATATGGTTTCAAATGGCTTCAAAACATTTTTATTTCCAATTAATTTTGAAAGAGTTATGTTTCCAGCTCTAGTCTGTAAGATAACTGCCATTAAAAAACATTGAATCCCTCAACAGTTCTTGTGTCTTTAAATACTACTTCATGGGAAATTACATAAACTTTTTAAAAAATGAACCCCAGGTTGTCAAAGTTGAATGATGGGTAGGTGGAGATTCTTTATTCTACTTTTCTACCTTTATATGTGTTTGAAAATGTCCACAACAAAGGTTTTAAAATGTTGTCCAGTAAAAAGCTTTTATTATTTTGGATTTTCCCTCCACTGAAGGTTGGGCGCTACCCTGTGTGGTCCTTCACCCCAGGCGAGTGTGGTCATCTCCCGCCGCGGCCCCCAGTCCCCTTTCTCCCAGCAGCCCCACTCCCACCACCAAGGCTCCCACGTGCTGACCGTGCTGGCCCTGCTCACACCCATTGATGGCACGGAGCGACTGGGGCCAGTGCCAGCAGGACCGGCACCATCAGCAGGTGCAAGTGGCGGCTGCAGGCCCCAATTGCCCCTCAGGAGCAGGGGGAAGTGGAGAAGCCCTAATATGTGATCATGGCTGGCAGCTGCCGCTAGCACCCACTGATGGCGCTGAGTGATTGGGGCCAGCACCAGGCACTGGCAGTGGTATGAGTGGCAGCTCTGGCACCGGCAGTAGGTGGGAGTGGGGCTGGCACTGGCAGCAGGTGCAACCACCGGGCAGGACCATGGTGCGCAGGAGCAAAGAATTTTCAGTAACCACCAGAGGCTCGCCCTGATAACAGCGACCGGAGCCCCACCTTGGTCTGGCTCCCCGCTCACCTGCTCCACCATCCTGCTGTGGCTGATGTCCGCCATGTTCTGTGCTCTGCCGCCTGCTGCCACCGCCCACCATGTTCCACACATGCCCCCTGGTGGTCAGAGCACGTCATAGTGACCGGTTGTTCCACTGTTCAGTCTATTTGCATATTAGGGTTTTATATATATACTAGAGGCCCGAAGCACAAAAATTTGTGCACTCGGGGGGGTCCCCTCAAGCTCGGGCTGTGCCCTTTTCACAGTCTTGGGACCCCTTAGGGGGATGGCCCCCCTTCTTGGCTTAGGGCTGCTTCACTGGGGGGATTGGGGCCTAAAGCTGGGCAGTCAGACATTCCTTCTGCAGGCCAGGAGCCCTTGGGGGATGTCACTTGCCAGCAGGGAAGCAGGCCTAAGCTGCAGTCGGACATCCTTAGCGCTGCTGAGGAGGCGGGAGAGGCTCCCACCACCACTGCTGTACTGGCAACCGTCAGCCTGGCTTGTGGCTGAGCAGAGCCCCCCCTGTGGGAGCACACTGACCCCACAGGGCAGCTCCTGCATTGAGCATCTGCTCCCCTGGTGGTCAGTGTGTGTCATAGTGACCAGTCATTCCCAATCGTTCTGCTGTTAGGGTCAATTTGCATATTACCCTTTTATTATATAGGATAGAGGCCTGGTGCATGGGTGGGGGTCAGCTGGTTTGCCCTAAAGGGTGTCCCGGATCAGGGTGGGGGTCCTGCTGGGGTGCCTGGCCAGCCTGGGTGAGGGGCTGATGGCTGTTTGCAGGCTGGCCACAGCCCCTTCAGGGTGGGGGTCCCTGGCCAGCCTGGATGAGGGGCTGAGGGCCGTTTTCAGGCTGGCCACATCCCCTTCAGGGTGGGGTCCTGCTGGGGTGCCTGGCCAGTCTGGGTGAGGGGCTGATGGCTGTTTGCAGGCTGGCCACAGCCCCTTCAGGGTGGGGGTCCCTGGCCAGCCTGGATGAGGGGCTGAGGGCCGTTTTCAGGCTGGCCACATCCCCTTCAGGGTGGGGTCCTGCTGGGGTGCCTGGCCAGTCTGGGTGAGGGGCTGATGGCTGTTTTCAGGCTGGCCAAGCCCCCCAGCAGGGACCCTCACCCCATGAGGGTGTAGCCATCCTGGGTGAGGAGCTGATGGCTGTTTGCAGGCTGGCCACGGCCCCCAGCCACCCAAGCTCCCAGTGGAGGCTGGCTGGAAGCAGATATCTGGGATTTATTTATCTTCTATAATTGAAACTTTGTTGCCTTGAGCAGAGGCCACAGCCAGCCAGGGCAGGCGGGAAGCTTGGCTTCCTCCATCGCCAGGGCAACCAAGCCTCCTGCTTGCTCCAGCTACGTGGCTGCCAGCCACCATCTTGGTTGGGTTAATTTGCATATAGTCACTCTGATTGGCTGGTGGGCGTGGCTTGGGCATAGCGGAGGTACGGTCAATTTGCATGTTTCTCTTTTATTAGATTAGATAATAGTATAGATAGATATAGAAGACAGATAATTAACATATAACATTGTATTAGTTTTAGGTGTATCACATAATTGAAAACTGATTACTATAATAAGTTTAGCTAACATCTATCACACATAATTCAGTTTTTTTTTCTTGTAATGAGAACTTATAACATTTACTCTCTTGGCAACTTTTAAATATGCAATGCAATATTATTAACTACAGTTACCATACTGTACATTATATCCCCAGGAATTATTTATTTTATAACTGGAAGTTTTTATTTTTTTACTGTCTTCACCCATTTCATGCACACACACATCCCTTCCTCTGGCAACCACCAATCTGTTCTCTATCTATGAGTTTGTGTGTGTGTGTGTGTGTGTGTGTGTGTGTGTGTGTGTGTGTGTGTGTATCTGTGTTTCTGTGTGGTTTTGTTTTTGTTTTAGATTTCATGTATAAGTGAAATCATTTGGTATTTGTCTTTCTCTGTCAGACTCATTTCACTTAGCATAATACCTTCAAGGTTCATCCATGTTGTTGCAAATGGCAGGATTTCCTTTTTATGTCTGAATAATAGTCCGCTATATGTATATATGCCATGTTTTCTTTATCCATTCATCTATTGGTGGTCACCTAGGTGGTTTACATGGTTTGACTATTGTAAGCAATGCAGCAATGAACATGGGGGTGCAGTTCACATACATTTCCAATGCAGAGCAATTTTGTTTCACCTCAGCTTTCTACACCTGGGAACCCCACCCCAAAAGCACAGGATAACAGTGGAATTTGGTTATTAAACAAAATATGTTTTCCATGTAGCTTATTAGAAAAGTACAGGTGTCAGAGGGGAGGGGAGAAGGGGAACTGGGTGAAAAAAGGTAAAGGGATTGAGGAAAAAAAACCATTTCATAGACAACAGTATGGTAATTACCAGAGGGAAAGGAGATAGGAGGGAAGGTAGGAAAGTGTCAAAGGGGTTTAAATGGTGATGGAAGGAGACTTGACTTGGGGTAGTGAACACACAGTATACTATACTGATGACATCACTTGGGTTCCAGGGTTTTAAACTCATAATGATGGTGTTCCCTTCCTCTCAATAAATTTGGGCATTTAATTAACATTTTTTAAAATAAAAAGAATATATATCTTGCAACCTCTCTGCAGGGTAATGCAGGGACGAAGCCACAGGTACAAATACACAGAGGGCCCTGGAGCCTCCTGGGTTCGTGAAAATGGGGAAGTGGCACGTGAACAGGGGGCAGGGCCACGTGATCAGCCGGAAGTGCACACATCAGCTGCAGAGACCTCCTGATTCCCAATCCAGCTCTGCTCCATCCCAGCCGAGGGAAGCGCCGAGGCCTGGTTCTCACCTGTGAAATGGGAATGATGTGCTGGGCTGGCTCCCGGTGGGCAAGGGCTGGGTGGCAGGGTGACTCTGACTTTCTGCAGTAACAGGAACGGACCAGCAGAGGGCGACAGCCTCTGCCGCCTCCCAAGGCAGGCAGCTGGGCTGGGCGGAAACCACACTGGTTCCCCTTCAGAAGGGGTACGCGGGAGGCTGAAGGATGGCTTTGGGGCCAGGTGGGCATCCAGCTGCCCTGGGAGGCTTGTTCTGCCTCCCACTCTGCAGACGGGTCCCCTCTGGTGGCCGCACTGCGCAGGCTGAGCCCTCCAGGAGCTGGACGTCAGCACAGACTCGGTGCTCTAGGCATTTCCTTGGGGGGAGGAAAGGAGGGAGCGGGGGAGGCGGGGGGAGGAGTGAAGGGGAGGAGGGGTGTGGGGGTAGAGTGTCCACAGTATGTCTGTAGCCTTCTCTCTTAAGGTCCTCCCCTCTTTCCTTCTTAATTGTTGTTAGAAATTTAGTTTGTATTTGAACCTGGGTAAATGGAGATTTTTTCGGTTCCCCTGACCATGCACCGGTAACTTA
>NW_005871060.1:4773962-4777342 GCF_000147115.1 Myotis lucifugus | reverse complement strand
TTGGACCAGGAGGCCCCAGGCAGAGCCACGTCTCACAGAGCGGATGCGGGAAGTCTGCTGGTTTGCAGACCCCGAGTCAATTTCATTTCGAGGTAAAACAAAATCTGCCAGGAGAGGCAGGCGGTGTAAGCCAGACAGGAAAAATCATGGTACTTTGTAACCTAAGCCACAGACGGCGAGGGGAGCCGGGATGTTCTCCACGCAGGGCCCTCGCCCCAATGCAGCGGGACCCCGCCAACCGCCCAGGTTCCCGGCTGGGAGGGGCCTTGGGACAAAGAGGGCAGCCGCCCAGAGGTACTGATGCCATGACAGGGCCCCTGCTGCTGGGGTGGAGGAGGGGGTGTGGGGAAGGGTGAAGCACATCCGAGCAAATGGCCGCAGGGTGAAGGGCCCTTACCCAGAGGTCACAGGCCAAGGGGACAGAGGCTCTGGGCAGCGGAGGGTTGCATTTTCACCTCCGTCCTTTTACGAGGGCACGTGAGGATGGAGGAGAGGCCACGTGAAGACGAGGGGAGATGGAAGGGATGGGGCCAGGAGCCCCCAGAAGCTGAACAGGCAGGAAGGACCCTGCCCTGGAGCCCTCCGAGGGAGCACAGCCCTAGACGCCCTGATTTCAGATTCTGACACCCAGATGGGGAGAGCACTTGTTCCTGTTGGTTTAGGCCAGTCTGTAGTCATGGGAGCAGCAGCCTCAGGAAATAGACCCCTCTTTGGGGGGCTTTGACCGGGTTCTGGGAACAGCTGAGCCCTGTGCTCCGAGGCAGAGGAGGACACCCCCCCCCCCCCCGCCCCTAACCCACGCCAGAACTCTCACTGCAGGGTCACAGGGAGATCCATCCCCGTGTCTGTGCCTCCGCCCTGTCTCCTGCTCTCTGAGGCTCCTCCGCAGTGACAGCGCAGTGGGCACACCAGGCAGGCTGCTTGGTGGAAGGAAGTACAGGCCACGTGGCTCAGGGACTCCCCACCGCCTTGCCCAGCCCCGGCTGCAGGATGATGCAGGGCACTCCCCAGACCCGCCCTTGCCTCCCTCCCAGGCCTTCCCCTAAGGCAGCGGTTCTCAACCTGTGGGTCGCGACCCCTTTGGCGGTCAAACGACCCTTTCACAGGGGTCGCCTAAGACCATCGGAAAACACATATATAATTACATATTATTTTTGTGATTAATCACTGTGCTTTAATTATGTTCAATTTGTAACAATGAAATTGGGGGTCACCACAACATGAGGAACTGTATTAAAGGGTCGCGGCATTAGGAAGGTTGAGAACCACTGTCTTAGGTGGTGGCCTTTGTTGGTTTCAAGAATATTTGGCAGGTGGAAGGGAAGGATATTAAATTGTTAAAGACGTCGGGCTGAGGGCTGAATGTCTGCATCTGGAGGAGAATCTAGAGTAAGTGGTGGTGGGAGCCTCTCCCGCTTTACCCCTCAGAAAGCCACAGCACTTAGGGGGGCCGGTGGCAGAATAACACACGCTGGAGGTGCGGGCCCATGGGCATGTGGGCGGCCACAGGTTTCAGCAGAGACACCAAGCTGTACAGCATCTGCTCTCAAAGCCACACAGTACATAGTATAAGCTTAAGGATGACCAAGGTCACTTATAAGTCACTCAATGGCATGCCCTAGCTTTCAGATATAAGCCTCCATATAGGACTGCTTAATGCAGAGAATAAACACACATCCAGCAATCCTCTGCTTCCCTTAGAGCAGTGGTTCTCAGCCTTCTGGCCCTTTAAATACAGTTCCTCATGTTGTGACCCAACCATAAAATTATTTTCGTTGCTACTTCATAACTGTTATGTTGCTACTGTGATGAATCGTAATGTAAATATCTGATATGCAGGATGGTCTTAGGCGACCCCTGTGAAAGGGTCGTTCGACCGCCAAAGGGGTCACAACTCACAGGTTGAGAACCACTGCCTTAGAGTCTTTTCTCCCATCTTCTCTCCTCCCTCAGTCCCTAGACCTTCAAATTTTATTCTCTCTCCTTCCTCTTCAGAGCATCTGATGAAAAACATCTCCCTGCTTCCTCCGTGCCCTGCCTACCGTGACTCTCAGACCACCACCAGGGAACAAACTCTTCGTCGTTAGCCAGTATATTTAACATCCTATTCTGATGTATTTTCCTTTGGACAACTTCATCTAAATCCAGATGTTCCCAAAGGTAGCGGGATTTTAAAAAGGAGACACTGGTGGGGATCCCGGACTTACGTTTGTATGACCCGCAATGTTCACCTCATTGTTCATCTTTTTGTTTTTCTTGATTGAAATAAAATAGACATGGCACATCTGAGATGCTGACGCTGATATCAGAACCTCTAGTTTTAAATTTGAAGAACAAAAATCAGCACACTTTCCCCTCAATAATTATCCCTGTAGGTTCGTTTTGGCCCTATTTCAGCATTTCCTCAATCTGTCCACTTACAGTGCATATCAAGTCTTTTCGGTCTGGCCTATAACGACCCAGGAATGGCTGGTGTGGTGGGAATGCTTCCTGTTTTGTGTGTGCAGGTTCAGCTCTGACTATTAAGTTACTTACATTTACAATCAAACTGGTCTTAGGATGGCTGTGGGGCAGCTGGCTCCTGACCAAAGAAAAGATGTGGAGTGGGCTGCTACCTCCTGGCCCAAATGAAAGTGCTGTTGAGTTTAATTCTGAAGAAAGACACATGAGAGAACTCTGAACTTAACTTACAGGAAGGTAAAGAGCATGGGACCATTACAAAAACAGAGATCTCAGATTTCCCTACAAATGGACCAAAAACTGAAGCAGAGGTGAATGCAAATGCATATAAAGAGTTTCCTTCTGGAATTCCCTTACATACGTGGAATAAACTTCAAGAATTTAATTAAAAACACTCTGAACAGGGGGATGAGAGCATGAGTGGGGGGCGGGATGGGGGCTTAATGGGGGGGATGAGGACACATTTGCAATACCTTAACTAATAAAGAATTTTTTCCCTGATTTTTTTATATATTTTTTATTGATTAAGATATTACATATGTGTCCTTATACCCACGTTACCCCCCCCCCGCTCATGCCCTCCCCCCCTTCCTCCCCGGTGTGTTGTCCGTGTCCATTGGTTAGACCTATATGCTTGCATGTAAGTCCGTTGGTTGATCTTTCCCCCTTACCTCCACCCTCCCCTACCCTCCCACCAAGGCCCGACAGTCCAATCAATGCCTCTCCGTCTCTGGGTCAGTCCCTGTTCATCAGTTTATGATGTTCATTATATTCCACAAATGAGTGAGATCATGTGGGATTTATCCTTCTCTGACTGGCTTATTTCACTTAGCATAATGCTCTCTAGTTCCATCCATGCTGAGGCAAATGGTAAGAGTTCCTTTTTCTTTCTTCCTCTTAAAGGAACCTCTCAGCATTTC
>NW_005871060.1:4718183-4773506 GCF_000147115.1 Myotis lucifugus | reverse complement strand
CTCTGCGCTTCCTGGACTTGGAAGTCTATTTCTTTCACTCAGGTAGGGGAAGTTTTCTGTCATTATTTCTTCAAATAGGTTTTCAATATCTTGCCCTCTCTCTTCTTCTGGTACCCCTATAATTCTGATGTTGGTACGCTTGAAGTTGTCCCAGAGGCTCCTTACACTATCTTCGTATTTTTGGATTCTTTTTTCATTTTGCTTTTCCCGTTGGGTGTTTTTTGCTTCTTCGTATTTCAAATCTTTGACTTGATTCTTGCGATCCTCTGGTCTGCTGTTGGGAGTCTGTATAATATTCTTTATTTCAGTCAGTGTATGCTTAATTTCTAGTTGGTCCTTTATCACAACATCGAGGGTCTCACTAGATTTCTTGAGGATCTCACTACATTTATCGGCGGTTTCCATAAAATTCTTGAAAAATCTTAGAACCATGGTTTTGAACTCTATATCCAGTCGTTTGCTGTCCTCCATTTCTGTCATTTGTGACCTGTTTCTTTGTCTCCGCATTTTGTCTGCTTCTCTATGTTGGTAGAGTGGTTTTGTGTGCTAGGTGTCCTACAGGGCCCAGTGGCTCAGCCTCCCCAGTTACCTGAGGTGGACACTCTTGGTGCACCCCCTTGTGGGCTTTGTGCACAGTCTTGTTGTAGTTATGCCTTGATTGTTTTAGGTGTCACTGGGAGGAATTGGCCTCCAGGCCAATTGGCAGTGAGAATTAGCTGTGTCTACAGTGGGAGAACTTCTGTGCTGAAGACACCCTTCTGGGGCAAGACTTGGTTCAATGGGGCTTTGGTGCTCACTGAGTCTGCCCCCTGAGTGTGTTCCTTATGAATCTGAGGAGTTGTAATCTGGATGTTCCCACTCTGACCACTGGGTACACTGGCTCTTGGATCTAAGGAGGTGCTAATTAAGCCTCTTCCTGAGGTTACCCAGCAGGAGCTACGAAGAGATATGCAGATTCCCCTTCCTTTTTTGGGGGTTTGGGGTGCCCAGATGAGGCCCAGCTATGAAGCAATGCAAGCTGCTGTGGGGCCTTGGGCCTTCTCTTGGAAGTTCTGGGTCTGTCTGGCCCAGCTACAATTTGTTAGGTAATTTTCAAGTTGCAAAGGACCCGGGCATTCATATGCAAAAGGCTTTGCAGCAGCCTGGATGGGGCGGGGTCTCGGAATCAACAGGGTGGAGCAAGCAGCTATGGCTGATTCTCAGCCCTGCCCTAAGGGGCCACGAGTCTCAATGTCCCGGTAATTGCTGCAAGCACCTCTGAGGGAAAGCCGCCCTCAAGTTCCGAGTTCTGCCTGCTGCCAGACCGTCCAGTTTCTCCCCGTATGAGCCCTGGGACCCCAGAGATTTCCCGGAACCAGAGTTCAGAGCAGTCGGGAGCTTGTGACTCCCTCCCAATTCAAAAAGACAGCCGCGTCCTCAGGTGCCCGCCCCTTTCCGCACGTGAGCTGGAGCCTCCGTACCTCTGCACTTTACTTCCGCACCTCCTCTGAGTCTGCGTGCTCTTCTCTTTCCTTCTAGTTGTAGAATTTCCACTCAGCCAGCCTTCCTGTGGTTCTGGATGATGACCGTTCTGTCTTTTAGTTGTATTTTTGAATTTGTTGTCGGAGGCAGCAATTTCCAGATGTTTACCTATGTCGCCATCTTGGTTTCTCCCAACTAATAAAGAATTTAAAAAAACACACACTCTGAACAGAAAATCTCAACTTCAAGATTCAGAAGGAAAAATAGAAAACACCCTAGAAAAGGTGAATTGAAGAACAAAGAAGAATTTCATAGTGAACAGTCCTCATGTGGAACCCAGCAGAAGGAGCTTACTCAGTATTTTGGAGTCAATGACAGGTTTAAATCCCCTGTTAAAAGAAAAAAAAATTGAGCCCTAGACAGTGTTGCTCAGTGGTTAGACTGCCAGCCAACACACAAAAGGGTCGCAGGTTTGATTCCCAGTCAAGGGCACATATCTGAGTTTCAGGTTTGATCCCTGGCCCCAGTAGGGGAGTGTGTGGGAGGCAACCAATTGATGTGTCTCTCTCACATTGAGGTTTTTCTCTCTGTCTCTCGGAAGGAAGGAAAGAAAGAAAGAAAGAAAGAAAGAAAGAAAGAAAGAAAGAAAGAAAGAAAGAAAGAAAGAAAGAAAGAAAGAAAGAAAGAAAGAGATGGAGAGAGAGAGAGAGAGAGAGAGAGAGAGAGAGAGAGAAAGAAAGAAAGAAAGAAAGGAAGGAAGGAAGGAAGGAAGGAAGGAAGGAAGGAAGGAAGGAAGGAAGGAAGGAAGGAAGAAAAGGGAGGGAGGGAGGGAGGAAGGGAGGGAGGGAAAGAGAGGAAAGAAAAGAAAAGAAAAGAAAAGAAAAGAAAAAAAAAAAACATTGAGAAGTCGGGCCTTGAAAGGAGCATAGTCCAGGCTGTGGAAGAGTGGACTATTGAGAAGGCTGAGGAACTCAGCAACCAGCTAGCTAGCTACCCAACAGCTTGGTGTAAAATTGCCAAAGAGATTGCCTGCTGTAACTTTGTAAAAGCCAAAAAGGAAGCTGAAAATTCACAGGTTGCTCAAAAAAAAGAAGAAACTTGCATGTGGATTTGAAGCAAAGAGGAGATTGGAAACCAAAAGCAAATGGGATACATATAACTTGCCAGAGTTCTCCAAGTCATTGTGTCTTTTATTGAGTTTTTCCTTGAGTCTTCAATTGCTCAATTCACTGAAGTGGAAATTCATAGAAGTGGAAGAAATAAGCATAAAATTTGGGGGTTGATTGTCAGTCTTTTTCTAAAGAGTTCATCCTATTGAAGTGAATGGAAAGGAGTGTTCTGTTATTTGTACAAGGAATCTAAGCACACATAGGGAGTAGGATAGACTTCTCACACACAGGACCCAAGACAGGCATGTCCCCGCAGCCTCTGCCTCCTCTTTCTTTTCCCGTATCCACTTCCTTAGAGCATGTAGTGACCCCTGCAGGCAGGCCTCGCCAGTCTGCTCCTGTGGAGGCCTTGCCAGAGTGGCCTCCTTTGAGGTCTGTCTGATTGGGAGCCTGTCCCAGTGCCAGCGCTTGCCCGCTCCGCCCTACTGTCTAATGTGGATGGGCATTTCAATTGAGTGGGAGGCACTATGGCAACACCAGATGTAGCAGGAGACACGTGTGATAAGGGGAGCCACAGCTCAGAAGTCCCCACTCTTCGGGGGCCTGGGTTGTGAAAAGATCCAAAACATGGTCCAGCAAGTTTTGAAGGAGGGGTGGGAGGGAAGGATTTGAGGGAAAGGAAGAAACCTGTGTCTTGGGTTCACTCTGCTGGCATGTCATTTAGAACCGGTTTTATTTTATCTGCTTTCATTTGAATTAGACATTGTACTCATTCAAGCAATAAAATGGGAACATTATTCTTAGAGAACCCACGTTGCCGGAAAGTGTGGTCATGTGTCCTCTTCATCTGGTCACAGCAAAATAAGGATTGTTTTTGGATCAGTAGTAACTTCGATTCCTGAAGCTTTGACATATGCATTTACTACGCCTGGGATGCCTGAATTAGATTAGTAATGTAAATGTCAGTGATTGTTAACAGAGATTAATATGTTCTGGGTCATCAGTATGGCATGAATGTAACTATGATTTATTAAGTACCTTGGGCTAAAACAGCTCATTGAGGATCAGTCATTTTGAACGTCATGGCACTGGTTCTGAAAGTATGGTTCATGGTGCGTTCTTGTTTAGGAGCCCTCAGGCTGTTTCTGATTTTCAGCAGAACATTCTATTTCTTTCACCAAAAGCAGAGTTTGAATATAATCTCAAGTTTGCTGTAATTAGTCCTGAGGGCCAAGTTAGATACCTTGGCCCAAACTATAAATCGGAAGTTAAACATGGTTCTCCAACTGATCATAAATCTCAAACTCCATATTTTAAACACACATATTTTTGTGAGACAGCTAAGGGAGGGGCAAGCCAAGGACAGGAATAAAATGTTACCTGAACTTGGAGTAACAGTGTAGAACCTCACATTTAAAATCTTACTGATTTTCCTAATACCATTTTAAAAAATATTTTTAAAATATAGAATTTAGAGAGAAAGAAAGGAGAGAGAGAGAGAGAGAAATATCAACACCAATCAGCTGCCTCTTGCACCCTCCTCCACTGGAGATTGAGCCCACAACCCCGCATGTTCCCTGACTTGGAATGGTGCATGGGATGATGCTCAATCCATTGAGCAACACAGGCCGGGCTCTCCTGATACCTTTTATCTTGAATATTATCTAGATATTTTAATATCTTATTGTTTACTGTGATAAGACAAGTTTGAATTCTTAAAATATGAAGATTAAGTTTCAAAATATCCAAATTTTCATTTGCCAGGTAAAGATATCACTTTTAAAAATGTACTTCTTGCCCAGCCAGTGTGGCTCAGTGGTTGAGCATCAACCTATGAACTAGGAAGTCATAGTTCAATTCCCAGTCAGGGCACATGCCCCGGTTGCAGTCTCGATTCCCTGTGGGGAGCGTGCAGGAGGCATCCGGTCAGTGATTCTCTCTCATCATTGATGTTTCTATTTCTCTCTCCCTCTCCCTTCCTCTCTGAAATCAATAAAAATATACTTAAATTTTTTTGAATGTATATCTTGCTAAACTATAAAGAAGTATTGTATGAGGTTGATATTTAAATACGATTCAGCCCTGGCCAGTTTTGCTCAGTGGATAGAGCGTTGTCCTGAGGACTGAAAGGTCCCAGGTTTGATTCCAGTCAAGGTCATGTACCTCGGTTGCAGGCTTGATCCCTGGCCCTAGTTGGGACTCATGCAGGAGGCAACCAATCAATGCATCTCTCTCATCATTGATGTTTCTCTCTCTCTCTCTCCCTCTCCCTTTCTCTCTGAAATCAATAAAAATATATTTTAAAAAATAAATACGATTCAAATTGTGTATCTTTTGTAGCACCTTAAGTACCGCTCACGCATTTTCTCGTGTTTTGCGCGCCATCTGTTAAGGACCGCTCATGAGTGTTCTCATTTTTCACGCGCCATCTGTTATGGACCTTAGATGTCAACACTGTCTTGTCCACTGTGGGGCGCGGTTACGGTGTTTTGGCCAGGTTCAAGCCTCGGACTAGTGAAAGGACAGGGTCCTCTCACTGCCACGTGCAAGTCCCAGCTGGAGGGCAGGGCCCTCCCAGCACAATCATAGCCAACGGCTGTGGTTGTAAGCCACATAAACAAATAAATAAACAAACAAACAAACAAATAAATAAATAAATAAAAATAGATAAAATCAAACTAGTTATTTGCACCTGAGCACTCTAGACCTTTTTATGTTGAAGATATGCTTAAAAACTATCTGATGATTATTTCAAACCAAGAAACTACTTTTTTTTCCCAAAAATTAAAATAAAATTATTTCTCCCAGTACAAAAGAAGAATCTTCCCCATAAATTTGCAATTTTCACTGAAAGCAACAGATACAGATTTCTGGCAGTTAAAGGACAGTCTCTCTCTCTCTCTTTTTTTTAATGTTTCCAGCCTCAAATTCTGAGACACACTATCAAGAAAAGCTATATGCTAATGAATTTGATTGGGGATCAGAGGAAAAGAAAGAAATTCAGGATGACTTTTTGTGTCCCAGCTTGAGCAGCCAGGTGGAAGGTGGCACCACTCAATAAAATGGAGAGGGCTGGAGGCGGGTGTGAGAATGGGTTTTGAGAAAATCTAAAGCTCTCTTTGGACTTGTCAACTTTGAGATGACAATAAAATATCCAAGGGAACGGTCAGGAAAGCAGATGTCAAGAGTTTGTCGGTCAAAGGAGAGACTCGGGTTGAAAACACAAATTTAGGGTTTATTGGTACTAAAATGATGCTTGAGTCCATGGCAATGAATGAGACCAGCAAGGAGTTTAGAGAAAGACCAGAAGAGGTTCTGGGCCAGCCCTGAGGAATCCCAACATGTGGTCATTAGTTAGAAAAGGAAACAGTAGCAGAGCTCAGAAGGCGAGGTTTGTGTAAGAGGAGAGGAAGGAAGGAAGGAAGAAAGAAGAGGAGAGTGCTTCAAAAGTGAGGGGCCAGTCTTACCATTTGCAACAGCATGGATCAGTGAAATAAACCTGTCAGAAAAAGAGAAATACCATATTATTTTAGTTATATGTGGAACCTGAAGAACAGAATAAACAAACTAACAAAACAGAACAGAGAACAGACTGATGGTTGCCGGAGGGGAGGGAGGTTGGGGACTGGGTGAAAAAGGTGAAAAGATTAAGTAAAAATTGGCAGTTACAAAACAGTAATGGGGATGCAAAGCTCACCATCGGGCATATAGTTAATGATATTGTAATAACTATGTGTGGTGCCGGGTGGGTACTGGAAATAACAGAAGAAACCCTTTGTAAAGTATGATTGTCTGACCACTAAACTGTACACCTAAAAGTAATACAAAATAAAATTGATTGTAAACGTAATTGAAATTTTTTAAATTTAATTTTTTTTAAGTGAGAGATCAACTAATCTGTAGACACAGAGGTGCCCTTGAATTTAGCCATTCAAGGAGAATTTCAGAACAAACCTTTGGGAGAGCTTCCCTCATTTGGGGGTGAGGGGAATGATTTCTGCTGGGGGTCCCTATTGAAGGGTAACTATTTGGGGAAAGTAAAACTGTTGGATCGTCACTTTCCAGATTTGGAGGGTGATAATGTCCAGATAAATAAGTGGATGGGGTCAGGGAGAGGGCTAGACACAAGAAAACCTCCCTCATTTGTGTCCTTCAGAGCACTAAAGCGAACTCAGTGTTAATGGTGTGGATCACTAACAGTCACCTTCCAAGGGCTGACTCTGAACTGAAAATCATTTACAGGAAACTGCTTAAGAGTTATCTGAATTTCTTCAGAAATAAACTATCTTCTGGCATTCTAAAGGGAATGGCTGTCATCTTTGAATCATTTTTTAAGGACATGCTGACTTGCACTGCCTTCTCAGAGGTTCAGCCAAGAACATCAGCTCATGGCAGGATGGGGGTTGGGGAGCGGGGCGGGGTGGAGAGAGACTTGCTCTGTCCACTTTTCATGGCATTGTGATCTGGTAGACAGCTTCGGATCATGCCAGATTACAACTCTACAGATCCATGAGTGACACACTCAAGGGGCAGACTCAGTGAGCACCAAAGCCCTACTAAAGCAAGTCTTGCTCCATAGGGCTGTCTCCTGCATAGCAGCTCTTCCACTATAGTCACAGCTGGTGCTCAATTGTCTAATTGGCCTGGGGGTCAGTTACTCCCAGTGATGCCAACAGCAATCAAGGCTCAACTACAATAAGAGAGTGCTCACAGCCCACACAGGGGTGCATCTAGAGTGCCCAGCTCATGCGACTGGGGAGACTGAGCCACTGGGCCCTACAGGACACCTACTACACAATTAAAATGCCAAAGATTAAAGAAAAAGAGAGAATCTTAAAAGCAGCAAGAGAAAAGCAGTTAGTTACCTACAAGGGAGCGCCCATACAACTGTCAGCTGATTTCTCAACAGAAACATTGCAGGCCAGAGGGGGTGGCAAGAAATATTTAAAGTGATGAATAGCAAGGACCTACAACCAAGACCTACCCAGCAAAGCTATCATTTAGAATTGAAGGTCAGATAAAAGGCTTCATAGACAAGAAAAAGCTACCAAACCAGTATTACATGAAATGTTGAAGGGTATTCTTTAAGAAGAAGAGATAAAAAATATGAACAATTGCCGAACCGGTTTGGCTCAGTAGATAGAGCGTCGGCCTGCGGACTAAAGGGTCCCAGATTCGATTCCAGTCAAGGGCATGTACCTTGGTTGCGGGCACATCCCCAGTAGGGGGTGTGCAGGAGGCAGCTGATTGATCTCTCTCATCGATGTTTCTCTCTATCCCTCTCCCTTCTTCTCTGTAAAAAATCAATAAAATATATTTTTAAAAAATATGAACAATAAAAATGACAATAAATACATATCTATCAACAATTGAATCTAAAATTCAAAATAAACAAGCAAGAAATTTAATGAATAAAATAGAACCAGAAGTATGGAAACATGGAACAGACTGATGAATCTCAAAGAAAGGGGGGGAGTGGTGGGAAGAGATTAACCAAAGAATTTATATGCATACTAGTAGCCCTGCGCTCGAATCTGTGTGCCAGTAGCTCATTGCCGCCCTCCTGTAGCTCCCCTCGTGCCCCCTCATAGCTTGCTGCCCTGCCCGCTCCTGTAGCTCTCCGCCACCCACTTGTAGCTCACTGCCCCACCCTCCTGCTGATCTGGTCGTGATGTGGTCGGTCGTTACAGTTCACGGCGTAATGACCATTTGCATATTACATCTTTATTATATAGGATATGCATTACCCATGGACACAGACAAGAGGGTTGTGAAGGCCTGGGGCAGGGCAGGGTGGGATCCAGGTGGTGGTGGGGTGGTAATACAAATAGCCCTTCAAAACAACCAGAATCCCAGACTTGAACAGGGTTGAGATCTCTTTCCATTTCTCATCTTTGTTCTCTTTGATTGCAGACTGGCCTTCTGAAGTAGAGAGTGATCACATGGTTCTGCATAGACAAAATTATATCAAATGAGAGGATTCCTCTCTAAAGGCTGGAGCAGAAACCACAAAGATTTAACCTGTGATAGCACAGGCTTCCCTGGCACTTGGGAGAAGTATGTTGAAGCATAATTGCCCAGTGTGTGCCAGGGCTGACCAGCAGACCCTGAGCAACAGAGGAGTAGATTACTCTAACACATGTTTCTGTGAAAGAGAGGCTAAGGGGCTGCTTGGCAGGAGGCACCAAAACGGCCCCGATTGCCTGCCTCCTTAGGCTTTTATTGTAACAACAGTTTGAACTAAAATTAACCTCTAGATACAATCAGCAGGGTAAGTATCCTTGAGAAAGCACATGATTCTACAAGGTCGGGTCTTAAAGACTAAACATAGAGATTACAGCAAAGCCTTGTTTGGAAAAGTCAAGGCAGGGCTGCTGCCTTCAGCAATGTCCCCCTAAGAGGCCCCTGACCTTTCAGAGAATCCTCCTTACAGACTTTCCAACCAACACTCATGCTTCCCCACAAGTGTGTTCCTTGGTCCCTGTGTAAAGTAGGAACCTGGGATCTTGGCTGTGAGTTTCTGGTTTCACTGGCATTGCAGCACTCTCAGATGTTCTAAGACTGTTAGACTCAACTCAGTCACTGGGCCAGATCTTGAGACTCCTCCCCCAAATCAAGGAGGCCTATTGATTCCTTTTAGCTGCCTTCTCATCCAAAGCAAGAAAGAGAACCAGGATGTGTATGAGAAATTGTAGCGATGGTGGAAACTTCTGGAGGCTTAGAAAACTTTAATTCTTATGCAAACCTGCCAATACTTGAACAAGGAGGGTGGAGAATATTTAATTAAAACAACCAGAGATCAAGACTTGAGGACTTCCTAGGAAAACTAGTAATTTGTACCCCTTTAAATTTAAGAATATAGCCCTAGCTCGTTTGGCTCAGTGGATAGAGCATCAACCTGTAGATTGAAGTGTCCCCGGTTCGATTCCAGTCAAGGGCACATGCTCAGGTTGCGGGCTCGATCCCCAGTAGGGGTGAGCAGGAGGCAGCCAATCAATGATTCTCTCTTATCATTGATATTTCTATCTCTCTCTCCCTTTCCCTTCTTCTCTGAAGTCAATACAAGTATATTTTTTTAGAAAATAATATATGTTCAACATACCAACCTTTTCCCCACATCATGGAGAAATTTAATCTTTGTTTAGGGCGTTGAAAACAATTTAAGATGTCAATCATGGCAAATTATAATAACCACTTAAGAATGTGACAATTGCCAATTTTTCTCAAGAAAAATTGTAAATGTAAATTTGTAAAGGTTTTTATTTTTCTTCAAAGTAGTACATGTAAATGGTTAAAATTTTTCAAATAATACAGAAGGGTTTATAATGAAAAGCAGACATTTCCTGTCCCCCTTCCCCTTCAATTGTCTCAATCCTGCTCCACAGAGGGAAATAATTCTCACTCAGTAATTTATGCTTTTGTTTTTAGTTTTCCTGGGACTTATCTCTCTATATCTAAATAATATATTAGACTTTTATTTATTTATATATTATTATTTTTTAATCTTCACTGAGGATATTTTTCCCATTGATTTTTTTAAAAATATATTTTATTGATTTTTTACAGAGAGGAAGGGAGAGGGATAGAGAGTTAGAAACATCGATGAGAGAGAGAGAAACATCGATTCAGCTGCCTCCTGCACACTCCCTACTGGGGATGTGCCCGCAACCAAGGTATATGCCCTTGACAGGAATCGAACCTGGGACTCTTCAGTCCGGAGGCTGACACTCTATCCACTGAGCCAAACCAGTCAGGGCCCCATTGATTTTTAGAGAGCATGGAATGGAGGGAGGAGGGGTTAGGGAGGAGGGAGGGAGATATCAATGTGAAAAAGACACATTGATTGGTTGCCTCCCACATGAGCCTGAACCCCTACTGGGGCTGGGGATAGAACCTGCAACCCAGCTACAGCCCTTGAGTGGGAATCAAACTCGAGACCCTGCAGTTCTCGGGATGACACTCTAACCACTGAGCCCACCAGCCAGGACTTATTTTTTGATTAATAGTTTTAGACATTCTCTGACTTTCTGCATGATAGAGGAGATTACGTATTTACAGCTTTCCCCGCCTCTGTCTTCTCAGTACATCATCAGTGTGATTTTTAGTTCCCACTCTAATTTCTTTATAATTTTAAATGCTATTTGTAGACCTTTATTTTTGGTTCTCTCTAATTTAGTCAGTATCCCTCGATTTCCCATTTTGTAAGATGAGAAATGCAGTGTCCTCATTCCCTTCTTTACTCCTTCTCAGTTCTACCTTCCAACTTCTGGAATTTCTAATTTTACTTTTATATTTTTATATTTTTATTTTTATTTATTTTTTTAATAATTTTTATTTCTTAAAGTATTACAAAGAGTATTACATATGTCTCCTCCCCCCCCCTTGACATTCCCCCGACCTCCCCTACCCCCCAGTGTCTTGTGTCCATTGGTTATTCATATATGCATGCAATATAAGTCCTCCAGTTGATCTCTTAACACCACCCCCCCAAACCCTCCCCAGGCTTCCCACTGTAGTTTGACAGTGTGTTCAATGCTGCTCTGCCTCTGCATCTATTTTTGTTCATCAGTTTATATTGGTCTTTATTATCCGTTTCAACCTCACCAGGGCCGTCCCAACCTTACTGGGGCCATCCCAACCTCACCGGGGCTGTTTCGACCTCACCGGGGCCATTTTGGCCTCACCAGGGCCATCTCGACCGCACCGGGGCCATTTCAACCTCACCGGGGCCGTCCCAACCTTACTGGGGCCATCCCAACCTTACTGGGGCCATCCCAACCTCACCGGGGCTGTTTCGACCTCACCGGGGCCATTTTGGCCTCACCAGGGCCGTCCCGACCTCACCGGGGCCATTCCACCTCACTGGGGCCGTTTCAGCCTCACCGGGGCCATCCCAACCTCACCAGGGCCGTCTCGGCCTCACTGGGGCCATCCCAACATCACCGGGGCCATCCCAACCACACTGGGGCTGTCCCGACCTCACCGGAGACGTTTCGGCCTCATCAGGGCCATCTCCACCTCACCAGGGCCGTCCCGATCTCACCGGGGCTGTTTTGACCTCACTGGGGCCATCCTGACCTCACCAGGGCTGTCCCTACCTCACCGGGGCCATTTCAACCTCACCGGGGCCATTCTGACCTCACCGGGGCCGTCCTGGCCTCACCGGGCAACACGAAGTTTGGCATTCTGTCTTTTGTTGGACGGCTCCTTGCTGGACAAAATCTCCAGGCGTTCTTGGTGGCTGAATATCTGGTATGCTTGCTTGGATTTCGTTTTCTACTAAGTGCACAGACTGCTTGTCTGCCGTCTCCCAGCGTCCCATGTGAGACTGGAACTGGTGGACGTGCTTGTGCGTTTGCCGGTACAGCGGTTCCATGTTGCCAGCCCAGCCGGGTCCGGCTCCGACTTCCTCCGAACCTGATTGTGCTTCTTGAGTGTGTCCCTTTTGGATGTGAGGAGTTGAAATCTGCAGTTTGTTGGGTTGGGCTCTGTACTTGGTGTCTCTGCCAATGCTCTTCTTTCTTTCCTTCCAGTTGTAGAGCTTCCACTGGGCCAGCTTTCCCATGGTTCCGTATGACAGCTGTTTGTCCTATAGTTGGTAGTTTCGATGTTGTTGTGGGAGGCAGCACGCACAGGTCTGTACCTTACGCCGCCATCTTGGTTCTCCTGGGTCTGCTTCTTGAGTGTGTCTCTTATGGGTGAGAGGAGTTGAAGTCTGCAATTTGTTGGGTTAGGCTGCAAAAGCACAGGTGGGTTTTTTTGTGCCACTGGCACAGCTTGGATGGGGATGTAAGTTGAGTAGGGTGGGATCTCAGGGAGTCACCGGGGCGGAGCAAATAGCAATGGCGTCTTCACAGCTCCTTGCCTCTCTGGGACTCTGGGACTTCGTGTCCCCTAGTGCAAGCAAGCAGCTGCGGGCCAGAGCCTCCCTCGCTTTCCGACCCCTACAAGGCCGTGCCACCTCTCCCTGTAGGGTCTGGTGCCGTATGATCCCACCCCGAACAAGCTCAGTGGATTCAAGAGTTTGTAAAAGCACAGGCGTTTCCTCTTTTGCCTCTGGCACAGCTTGGATGGGAATGTAAGTTGAGTAGGGTGGGATCTCAGGGAGTCACCAGGGTGGAGCAAATAGCAATGGTGGCGTCTCCTGGCTCCTCGCCTCTCTGGGACTCCAGGACTTCGCATCCCCCAGTGCCAGCGAGCAGCTGCGAGCCAGAGCCTCTCTTGCTTTCTGACCGCTGCAAGGTCGTGCCGCCTCTCCCCGTGGGGTCTGGGGCCTCAGAGTCCTGCCCCGAGCAAGCCCAGAGGATTCGAGAGTTCGTAACCCCTTCCGATTGAAAAAAACCGCGCATCCAGTTGCAGCCCGCCTGGTATGCAACTCTGTGCCTCTGTTCTTGGCGCCTCTGTAGCTCCTACTCAGTCTCACTGCGCTTCTTTCTTTCCTTCCAGTTGTAGAACTTCCACTGAGCCAACTTTCCCATGGTTCTGAATGGTAGTTGTTTGTCTTATAGTTGGTAGTTTCAATGATGTGGGAGGCAGCACGCACAGGTCTACACCCTACGCCGCCATCTTGGTTCTCCTACTTTTATATTTTTAAAGTTGATAAAACATACACTCTGTTCTGTAACCATAATTAAATAATTTGTACTTTCCCTAATGGTTGAATTTAAATAATTCAAAAAGTAATATTAACATGATTGTGACTTTTGTTGAGAGCATAGCCAAGCTTCTTTATTGATTTCAGAGAGGAAGGGAGAGGGAGAGAGATATAAAAATCAATGATGAGAGAGAATCATTGACTGGCTGCCTCCTGCATGCCCCCTACTGGGTATCGAGCCTGCAACCTGAGCATGTGCCCTTGACCAGAATCAAACCTGGGACCCTTTAGTCTGCAGGCTGATGCTCTATCCACTGAGCCAAATTGGTTAGGGCTATTCATTTTCTCCTCCTCCTCCTCCTCCTCCTCCTCCTCCTCCTCCTCCTCCTCCTTCTTCTTCTTCTTCTTCTTCTTCTTCTTCTTCTTCTTCTTCTTCTTCTTCTTCCTCTTCTTCTTCTTCTTCTTCTTTTTCTTCTTTTTCCTCTTCTTCTTAAAGAATACCCTTCAACATTTCATGTAATACTGGTTTGGTGGTGATGAACACCTTTAGCTTTTTCTTATCTATGAAGCTCTTTATTGACCTTCAATTCTAAATGATAGCTTTGCTGTGTAGAGTAATCTTGGTTGTAGGTCCTTGCTATTCATCACTTTGAATATTTCTTGCCACTCCCTCTGGCCTGCAAAGTTTCTGTTGAGAAATCAGCTGACAGTCGTAACTAACTGCTTTTCTGTTGCTGCTTTTAAGATTCTCTCTTTGTTTTTAACCCTTGGCATTTCAATTATGATGTGTCTTGGTGTGGTCCTCTTTGGGTTCCTCTTGTTTGGGGCTCTCTGCACTTCCTGGACTTGTAAGTCTACTTCTTTCACCAGGTAGGGAAGTTTTCTGTCATTATTTCTTCAAATAGGTTTTCAATATCTTGCTCTCTCTCTTCTCCTTCTGGCACCCCCATAATGTGACTATTGGTATGCTTCCAGTTGTCCCAGAGGCTCCTTACACTATCTTCATATTTTTAGATTCTTTTTTCTTTTTGCTCTTCTGATTGGGTGTTTATTGCTTCCTCATATTACAAATCACTAATTTGATTCTGGGCATCCTTTACTGTTGAATCCCTGTAAATTATTCTGCATTTCACTTAGTGTATCCTTAATTTATGACTGGTCCTTTTTCATGTTTGATGTTCTCACTAATCTTTGAAATTCTCAGCAAGATCTTTGAAATTCTCACTAAGTCCCTTAAAGTTCTCATTAAGATCATTATAACCATTGTTTTGGACTCTGTATCTAATAGTTTGCTTGCTTCCATTTCATTAAGTTCTTTTTCTGGAGATTTCTTTTGTTCTTTCATTTGTGACATGTTTCTTTGTCTGTGCATTTTGGCTGCTTCCCTGTGTTTGTGTAGTAGGTGTCCTGTAGGGCCCAGTGGCTCAGCCTCCCCAGTGATCTGAGCTGGGCATTCTAGATGCATCCTTGTGTGGGCTGTGTACACTCTCTTGTTGTAGTTGAGCCTTGATTGCTGTTGGCATCACTGGGAGGAATTGACCCCCAGGCCAATTGTCTGTGAGCACCAGTTGCAACTACAGTGGAAAAGCTGCTGTGCAGGAAGCACCCCTATGGAGTAAGACTTGCTTCAGTGGGACTTTGGTGCTCACTGAGTCTGCCCCTTACGTGTGTTACTTGTGGATGTGTAGAGTTTTAATCTGGTGTGACCTGAAGCTGTCCACCAGATGCACTAGTTCTGGGGCCCTCCTGGAAGTGCAAAGTCAGCCGCTCCCTGTGCCCTGCCTGGGGACACCCATCAGGGGGTACAGAGTGATCTGCAGATGGCTGCTACTTGTATTGGGCTTAGACATGTCCAGGAGAGGCCAAGCTGTGAAACAACGCAGGCTGCTGCTAGTGCCAGGCATGGGACCTCTTATTGAAATGAATGGGGGATGCTGATGCCAGCTGATGCTTGTTGAGAGATTTTAGGAATCTGGGGCCTAAGATAAGACAGGCTATTCATATGGAAAAGCCATTACAAACAGCTTGGGTAGGGCTACAAATTGGTGGGGCGGGATATCAGGGAATCACCAGGGCAAAGCAAACAGTGTGACCAAGCTGATGGAGACTTAGGTATGGCACCTGCCAGTCAGCTCTGTAACAGGTGAGGTCTCAGCATAGGAACAATAACCTCTGCCAGCACTTTTGTTTGGAGAAACTGCTCCCAAGTTCTTGCCCTGATGCCAATTTAGTTTCCCCCTGTATGTTCCTGGATCCCCGCAAGCCACTGCCCCAGAGCTTGAGCTCAAAGGGAATGAGTCTGAGTAAGTCCGTGTGCTGGCCTTTTAAGAAGAGTGGCCTGGGATTCCAGCAGCCTCAGTGTCACTTAGCCACAATCTCTGCTGGTTTTTATTGCCCAAGGTTACAGGACTTCTCTTCACAGCACTGGAACCCTGGGCTGAGGGATCTGGTGTGTGGTTGGGACCCCTTGCTCCTCACAGGAGTCCTCCACAGCCTAGATATCCCTCCTGATTTAAAAAAAAAACAACTCCCCACATTGGTGTCAGACCAATCCATTCAGTGCTTCTGCCCTTCCTACCAGTCTCGATGTGCTTTCTTCTTTACTTTTCTAGTTGTAGGACTTCTATTCAGCCATCATATTTCAGACAGTTCTGAATGATGGTTGTTCTGTATTTTAGTTATAATTGTGGGAGGCAGTGAGTACCAGCATTTACCTACACAGCCATCTTAGTTATTTCTCCTTGTTTCTTAATTTTTGTTTTGTTTTGGGGGAAGAAGGGCAGGGAAGAAGGGCTGTTACCTGCAGCCTACACGTGGTCTCTCCTTAATGAGAATCATCAAATTTTATGGAGAAAGCTGGGCCTACCTACAAGTTTGCAGCCATTGAGTATGGAGACAGTGTTCCCCAAGAAATGGCGAATCTTCCATCTCACTGCAGAACAGAAATTTAATCTGTAGTTAGGAGCCCCACAATAAAGATAAAGTGTGCCCAGGGAAAGAAATGTTACAATCTCTTCCATGGCACCTACTTCTTACCATAAAACCATATGCTCCGTTGCAACCTTCTGGGAATGTATTTCCACCAGGCCTGAACTGATTTAAGTTGCAGAAATGATCTGGAAGTGGATGAGGATCTGACCACAGACATAGATTTCCAGAAACTAGTTTTATAATATTTATCTTCTTCTTTACCAAGTAGCTGTATATCATTTGGTCTTTATTCATTTCATTTTCCACTCTCCCTGAGAGAATGTTTGTTTAGGGAAATAACTATGAAAGTTTTTCTCTACTTTGCCGCTTTGTTCAAAGCTGGTTTTTCAACATTTGGAGGTCATACCAGTGGTCGGCAAACTCATTAGTCAACAGAGCCAAATATCAACAGTACTACTTCAAAATAGACTCGCCCAGGCCGAAAACCGACTTCTGCTCATGGGCCACGAAGTTTCAATCACACTGTACGTGCGTGCCCGCACGTGGTATTTTGTGGAAGAGCCACACTCAAGGGGCCAAAGAGCCGCAGTTTGCCGGCCACTGTCATAGACTCTTCAGTCTTCTATTCCCATTAAGCTTAATGATTTGTATTTGGTTTGTTTACTTTAACTAAAAAACAAGGGATAATAAATAAAAATGATTTTTGGCATTATAGTCCTTTTTTTAAATTTTGTTTTATTGCTTAAAGTATTACAAAGAGTATTACATATGTCTCCTCCCCTCCCCTCCTTGACATTCCCCCGGCCTCCCCTGCCCCCCCGTGTCTTGTGTCCACATTATAGTCCTTTTAGGATATTACTTCATCTGGAGAAATGCCATGGTTTCCAACATTGTTTACAGCAATGGGCCCAGTGTACAAGCAAAGGAAATTAAGATTTATTTACACAGGCTGTGATAAAAGCTGGTTGAGAAATACAAATGTTTTGCCCTCATTCACATCTGGAACTGTTTAATTTTTCTATGACTATATTTATATAATGGCCAATTTTCTGGTTAGAAGAATATTCATTGATTATAATTTAATAAGAAACTGGCCCTTTGTTTGACATGAATGACAACTCAAGTTATTCCAGATGCTGATTAGAAAAATGAATTGAATATAAAGTTTAGCTCCAGCTGTTCGTTTTCTGTTTAAGAATGAAAAGAAAAGCCCGGCCAGTGTGGGTCAGTGGTTGAGCATCAACCTATGAACCAGGAGGTCACAGTTCGGTTCCCAGTCAGGGCATATGCCTGGATTGTGGGCTGGATCCCCAGTGTGGGGTGTGCAGGAGGCAGCTGAGCAATGATTCTCTCTCATCATTGATGTTTCTATATCTCTCCCGTTTCCTTCCTCTCTGAAATCAATAAAAAAAAAAGATATATATATATACTAATAAAAGAGAAACATGCTAATTAGCGTACGACCACTACCTTTCCCATTGGCTAATCAGCGTATCCTTATGCAAATTAACTGTCAGCAAAGATGGCAGCCGGCAGCCAGGCAGCTGGAAGCGAACATGAGGCTTGCTTGCTCCAGTGACT
This sequence comes from Myotis lucifugus, assembly GCF_000147115.1. Lineage (NCBI taxonomy): Eukaryota > Metazoa > Chordata > Mammalia > Chiroptera > Vespertilionidae > Myotis > Myotis lucifugus. Next base: position 4,755,830 of record NW_005871060.1, on the reverse strand, counting down.
GCAGACTCTAACGTTCCCCGCCTGCCTTGCCGGCCTCTGAGCTGGCACTTTGAAACATTCTAACAAATATAGAATCTAAACAAAACCCCAGAAACCAGCTTTCAGCCAGCCAGGATCTCAGAGCTGGAGTTATACATTGTTTCGATTATAGAACGCAAACAAACCAGTGGAAGCCTCAGAGCTAGAGCCAGAGCTAAAGCTGGCCCAGAATAAAAAAAGAAAAAGAAAAAAAGGAGCGGTTGGGAGCTTCAGTCAACAACTGCCAGCCTGAAAGCAGCCCTCAGCCCCTCACCCAGACTGGCCAGGCACCCCAGTGGGGACCCCCACCCTGAAGGGTGTGTGACCAGCTGCAAACAGCCATCATCCCCTCATCCAGACTGGCCAGGCACCCCAGTGGGGACCCCCACCCTGATCTAGGACACCCTTCAGGGCAAACCATCCTATATAGTAAAAGGGTAATATGCCTCCCAGCACCGGGATCAGCGTGATAGGGGGCAGCGCCCAAACCCCCTGATCGCCCTGCGGCTCTGTGTGTGACAGGGTGCGGCGCCCCCCCCCCCCCCCCCACACACACACACACAGGCCCTGCTCTGTGTGTGACAGGGTAGAGCCATAACCTCCCCATCGGCCCTGCCCTGAGTGTGACAGTGGCGGTGCCCCAACCCCCTGATTGGCCCTGCTCTGTGGGTGATAGAGGGCGGCGCCCCAACCCCCTGAGCAGCCCTGCTCTGTGTGTGACAGGGGGCGGTGCCCTAACTCCCCTATCAGCCCTACTCTGTGCGTGACGGGGGGAGCTCCCCAACCCCCTGATTGGCCCTGCTCTGTGCGTGACAGGGTACGGAGCCCCAACCCCCCTGATGGGCCCTGCTCTGTGCATGACAGGGGGCAGCGCCCCAACCCCCTGATTGGCCCTGCTCTGTGCGTGACAGGGGGTGGCGCCGCAACCTCCCCATCGACCCTGCCTTGAGTGTGACAGGGGGCGGTGCCCCAACCCCCCAATCGGCCCTACCCTGAGCGTGACTGAGGGTGGCATCGCAACCTCCCGATCCGCCCTGCTCTGTTCATGACAGGGGGCGGCACCCCAACTCCCCAATCAGCCCTGCTCTGAGCCCGACCAGGGGCTGCACCTAGGGATTGGGCCTGCCCTCTGCCACCCAGGAGCAGGCCTAAGCCAGTAGGTCGTTATCTCCCGAGGGGTTCCAGACTGCGAGAGGGCACAGGCCAGGCTGGGAGACCCCCCTCCCCTCCCGAGTGCACAAATTTTTGTGCACCAGGACTCTAGATATATATATATATATTTTAAAAAGAATGAAAAGAAAAGGATTTTTAAGTCATGGCTTTTTAAAATTCAGATATAATTCACATATAAAATTCACTGCTTTGAAGTACCATTCCGTGGTTCAGGGTATAGTCACAAAATTGCACAATCATCACCACTATCTAATTTCAGAATATTTTTTTTAGAAACCCCTCCCCTGAACCTCTGCCGACCACTATCCTACTTTCTGCTTCAATTCACAGTCTTTTGTCTGAATTTTCTCATGATCCATCTAAACCACCAAATTAAGCATTATATGTTTACATATGTATAGAGGGGGCAGTAAATTACAAACGAAGGAATTAAATACATTGCTGATACATATATATGTTTAATACATATGATAAATATCATAACGTTTACTCATTTATTCATTCATCATTTAACAATCAGTTATCGAACACCTTTTATAATTATAAGGGCATGCTAGATGTAAGGGCACATACGAAGACACACATTGGAGGAAACAAGACAACAAATTGAAGTAAAACAGAAAACAGTATAATAGAAAAGAACATATGAAGATCACAGGCACCCTCCAAACTCTGGCATCACACCCAAAATAGAAAACGGTGAATTTTGTTTGTGATACTGTAAAAGTGCTTTATGTAAATATAGGTCACATTATACATGATAGGGAAAATATTATTGCTTTTCCCCTTTTTAATTTTCAGTCATTCCCCCCAGACTATTTATTTATCTATTTATTTATTTGTTTGTTTGTTTATTTATTTATTTATTTATTTATTTATTTATTTATTGTTGAGGTATAATTGACATATAGCATATTAGTTTCAGGTGTGCAATATTCGCCCACATTGCAAAATGATCACCACATTAAGTCTAGTTAACATCTGTCACCATACATAGTTACAATTTTTTTTCTTGGACTGTAATCAGCAGGAAGAAATTTGTTCAAGTGCCAAATTCCCCTTCCATAATAAAAAATGATTTAAGTCCTTCTATAATATCTTGTTTGCCCTCTGCTCTATCAGTTTTTATTTCTGGAAACAAATCACCCAAACACTTGGTGGCTGCACCAGCCATCATTTATTTTGCTCCCAAATATGCAATTTCGGCAGAGCTCAGAGGAGAGAGCACAGCTATTCCAGGCACCATCAGCCGAACAGGGAGGCTCTTCTTTCAAGGTGGCTGGCAAGTTGGTGCTGACTGTTAACTGGGAGTTCAGATGGGGCTGTGGGCTGGTCTCAATTCCTCTGTATACGGGCCTCTCAGTGGGCTGCTGGGTTGCATCTCAAGAAACAGGAATATATTGCTGTAGTTACAGGTCCGTGCTGACCAGGGCACAGAGCAGAGCCGACAATGGTGGAAATGGATCCAATGAAGCAAACTGAAGATCTGACACAAGATGTGATTTTAATTACTAGAAATGGATGTTGCTTCTAATCAGCAACATTAGTAAAACTATAGAGGAGGTAAAACATTTCTACGAGCTTAAGTCCAACTTGGTGGGAACATATTATACCAGTAGGAAAATAATGAGAAATGAAATATTTTAAGGAGTTGAGCCCTAGCTGGTTTGGCTCAGTGGATAGAGCGTTGGACTGCAAACTGAAGGGTCCCAGGTTCGATTCTGGTCAAGGGCACATGCGGGCTCGATCCCCAGTGTGGGGCGTGCAGGAGTCAGCCAATCAATGATTCTCTCTCATCATTGATGTTTCTCTCTCTCTCCCTCTCTCTTCCTCTCCGAAATCAATAAAAAATATATATATTAAAAAAAAGAAAAAGAAGTGAGTTGAGACCTTGGCATGCGATGTCATGAGTAGTAGGCAAATGATTTGCTATGTACTTGGTAAGCAGTGGGGGGTTATTGCAGTCGTTAAGGAAGGGAATAACATAAATAGAACTTCATTTTAGAAAAATTAATCTGATGGTGATATACAGCACAGACTGGACAGGATGAGGTCAGAAGATGTGAAGTTAGATAGTTTTCAACATTGTTTATTCAAATAAATACATGAGGCAATTTGGATAAAATATCTACCCACACCTACAGAGTTGGGCAAATTAGGTTTATAGTTCTTTGTATGGGAAATAACACAGTAATCCTATATAGTAAAAGGCTATTATGCAAATCAACCAAACCGTGGAACGACTTGTCACTATGACACACACTGACCACCAGGGGGCAGACGTTCAATGCAGGAACTGCCTCCTGGTGGTCAGTGCGCTCCCACAGGGGGAGCACCACTCAGCCAGAAGTTGGGCTCAGGGCTGGCAAGCACAGCGGCAGTGGCAGGAGCCTCTCCCACCTCTGCAGCAGCACTAAGGATGTCCAACTGATGGCTTAGCCATCATTTGGGCATCCCCCAAGGGCTCCTGGACTGCGAGAGGGTGCAAGCAGGGCTGAGGGACCCCCCCACCCACCAAGTGCACAAATTTTGTGCACCAGGTCTCTAGTTAATAAATAATCATCTACACTAATAAAAGAGAAAGATGTAAATTGATCGTACCTTCGCAATGCCCACCAGCCAATCAGGAGTATGCAAATTAACCCAACAAAGATGGTGGGTTAATTTGCATACACAGGCACTGAGCAGCCAGGGACAGGGCAGCCGCTTGCGTGCGCGCCTGCACCAAGCAGCCTGGGTCTCAGGGACGGGCGTCCTCGGGACCCAGGCCACTCTGAGCCTGTAGGCCCGCGCATAGGCCCGGAGCAGCCGGGGTCCTGGAACGACCCCCAGCCACTCTGGGCCTATGTGCGCAGGGGCCAAGCAGCTGGGGGCAAGACGGGAATGCCCTCCGCGTCACTGTGGCAGACCTGTGGGCAGCACACATGCGGCCAGGGGTTAGGGCAGGACGCCTGCCACGTTGCCCTGGTGACGTGGAGGGCGTTCCCGCCCCCCGGCCGCTCCGGGCCTATGCGCGTAGGTGCCGAGCAGCCTGGGTCCTGGGGACACCACTGGAGTGTCTGGTCCTGTCAGCCCGGCCTGGAGGCGGCTGAAGTTCCCAGTCCTTTTCGTTTCAGCAGCCCCTGGACCAGAAGCGAAAACCAAGAGCGCGGGGAGCACCAGGAATTTTGGGAATCATAGTTCTGGTGGCAGACACGTTGTGGGATTTCCTAGACACTAGAGCAAGGGTGGACAACCTTTTTGTGAGTGCGTGCCAAAATCAGCAAAATCTCTGACTCAAAATTCTTCTGCGTGCCAACCCTAAGTTTTTGAGAACATGTTACACCTACTTGATATCTCTTAAGGTGTACATATGTGAAGAAACTTGAAGAAATAATAAAATTCATTCGAGTGACAAAAACACAGTATATGATGATGAAAAATACATTTATTTTTTAATGTATACATGTACACTGATAGTCCGACAGAAAACTTTATGACTCCGTTTGATATTATCAGTGGGACTTTTGCTGCTGCATCACTGATGACAGAGATTTTACATCAGGTTTATATTTCGTGACCTTCAGAGATATGCACGAGCTACTACTTTCATCTGTCAGGCTACTCCTATTATGAGACTTAACAAAATTCATCACTGAGAACAAAGATTCACAAGCGTATGTGGATGAAAACATGGAGAGTAACGCTGTTGCAAAGTTTTTTAAACAGAAAAAATTTTCTGGAATGGCATTCCAAGTCCTCAATAGTTCGTTTTCGACACTTCTCTCTGGTACTCCTGTCTCTAATCGCTTTTTTTCAATGTTTTCCAAGTCAACTCTAAGGTCAATAAATTTCTGCTTCCAAATTAGCTACTCTGAAATTCAATCAACTGCATTTCAAAGTCAGCCATGTCTATCCATGAAAACATTTGTAAGTTTAGTTCCTCCAGTTTCATGCTGTCTGGAAACCTCATGAATTTTGCTGTCTCTTCCAGTTCTCTGAATTTCGCAAATCTTGAGAAGAACTGCTCTAGTTGACTCGATGATGTTTAAAAACAGCTTTTGAAGGCTTTGACAGTCTGTTCTGTCATCTTTTGGGAGGTCTTTGATGTGCCTCTTGAGGTTTGGGAAATATCTAAATCTCTCACCATCCACATCCCTCTTAAAGACTTCCAGTTTCTTTTCAAAAGCCTTTATGTAACCAAACATAACATCAAGTGTCTTGCCAGTTCCTTGTAATTTAACATTTAAGTCATTCATGTTCACAACAATTGTAAATGGAAGATTATAAGAGAGGGTTTCGAGTGCCAGCAAAAGTTACTGGCGTGCCATGTTTGGCACATGTGCCAGGGGTTGCCCACCCCTGGACTAGAGCAAAGTGAGCCTGGAGCAAGTTACTGTTGTGGGGGATGGAGGGAGAGCAAAGGTAAGAGACATAAGTAAAGTCAGAGTGTCGAGGAAAAATTAAAAGGAAGATATCCTGCAACTTCTAGGAAATCTCCACCAATGGAGCAAAGGAAAAAAAAAGACCTCTACTCTTCTGTGAGCACCAAACCAGACTGGGCTGGGGTCTCAGACAATTCACTCATATGATTGCAAAGACAGAAACTCCCAGATTGAAGAGGGCTCCCCTATTGGAGAGGGTGCAGGTCGGGCTGAGGGACCCATCCCCCGTGCACAAATCTTCATGCACTGGGCCCCTAGTATAATGAAATGTTTCCCATATTCACAAGTGTTAACCTACTTTTGCCCCACTGAGTACATAATAATGAATCCTGACATCTGAACTCTTTTTTTTAGTCTCAGGGAAATAACTCACTGAATCTTTGAACTGAATCTTTGAAGTAAAATAATCTTGGTGGCCCTTCTGCTCATTAGCTTGGACCCGCACTGACAATAAAACTTTAGATATACAAATACCTAAAATGAATCTAGAGACAATATCAAAGAATATAATTTATGTTAAAAATAGAGACAAAGGGCCCTAACTGGTTTGGCTTAGTGGATAGAGCGTCGGCCTGCAGACTCAAGGGTCCCAGGTTCGATTCCAGTCAAGAGCATGTAACTGGGTTGCGGGCACATCCCCAGTAGGGTGTGCAGGAGGCAGCTAATCAACGTCTCTCTCTCATCGATGTTTCTAACTCTCTATCCCTCTCCCTTCCTCTCTGTAAAAAATCAATAAAATATATATATATTTTAAAATAGAGACAAAGGGATATGGGAACCAACTATAAAAACTCCCAATAGACAAAACTGGAAATACTTGAGCAACAAAATAGGTTGTATTTTACACCCTCGGTGTAAAATATCTGAGAGTCCATACAAAATACATAAATATACAAAAACAAACAGGGGAGAGTAGAAATCTCCCAGAAGTACAGAAGAATTCAAAGTAATTTATGTAGATACTTCTCCCTCAAGGAGATGGAGCATAATCCCCCACCCCTTGAGTGTGGGTTTGTATAGTGACTTCTTTCCAAGGAGTACAAGAGGGGGGAGTAACCACTGTGGAGAAACCTGACACAACTACCTCAGCCAGGTGATCAAAGTTAACATCATCATGGTCAATTCTAGAAAACGTGGGGGCTTCTCTAAGAGTGGCCACTCGGGGTTTTAACTGTCCAGCTAGTCCGCACTCAGCTTCCCGTAACTTGTCAGTTACCATTTCACTGTACACACAGGTTACTAACTTGAGCAGATTCTGTTCCTAAAAAGCTGATCTCTATTGTGATTCTATTTGCCTGTCTCAACAGGTTTTGGAGTGGTGGTTTGCTCTGATTTCAATTCTTTTGTGTATCTAAGAAAAGCCATGATTTTCAGCCGGCCCAGCTTTTTTCTTGTTGTGAGAATGAAGTGATGATTTCCAAGCTCTTTACATGTTGGAGCTGAAACTGATAGTCGCCCACAAACTTTTCTGAAACTCCTTTTCCCATTTTCTCTATAAAGCTAGCTGAAATAATCCTGAGGAGCCTTCCCTGATTTTCTCTGCCAAACGAAAAGCTCTTCTCTGTGTGCTCCAGTATTTGATACAACTAAAAGTATTACATGTATTATCTCTTGGCTCTGTGACTGTGAATGGCTAGAGAACAGGCATTATGCATTTCTAGCATATGGTGTAACTGTCTGCCTAATTAAAAGGAAAAAGGAAGCCCTAGCCAGTGTTGCTCAGTGGTAGAGCATTGACCTACTGAAGGGTCTTAGGTTCAATTCCCAGTCAAGGGCACATTCCTGAATTGCAGGTTCATTCCCCAGCCCAGGTCAGGGCTCATGCAGGAGGCAACCAAATGATGTATCTCTCTCTCTCTCTCTCTTACTCTCTCTCTCTCTCTCTCTCTCTTCTTTTTCTCCCTCCCTTCCTCCCTCTCTTTCACTCTCCCTAAATATCAATGGAAAAAATATCCCCGGGTGAGGTTTAACAAAAACAAACAAACAAACAAACAAAAACACTGTTCACTAATTTAAAACAAAGTACTACCTTTATTTGGCTCACTTCTCCATTTATTAGAATAACCACATTTGGAGAGGCACAAAGCACTTAAGTTTTACATGACTACAAAGTTATCACAAATCCCAAACTTCTTAGCCACAGATATTTCACTTACTCTGTTTAAAGAAAACACTTTCAAAACTTCTGAGTTAGCTTGATACACAGAGACCCTGAATATATGGGAACTACATATTTTTAAATGCTTGTACTTCCTGCTCTAATAATGTCTTCTTTAAATGGAATCCAGCATAAAAGGGATTGAAATACATAAGGTCATGATGCAAATGCTTTGGAGACAGTGAAATTAATCTGTACAGCATGGAAAAAGATGTAGTGTGCAAGAAGTTCTGCAAGGAGTCACTGAGCCATCTGGGCTTCCATGGCTTGTGCTGTCCATTCCGGTGCTGTCTGACTAATTTTCTCCAAAAGGTTATTCACTTGGAAACAAAGCGATTGGATCTGTTTGTCCCATGTTGGCAGGGCTTCTCGTGCTAAATAAAAAATAAATAATGGAAAAGCTAATTACTCTTTTGTATTCACAGCAAATATAAGTTTAGAGATAAATACAGAGTATGAATTTTTTAAACTTTACTCCAAAAATTGTCTAATAAAATTAAGCTAATTAAGTAATAAAGAAAAGCACCGGAAAAAAAATCACTTAAATCACTGGCACAAAGTATGAAACAAACAGAAAGACATGTACACACAGATTATTATTTGTGAAAACAAAATAAAACCAATCAACCAAACAACCACAACTACAATAAGACAGCTTCACTAAAACTGTCCCATTACCATTGGCTAATAAGACACTGCCATCTGCGGGAAAAGTATAAATCTATTTTCAAGGTGACCCCCAAAAATGTACACACACACTTTAACAGCTGATAGCTCAATTTTGAAAATGAAATGCATTTTAATAAACACTCTTTATAATTATTCAAAGTGTGTGTATACTATATATTCAAGGCTGTTTCTACTTGACTCTGAGGGATAAATATTTCAATATTTAAACCCAAAATAAACATACAAACAAAAAAACCCAACTCATCAAGAATCCAGCAGGTTTTTTTCTATATGAGCAATATAAAATTAGAAATGAAAAATAGGGGGAAGGGATTCCATTTAAAGTAACACCAAACTTTACAAAAACTGGGCACAAAATTAATGAAGAAAAAAAACTATAAATCTTCATAAAGAACATAAAATAATGAGTTATCAGTCCTTTCCTAACAATATGTAAAATGTTTTAAATTACAAAGACAATCCCATTTTCTTTGTTTTGCTTTCTAAACAGAACAAAATTAGAATTTTGAAAATAAAAAACAAGTTGGTATACATTAATTTAAGTTGTCCTCTCACTTGATGGCTGGTTGGAGACTGGATGTAAAGAAGAGTGATCATTTAAAAATGTTTGACGTGGGGGGAAATTTACAATACTGGGGGGGGGGGGGGGGAAGCAACAAAAAGACTTTTATGATTGGGATTAGAAAGAAAAAGCTAAAAAAAAAAAAATCATGTAGGACCCTTTAGAGCAGTGGTTCTCAACCTTCCCAATGCCGTGACCCTTTAATACAGTTCCTCATGTTGTGGTGACCCCCAAACATAAAATTATTTTCGCTGCTACTTCATAACTGTAATTTTGCTACTGTTATGAATCGTAATGTAAGTATCTGATATGCAGGCTGTATTTTCATTGTTACAAATTGAACATAATTAAAGCATAGTGATTAATCACAAAAACAATATGTAATTATATATGTGTTTTCCGATGGTCTTAGGCGACCCCTGTGAAAGGGTTGTTCGACCCCCCCAAAGGGGTCGCGACCCACAGGTTGAGAATCGCTGCTTTAGAGACTTTGTAGAACTTTGTTATATAAGCAATGGGAAATCACTCATAAGAGTACCAAGAAAGAGAGTAATTTAATACTTTCTTTTGTTTGTTTGCATTTTTAAATTGATTTTAGAGAAGGAGAGAGAGAAACATCGATCGGTTGCCTCCCAAACGTCCTGACCAGAGACTGAACCTGCAACTAGGTATGTGCCCTAACTGGTAATCGAACCCGAGACCTTCCAGTGCACAGGACGACACTTCAATCAACTGAGCCACACTGGTTAGCACTGTTTGCATTTTTAAAAGATCACAATCACTTTGGCTATATTAAGGCAGCTGGACTAGAAAGGAGCAATTATAGATATGAGAAAAATAAGTTAAAAGCTATTTCTCAAGCCCAAAAGAGGTCATGGTGGTTCAGAATAAGCTGGTGACAATAAGAAATGAAGGGAGGGTATGTGATTCCAGATGCACCTCTGAGGTTAAATTGAAAGGATTCTGGGCAGCAAAGAAGAGGTAAGATCAAGGACAAAGAATGCTAGAGGCCCTGGCCAGGTAGCTTGGTTGGTTAGAGCATAGTCTCAACACACCAAGGTTGTGGGTTTGATCCACAGTCAGGACACATACAGTGGGGCCTTGACTTACGAGTTTAATTCGTTCGGTGACGGAGCTCGTAACTCAAATTACTCGTATGTCAAATCAAAAAGTGAACAAGTGAGACACGTGATGCTGGGCTGATGTTGTGGCGTTCACTGTGACGTTCGCTGAGCCAACTAGTGGTGGGGTGTCTGAAGCTGGCTCGTAACCCGAATTTTAGCTCGCAACTCAAAGCAAAAAATCGGCCGAGAGACGGCTCATATCTCGAAAAACTCGTTAGTCGGGACACTCGTAAGTCAAGGCCCCACTGTATAAGTATCAACCAATAAATGCATAAATAAGTAGAACATAAAATCAATGTTTCTTTTCTTCTTACTCTCCAAAAATCAATAAATTAAAATTAAAAAAAGGAAGGCTGGAGAAAGTGAACAATGTGGTTACTGGATGGCTTGTTGGTTGGTTGTTGTGGGAGGCAGGCAGAGAGGGGAGATAATGAATTCATTTTGGAGTATGTTCATTCTGAGATGCCCATGATGTAATCCGGTGAGAAGCACCTAATAATCAATTAGAAGCACTGCATCTGGGACTCAGAGATTTACCCCAGAAAAGTATATGTAAGTGTTGCCTGCATAGAGATGATAACTGAATCAATGCAAATAGATGAGATTCCCTAGGGAAACTTAGTAGAGTGAGAAGAAAAGGCCTAAATGTAAACCCAAGCCGTCCCAATATTTAAATTTATAGCATTAAATATTGAATCTACAAAGATGACTAGGAAGAACACCTGGAGAAGTAGGAGAGAAAGCAGAAGATGACCGAGTCAAGATGATGGGGGTAGGGCAGGAGATATTAAGAAGAAGTAAATGATCAATCCTATTTGATATATTGAAAAGTCAAGAGGCTTGAGAGGTAATAGAATTTTTGTTAAAGTGGAAGAGACCCAAGTATGTTTAAAATTGATGGAAAGAAGCCAACAGAAAAAGAAAAGATGAAAACAAAAAATAACTGCTAAGCTCAGATTCCTAAATATGTTGGGGAAGTGGGGGTAGTGGCAGAGGTCAGAGAAGGGATCCAAAGCACAAGTGAAAGAACTGGAGAGAGAGGAGGAAACCATCTCCGGTATAATATGAAAGAAGAAAAGAATTAGATCTCCATTTAATACTTACAAGTTTATGAATCTGATAAAGAAGATAATTTCACACCGATACCTTTTTTTTTTTTCTGTGAAATAGGAAACAAGGTTCTCTGCTGAGATAGGAGAAAAGTCAGAGATTTAAGAAAAATGAAATCTGAAATAATCACTGCAGAGTAGGAAAAAGAGTTGACTAAAGAAATGTATTAAAAATCCCAGGTAGTGTTGAGAACCCATGACCCTGAATTTGCAGTGGTGTTCAATTTGTCTGGTGCTCTGACTCTTCTCCGACATTAGTTAGCTACTCAAGTATGGGAAAAATGGAATGGGTTCATTCAAGATGAAGTTTTGCTGGACAGCTGGAACAAAAAGTTAACAGACAAGTGTTCTAGGGTATCTGTAAAAGAGTAATGGACAGGAAGAGCATTAAAGACAAAAAAGGGCTGGGCTGACTGGAAAAGGTAAGTCAACAGATGAGAGGCTTCAATGCAGTCAAGGAAGAGTTGAAATGAAATAACTGAGACAGACCACAATAAAGAGAGGAAAATGGTTATGGTCAGAGAGGGATATTTCAAACTAAAATTTTACAAGTGGACTGGTTGTGGGCACAGCAAAGTCCACAGTGTAAATGAGATAGGAACCGGGGCTGAGGAGGTATTAGACAATGAGAAAGTCAAGAGGTCTACTTACCTGCCTGCCTCCATTAGTCTAATGAATAGGAAATGCAGCTTTCATCTCTACATGACTGCTACATGGTATGCATTCAATAAACGTTTGATGAGTAAATGAACGAACTGATGACAATTCCAGTTTCAAATTTTTCTACAGCATAGAAAATGCTGCATTAATGTAAGCTCACAAAACATATATCTTAAATTCTCTGAGAAAGAAGACTATTCCAGTAGTAAGAGTCTAGGTCAAAGGAAATTGCTCAACATGTTTTAATCATCCTATATAATAAAAGGGTAATATGCAAATAGATCGAAAGGCAGAACTAAAAAACCAATCAAAGCGTAATATGCTAATGAATGCTAAGGCCGCTCAATGGCTGGCTCACTATGATGTGCACTGACCACCAGGGGGGAGATGTTCTGACCAGTAAGTTAGCTTGCTGCTGGGGTCTGGCCGATGAGGACTGAGTGAGATGGGTGGACACACCCTGAAACCCTTCTGCGGTCCCTCCCCAGCCCGATCGTGCACAGGTGGGGTCCCTCAGCCTGGCCTGCGCCCTCTCACATTCTGGGACCCCTTGGGGGATGTCGGAGAGCCGGTTTCAGCCCAATCCCGCAGGCCACTCCCCTTGGGAAGGTGCCAGATGCAGGGCTCATGGCTGGCAAGCACTGCTGCAGCAGCAGCATAAGCCTCTCCCAATCAGGACTGATTGAGCACAAGCCCGCAGCAGGCACAGTGGGGCCAGGATGAGTGGGAGTGGCAGGTAGGAGCTGCAGGCGGCGTTGGACTGCAGGTTTCGGCCCGATCTCTGCAGGCCACCTTGGGACCCCACCCATGGACGAATTCGTGCACCAGGTCTCTAGTAAATATATAACACCTCACTGACATTTCATTATGACAGAAACAAAAAAAAACTTACTTTCAAAGTGTACTATTCCATCAATCTGATCAATAAATCCATTCATACGTCCTTCTGTTATCATTTGTGATGCTATCTTTTCTGCCTGTTTAAATAAAAAAATAAATTCTCAAACACTTTAATTATCATATCTAACACATTCACATATGCTAAGACAACTGAAAACTCTTGGTTTAGCTACCCATCACCAAGCTTACAAATGTGTTTATCTGCCTTTCATTACAAGAGCAAATATGGTAAATCTTCCTATTATACCACACCAATTCTTTCTAGTTACATCCATTGTTTTAAGTTAACTGGGATCTATTTTGCTTGTGAGATTTTAGAGAAGAATTTTTTATTTTTGGACAAAAATTTTTTTATCTCTGCTTAAAATCAAACTAACAATTTTGTTTTTCTACTGAGATCCACACCTCAAAAAAAAACCGACTTTGCCCTAATCAGTGTGGCTCAGTGGATAGAGTGTCGGGCTGCAGACTGAAAGGTCCTGAGTTCAATTCTGGTAAAGGGCAAGTGCCCAGGTTGCAGGCTTGATCCCCAGCAGAGGGTGTGCAGGAGACAGCCGATCGATGACTCTCTCTCATCATTGATGTTCCTCTCTCTCTCTCTCTCTCTCTTCTCCTTTCTCTCTGAAAAATATATTTTAAAAAACACAAGACTTTTTCTCATTTTATTTCATTTCAATTTTCAGTGTTCACACCCCAAAAACTCTCTAAGAACATAATATGTTTGAAGAAAAAACTTGAAAGGAGAAAGAGATGTTCAAATTTAAAAGAGAACTGAAAGGATTTAAAAAACAATTAAAGGGAACAAAAGGTTCTCTACCTAGTGCCTAAAGACATGTTTCACGTTTACTATGTGTGAGTAAACTGGGTTGTAACTCAGTCATTTTAGTAAATCTGACCACCTTCACAATCAATCATAAATCACTTCTAAACAGTCTGTGACTGGCATTTATTGTTAAAAATATATTCATTTCCCTTAGTCTGTTCATAAAGGGATCATACCTCAAAACCTAAGAAGAAAGCATCTGTTTTTTTATTTTTATTGATTTCAGACAGGAAGGGAGAACGAGAGATAGAAACATCAATAATGAGAATCATTGATTTGTTTCCTCCTGCACGCCCCCACTGGGCATCAAGCCCGCAACCAGGGCATGTGCCCTGACTGGTAATCGAACCGTGACCTCCTTGTTCATAGGTCAATGCTCAAACACTGAGCAACACCGGCCAGGCAAAAGCATTTTTTAATGGTAATTGAGCCTTGGTTCCCACATTGTTTCACTTCCTTTATTGCATATTGAATGTGAACATATAAAGGAATTGTGTTAAAAATCCTAACTTAAAATTGCACTAACACAGAAAAGAAGATGTGACACATAAGTACATGACTTTAAGTTTTACAAGTTAGATAAAAGTAAGGTTAATTGCTTGCTTTTACTATTATTTAAAATTAAGAGAATGTTTTGTAAATGATACCTGAAATGCCCTCTAAATAGTATTGGTACTTTGTTGGGATTTATACATAGCTACTAAACCCTTATCATGACAAAAATGAAATTAATTCCCTAGTAACTCAGTCAACATCTTTCTTAAGTTAAATGAAGCACAGAAGTTACAATAGAATAGTCTAGTGTATTCTCTCAAAGAGAAGAAATATTTAACATTTGAGTCAATCTAGGGCAGAAAATAGAAGTAATAAGGCATCTATCGAAATCTTAAGTTAGTCAGAAATCAGAAACCACTATGAAATGGATGTAAACAGACTCTAATATTCCCATAAACTGGGTATCATAACCTGGAAACCCTTTAAGATTTCCATTCTAGGTCATCTTATCATAAAACACAAACAAAAAACAAAGACAATTCCATTACAGTACTAATCTAAAATTCAAATAATTTATTTCCACTTACCTGAGGCTTTTTATGTGTATTTTTGTCGCAGTTGCCAATATTTTTATCAATTATATATTTTATTTTCTCATTACACTAATAGTCTAGTCTCTTAACTTCCCTTTTATGTACTGGAAACAAGAACATACCTTAGCTGCAGGGATCTCTAAAAGAGCGCCAAGTTCTTCAAAGGTAATGTTATTATATAATTTGCTTGCAGACAACAAATTGTGTTCAATAACAGCTCTGTCCAAGATGCTAGAACCTTAAATATAAATAAGACAGTTTTAAGTTTGAAACTGGTTTTTAAAAGATGCATCCTTTTTTCCTGAAAATTTCTAAGCATGTAATAACTCAGTCATTGCCTTTATTCCCATCAGAACTTTAAAAGTAACCCAAATGCCTTATTTAATACAGCTTGGATATACAATTAAATACAAATAACACATTTGGAAAATGAGTGATTGGCAAATAATTACTAACTATCTGAATAGATTTAACCCTTTGGGTTTGAGGGTTTGCTTCCTCATACTAGCTAGCAGATTCATAACTTCTCTTTTCTTGCTATTAGCTAACTTTTATTAGCAAGCAGTAGCAAAACAATCATGCAACCTGTTCTGCAAGCTTAATAATGTCAATATACACAGCTCAACAGAATTATCTCTATTCTTTTGGGTACTTCACAAGCACCTTATTCTGAGGCAAATGTGAAAAATGTCCAGAATGTACGAACAAGCTAACCCTTCATGAGAGATAAGGCATAGCACCCTCCCTTAAATGAAGTTATACAGGACCTGACAAAGTTTTGGATCTAAGGCCCCACCCTGAGGGTGATAGTAGACTGCTGGGCTCCCCCAATTCTTTTGTCTTTCTTTCTAGTTTTATTGAGATATAACTGACATATAACATTGTATCAGTTTAAGGTTTACAACATAATAAGTTGATATATGTATATATGCAAAATGATTACCACAATAAGTTTTGATAAGATCCATCACCTCACATAGTTACAAATTTTTTTCTTCTGATGAGAACTTTTTTTTTTAATATATTTTATTGATTTTTTACAGAGAGGAAGGGAGAGAGATAGAGAGTCAGAAACATCGATGAGAGAGAAACATCGATCAGCTGCCTCCTGCACATCTCCCACTGGGGATGTGCCCGCAACCCAGGTACATGCCCTTGACCGGAATCGAACCCGGGACCTTTCAGTCCGCAGGCCGACGCTCTATCCACTGAGCCAAACCGGTTTTGGCCTGATGAGAACTTTTTAAATCTATTCTCTTAGCAACTTTCAAATATAAACACCTAAATAAATGGGAAAATAGTAATGACTTAATGTTGTTAAGATAGCTATAATCCCCAAGTTCATATACAGAGTCATTATAATCCCTATCAAAATCCCACCTGGCATCTTTACAAAAATTGACATGCTGACCTTAAAATTCACATGGAAATTCAAGGAATCAAGCAGGATTGGATAAAACAATCCTCAAAAGAACAAAGTTGGAGGACTCACATTTCTGATTTTAAACATACTACAAAGATACAGCATCCAAGAGAGTGTGGTACTGGCATGAACACAGGCACACAGAATAGTGGAATAGAATTTAGAGTTCTGAAATAAACTCTCACATTTGGGGTCAATTGACTGTCAACAAGTATGCTAAGACAATTCAAAGCAAAATAATAGTCTTTTCAATAAATGGCACTGCAACAATTGGATATCCATATAAAGTAAGACCCCTACCTTACACCATATATAAAAATTAACTCAAAATGAATCAAAGACCTAAATGTAAGAGCTACAACTATAGAACTTAGAGAAGAAAAAGAAAAATCTTTATGATCTTGGATTAGGCAATGGTTTCTTAGATACAACACTGAAAGCACAGGCAACAAAAGAAAAATAAATGAATTGGACTTCATCAAAATTGAAAATGTTTGTATTTTAAAAGACACCATCAAAAAAGTGAAGAAACAACACACTGAATGAAAGAATTGCAAATCATTTATTTGATCAGATCTAGACCATATAAAAAATTCTTTCAATCCTATATAATAAAAGGCTAATATGCAAATTGACTGAACAGCAGAACGACTGGTCACTATGACTTGCACTGACCACCAGGGGGCAGACGCTCAATGCAGGAGCTGCCCCCTGGTGCTCAGTGCGCTCCCACAGGGGGTATACCACTCAGCCAGAAGCCCTGAGCCAGGCTCACGGGTGGTGAGTGCAGCGGCGGTGGCGGGAGCCTCTCCCACCTCCGCAGCAGCACTAAGGATATCTGACTGCTGGCTCAGGCCTGCTAAGCCATCAGTAGGATATCCCTGAGGGCTCCTGGACTGCAAGAGGATGCAGGCCAGGCTGAGAGGACCCCCCCCCCCCACTGAGGGACCGAATTTCGGGCACTGGGCCCTCTAGTTCATTAATAAAAGGACAAATAACCAAATTTAAAAATAGTCAAATGAGCCCTAATCAGTTTGGCTCAGTATATAGAGCGTCAGCCTGCGGACTGAAGGGTCCCAGGTTTGATTCTGATCAAGGGCATATACCTTGGTTGCAGGCACATCCCCAGTAAGGGGTGTGCACGAGGCAGCTGATCAATGTTTCTCTCTCATCGATGTTTCTAACTATCACTTTCCCTTCCTCTCTAAAAAAATCAATAAAGTATATTAAAAAAATAAATAAATAAAATAAAATAAAAATAGACAAATAAGCCCGGCCTGTGTGGCTCAGTGGTTGACTGTCTACCTGTGAACCAGGAGGTCACGGTTTGATTCCCGGTCAAGGCACTTGCCTGGGTTTCAGGCTCAATCCCCAGTGGGGGTTGTGCAGGAAGTGCTGATCAATGATTCTCTCTCATCATTGATGTTTCTATCTCTCTAGCCCTCTTCCTTCCTCTCTGAAATCAATAGAAAAATATATATTTTAAAAACAGACAGAAGAAAAAGATGGCAGTTGGCAGGATGGAGGTGAGGGATACGAAGTGAGTGAGGGGATGAAAGGAGAGTGGTAGCTCTTCAAAAGACTAAACAAAATTATCATGACCCCTAACTCCACTCCTAGGTATATACCAAGAAAATGAAAAACTTAGATCCATATAAAGACTTTGACATGAAAATTCATAGCAGCATTATTAATTAGTAAAAAAAAGTGAAAAATAACCTAAATGTCTATCAACTGATGAGGAAATAAAATGTGGTACATTCATATAATAAACTACTAGTTGGCAATAAAAGGAACTGGGGGGTAGGGGAGGCTGGGGGAAGGTCAAGGGAGAAAAAAAAAAGGAGACATATGTAATACTCTTTGTAATACCTTAAGCAATAAAACAAAATTAAAAAAAAAAACTACAGAAATGTAAAAAAAAAAAAAAGGAATTGAAGTACTAATACATGCTACAACATGGATGAACTTTGAAAACATCAAAGTTCATTTCATCATGCTAAATGAAAGCAGTCACAAAAGGCCATAATTGTATGATTCCATTTATATAAAACTAGAGGCCCAGTGCACAAATTCGTCCACCAGTGGGGTCCTTTAGCCTGGCCTGCGGGATGGGGCCAAAACCAGCTCTCCAACATCCCCCAAGGGGTCCCGGATTGCAAGAGGGCACAGGCCAGGCCAAGGGACCCTACCGGTGCACAATCAGAGACGGGGAGGGACGAGGGAGGTTGGCCAGCCAGGGAGGGGCTGAGGGAGGACTCCAGGGCATGTCCAGCCCTTCTCGCTCAGTCCCAATCAGCCGGACCCCAGCAGCAAGCTAATCTACTGGTCTAAGTGTCTTCCTCCTGGTGGTCAGTGCACGTCATAGCGAGTGGTTGAGCATCCTTAGCATATCATTAGCATATTACACTTTGGTTGAATGGACAACCGGATACTTAGCATATTAGGCTTTTATCATATAGGATATCCAGACAGGCAGGTCTATAGAGCAGGAAATAGATTACTCTTAATGTTCTACAGCTCTGGGACTATATTATGTGTCAGTAAACAAAAATGTCCAAGAAAAATAAACAAGGAAAGCAATAGGATCTAAAATGAAAGAGGAAGAAGACAAAACATCTGTTCTATCTATACATCCCATGTGACAAATTTGAAAATCATTTTCATTCTCACATATCCTAATATCCCTCTTTTTAGAACAGAATCATCTAACTGATTATATCTTTTCTTTTCTTTTTTTCATGGTCAGAAAGCTCAAAGTCAAATCTGAAGCTCAAGTATATTGATTATGGAAACTTTTTCTTATTTATCTAGCTTTTAACTTGTTTGTCAGATATCTTGCAAAAAGGAGTTAATGCTGCTCAGAAAAATGCACGAAATATAACTTAAAAGTAAAAGAGAGGAGCCCGGCCAGCGTGGCTCAGTGGTTGAGCATCAACCCATGAACCAGGAGGTCACAGTTCAATTCCCAGACAGGGCACATGCCTGGGTTTCAGGCTTGATCCACAGTGAGGGGTGTGCAGGAGGCAACCAATCAATGATTCTCATCATTGATGTTTCTATCTCTATCTCTCTCCCTCTCCCTTCCTCTCTAAAATCAATAAAAATATATATTTTTTAGAAAGTACAAGAGGTGATGAGCACACAATTCAATATACAAATGATATAATATTGTACACTTGAAATTTATATAATCTTATTCACCAATGTCACCTCAACAAATTTTTTTTAAGTAAAAGAAAAACAAGAGTAGTAACAATCAAAACACACACACACACTATTTACAGGTGGACTACAAATTTAAGCTTTCTAGCAGCTAACCAAATTAAGAAAACCAATCAATTTATTAATTCACATTGTTTTTAAATAAGACAAAAACCAACCGCTCAGGAGAATCACAAGTAATCCTAAGACTGAAAAGGAATTTTTCCTTAGGATCTGCATAAAGAATATCCTATAGAAAAAAATATCCGCTTTAGACAGGAAGAGAATCAATTTGTTTCCTTCTTCTAAGTCAGTGGTTCTCAACCTGTGGGTTTCGACCCCTTTGTGGTCGAACGACCCTTTCACAGGGGTCACCTAAGACCATTGGAAAACACATATATAATTACATATTGTTTTTGTGATTAATCACTATGCTTTAATTATGTTCAATTTGTAACAATGAAAATACATCCTGCATATCAGATATTTACATTACGATTCATAACAGTAGCAAAATTACAGTTATGAAGTAGCAATGAAAATAATTTTATGTTTGGGGGTCACCACAACATGAGGAACTGTATTAAAGAGTCGCGGCATTAGGAAGGTTGAGAACCACTGTTCTAAGTGCAATTAAATAAAAGAAATTCAATAGAAGGTCAATCTAATCCCCTCACTGTTCTGATTTAACTCAGGAAAGTAGGACTGGGTGAAGTGCACACCTTTCAGCCAAATTCTAAAAAAAAATGACTTCTTTAAAAAAAAATAACATAACAAATTGTTCTCTTTTTTTTTTTTTTTTAAATTGATTTTAGAGAAAAAGAAGGGAGGACAGAAAGAGAGCGAGATCAGGAGAGGAAGAGAGGGAGAGAAAGACAGATATGTCGATTTGTTGTTTCACTTATTTGTGTATTCATTGGTTGCTTCTTGTATGTGCCCTAACCAGAGATCTAACCTGAAACCCTGGTGTATCAGGACGATGCTCTAACCAACTGAGCTATCCAGCCAAGACTCATAAATGACTCTTTAAAGAACAGCTAAATTATCTTCAATAGGATGACAGTAAATCCAAAGGAGTGAGTCTAACAGATCTGCATGTTTATTTTAACCTTTTCCAGATTTCTGATGTTTCTACTACATTTTAATCATGTGGTTATTGATATGAGCTACTTTAAAACCTGTAAAATAAATGATGTTATGAACAAGTATCTATTAAAAATTTCTTTCCTGGCGAAAGCAATCTGACTTAAGCAAATACATCCCTTAACTAGGAAACATGAAACCAAGTTCTATTCTTATTGGAACAATTTCACCCTGAATAACCTTGGGCAAGCTAAAGTGCCAAATTTTGTTAAAACTAAAATTAGACTCGATAATTATTAAACTAATATTTGAGATTAATTTAGGTACTTATCAAATGGTTTGAATTTTTTAAAAACCAGTAACTATAAGCTTACCCTATAATTCTTACCACTTCCCCAAAATGCATAATTCCACAAAATGCTTTCCAATTGGGCTATTTTTATACTTCAAACCCCTATCTATGTCTGATACTCAACCCAAGTCAATGTTTTTTTTTAATCAAGTGATATATAACAATGTTACAGGAAGATATCAAGATGCTTCAAATTTAATATACTTTCCACTAGCATGTACCTAAATATTCACTACCACATAGTTATAAGACATGATCATTACCATCAGCTGTAGTTGCTTTTTGGTGAGGCATTAGCATGGCAGCAAATTCTTGAAGTTGATTTCCTCTGATGATCCTATCCAGGTACATCTTCTCTAGGATCCCATAAGCAGCAAGTTGCTGGCACCTTTCATCCTTAAAAAGAGTAGCTAGCATTCGAGAACGCTGTTGCCCTAAGGAAAACAAATGTGCATCAAACATTCTCACAACCTATTTCATCACTGAAAAACAATCTTTCTTATGACCCCATTTTTGCCTACTAAAATATTCAGTCAATTGTCATTATTTGCAGTAGTTATCTATATATATAAAAGCCTAATATGCAAAGTGTCCCCTTGGGAGTTTGACCGACCAAGAGTTTGATCGCTCGCTATGATGTGCGCTGACCACCAGGGGGTGGAGAACTAAGAAAGGCCCAGGCCGGCAGCGGGGAAGGGAGGCCCCAGTCGGCAGCCAGCAGCCGCTAGGGATCCTACCCGTGCACGAATTTCATGCACTGGGCCTCTAGTGTTTTATAAAGTTGATGTCAACAGTAAATTAGTAAATACTCAACTGCTGTTCCTAGGATAAATACAGGAATGTTGTGAGCCTCTAGTTACAACATTTTTGTCAGCTAATCAATATGTAACCTTTGCTTTATGTATGTTTCTGTTTAAAGGCACCTTATTTACTATATATTGTTGATTCATTAACATTGAACTCATGGCCTACACTAAAACTCATGCCTGAATAAAGCTTATCTAATACATGTATTTTCTCTATCAGGCACATCACAGACTTCCTTCACTTAAGAACACAAGACAGTACTTCAGCACTAGCTTAGGGCCCATTTCAAACATCAAAATCACCATCAAAAAGCACAAAAACATGAAAGACATAATAGTAACAGACCACAAAAAAGAACTTGTTTACAGCATGAGAGCAGAAACAAGGAGGCAGAGCACTGCCTTAGTTAACCCCAGCTGGAAAAATACATTGGGAGACTCAAATCATTTGCTGTTCTGCACAAGTCTGCAAATGACTGTGAAAGCACCATGAGTATTGATTTTGGAGTGACAAATTTTAGCAAGTAGGCAAATGCACAAATATGGAATAATGAGAAACAACAGTATATTCATTTGTGAAGATTAGGATATATACCAAAATGCAACAAGTGGTTCGAATTATAGTTAATTGCTACTTTCTTCTTGCTTATTTGTATTTCTACAATGAACATGCATTCCTTTGGTAATAATAAAAATTTTTATAAAAGATGAACAAATATTTCTCTGATGGGAAATTTACACTTCCAAGAATCTTTAAATGATGAAAAATTACGTGACAATTGATATTAAAAATTGAACTAATGGAAAGGATACTATGAACAAACTTTTTCTTTTTAAATGTATTTTTAGCTCTGTATTCTAAAGAGCCTAACCACAATGACACCCAGTAGCAAAAAGCATACCTAGCACCCTGATTTTGGTATCTCCATTAAAAGAAAGTAGAGATTCTTGAAATAAGCTGATTTCAAGTAAGGAAAGGAAAAATACAAGATAAGTCTAAGGCATCTTTTTATGCTGCAATGCAGACAAGTATTCAAAGTTTAATGGGGCCATGTCAAAAAGACATGATTTGGTAATATTTGGGATAATGTGAACATCAAAAAGAATAACTATAATAATAACACACTGAATAAATAAAAAACAATGTCAAATACACAAGAATGTTTATAGCAATACTATTCCTAATAGCCAATAAGAAACTACCTAAAGCCCTGGCTGGTGTTCTCAGTGGTTAAAGCATTGGCCGGAGAACCAAAGGGACATGGGTTTGATTCCCAGTCAAAGGCACATATCTGGGTTGCAGGTTTGATCCCCGGGCCCAGTGGGAGGCAAGCAATCAATGTGTCTCTCTCATATCAATGTTTCTTTCTCTCTCTTTCCCCATCCATTCCCTCACTTCCCTCTAAAAAAAATCAATGGGAAAAATATCCTCGGGTGAGGATTAACAACAACAAAACTACCCAATAGGATAAAAAAAATCGTGATATAGTCACATAATAGAATACTACATAACAATGAAAATGAAGAAACTATACGTTACAATATGGATAAATTCTATAAAGTTAAGCAAATGAAGCAGGTAAAACTAATATATACTAATGATTACTCTTGGGGGTGGGGATGGGCTAATAACTAAGAGAAAACATGACAAAGGCTTTCAGGATAATGATAATATTTTGCTTCTGGTTCTGGATGTTGATTACACGATGATGTTCATTTGGGACAATTCATCAGTCTGTACAATTTTTATATGTGCATTTTTTATGTGTGTATATTATACACACACAATAATAAGCAGAAAAAAAGTCCATAGTGATACTAAAAAATAAAAAGGAGGGAAATAAAGAGAAAAGTTTTTATATAGTAGTAGCTAATAAATGTAGAACAGAATTAGTAAATTACCATTTTCAGTTTATATTATAGAATATAATGAATGGTCCAGAAAAAATTAATAGATAATAAATTATCAAAAGTTAGGGAACAGGATTTTTGCAGTGTCAAAGCAGCACCCCAGAAATTATTTACAAAATATAAAGGGAATAAAATACCTTTAAAATGGAATTTCTACCTTAACCAAATGACCAAACTCAGCATCACTAACTGTGGGACAACCTGACATTATATGTTCTCTGATATAATACAACTACAAGGACAAAGCATCACTATGAGGTATTCTTAAAAGAAAAATTTTAACCTGAATCTAATCTAACCTTTGGCTAACTTCTACTTTACAGGAAATAATTGGGATTAAGCAATAAATAAACAATATAATCTAGAGTGAAGAACATTCCACACAACAACTTCAAAGAGTATTTTTTTTAAGTGAGAAAACTCTACAATGTTATATGTTAATTATATCTCAAGAAACTTCAGTTAGGGGTGAGGAATCTATTCTAGACCAAAAATGTTTGAAGACTAAAAAGACAATCACCAAATGCCACACATGAACTTGTCCCTTGTTCAGCAGGGAAAAAAGGCAGATATAAAAGATATTCCGCTGGAACCAGTTTGGCTCAGTGGATAGAGCGTTGGCCTGCGGACTGAAAGGTCCCAGGTTCGATTCCAGTCAAGGGCATGTACCTTGGTTGTGGGCACATCCCCAGTAGGAGATGTGCAGGAGGCAGCTGATCGATGTTTCTCTCTCATCAATGTTTCTAACTCTCTCTCTCTCCCTTCCTCTCTGTAAAAAATCAATAAAATATATTAAAAAAAAAAAGATATTCCAACTTGGGCAATGATGGACCAAATGCTAAACTACAGTGGACTCACAGTTAATTTTTTTAGGGATGACAATGGTATTACAATCATGTAGAAAAATGTTCTTATTCTTAGGTGATGCATGATGATATATAAGGAGGGAATGTCATGATGGCCTACAAATTACTTTGAAGAGAGAGTATACCTGCTAGATAATAAAACATGTTATGAAGCTATAATAATTCAAAGAGCATGGTACCAGTATATTCATAGACAGGCTAATTAATCAAACAATACTGTGTCCAGAAATCTACTATAATGTGCTTTAAATCAATAGGAAGAAAAAGATGGATTGTTCAATAAAGGATGCTAGGTCAAACGACTAGTCATTTAAAAAAAAAATTAATTTCCCTATCTCATTCCTTACACTAAAATAAATCCAAATGAATTGGGATTTATAGGTAAATTTAAGTACAAAGTAGACAAAAATAATCTACACTAGTGATTACTGTTTGAGAGAGGGAGTTGGAGGTAGTGAGCAGGAGAAGGCATGAAAGTCACAGCACAAATCAAGGCAGTGACATGGGTGCCATACTGTATTGTGCCACGCACTCAACAGTCAAAATAAAAATATAGTTTCACTTTAAAATGTTCTTGCAGCAGTAAAAATTATTTTTATTAATTCTTGATACTTGAAACCATATCTTTTTAATATTTTATGTGATGAAATGGAAAATGCGCAGTTTCTTTTTTCATGGAACATCATTTACATAAAATAATGACTGATAAGTTACAGTTTTGCAGGCGTGGGTATTTGGCAGGCATTTTTCTTAAAAATGAACAAAGTGGCCTTGGCTGATGGGGCTCAATTAGTTGAGCGATCTCCTGTGCACCAAGGGGTAGCCGGTTCAATTCCTGGTCAGGACACATGCCCAGGTTGCAGGCTCAATTCCCAGGGGGGCATGCAAGCAGCAGCCAATGGATGTTTCTGTCTCTGCCTCTCCCTACCCTTCTCTCTATAAAATCAATGAAAACATATTTTTAAAAAAATAACAAAGTGAGCCTGTCACTATCAATCAACAGTATTTGTGGCCCCTGATAAAATTCGAGTTTTCAACAACAAAAACAAAATAACACAGAAATTTTGGAACACGTCCATCTGCCACAATGAGCTAGACAGCTTTCCAATAATTAAAGAATTTTCTGATGAGATCAGTGGTAATATATTTAATAAACATTCTAAAATGATTTAGAAAAGCCAAGGCTTAGAATTCTCAGCATATCCTCTCAATGCCCTTTCTGCTTTATAAGTTGAGTGATTTATATGCTAAAATTTAGTAAAAAGAACAAAAAATAGTTTATTTATATTTATTGAAAAAAAAGATAAATGCCAAGTCTAAAACTGAGGCTTGAAGGTCAAAAAAAATATCCCAAAAGCAATACATTAATTATCATATCACCAATCTCTAGAATTTAATTTTTATCTCCTTCTGTGTAATTCTCACTTAATTTTATATCCATGTTTTTCACTGATATTTTAGGAGAATTAAATTTCATATTATCTCAACTATTCCTAATACCTGTGGGTAATAGACTGATACATTCATAATTAAAAATTTTTAAGTTTGCAATCCATTTTATTGCTGTTCCTGTTTAAATGTTTAAACTAAATATACCATAATTGTATTAATAAGACATCCCTTTGCTAAATCCTTTAGTAGTAATGAACCTAAAATATTAAGCAAATTGACTGTTCATTAACACATAATTGACATGTTTACCTGCTGATGCTAAGATGGTACAGTGCAAAGCATGTTTTAAGGCCTCTAGTCTTTCACTTTCGTGCACTATTGTCTTGTAAGAGAGCTCATTGTACCTTTGCGCAGCTTCAATGAATTTTCTTCTATAATCAAGAACACGTGCATAGCATACCTATAGGAGAGAAATGTTTTCATTAGGGGGGACATTTTTAAAGCAAAAGCAAAAAATAAAAAAAGAGAGAATTTCTAATATATAATAGTATTTATGATGTTCTGGAGAATCTATACCAATAAAAGGGTAATATGCTAATTAGACCGGACATTTTCCGAGGGAGAGGCAGTTAGGGGCAATCAGGCCGGCAGGGGAGAGCAGTTAGGATGTTTAGGCCGGCAGGCAGGTGAGTGGTTAGGAGCCAGCGGTCCCAGATTGCGAGAGGGATGTCCAACCTAAACTGTCAGTCGGACATCCCCTGAGGGGTCCTGGATTGGAGAGGGTGCAGGCCAGGCTGAGGGACACACACACACACGCCCCCCCCCACCCCCCCCACCCCTCCCCCCCGCACCGGGCCTCTAGTCTTAGTATAACAGGATTCTCCAATACAAAATTCTAAGTAAGCTCATCTGTTTACCTTATAATGTATCTGTAACTGTTCGTTGGTTGACTCATTCTGAAGCAATGATGCTCGATTTATGTAAGCCTCTGCCTGGACTGGATCATCATCCTCTAGATACAGCCTAGCAATCTTTAGGTATGTCTCCAGTTTATAATCCACAGTGTACTGTCTAGAATACAACAGAAAAACACAAATGACTATTTTATCAAAAAAATTATTAGAAGTGGTAGAAAATGTGATGGACTCAAGCTTTTTACTGCATTATATTATCGAAAAGCTAAGAAATATTTCCAAAATAAGTTTTAATTAATTTTTATTACTTTCATCATTGTTCATATTACAGTTTAGCTTCTTCTAATTCTCAGATAATCTCATAAGTCAAAGATCTATCATATACTACTGGTAGGACTATAAATAAGTCCGGGGGAAAAAACTGGCAATATGTTCTCCAACTATCATTTGAATCCTTTAAATTGCGTATACTCCTTACCCATTATACAGGGTGGGGCAAAAGTAGGTTTATAGTTGAGAGTACACTAAACACAGTATATTCTTATATTATTATTTATTAATTATTATATTATTTTTCCATATGAACTGTAAACCTCTTTTGCCACACCTTGTATTTTACCCCTAGAAAATAAATCCCAAGAAAATAATCATGGACATGCATAGATATGTATGTACAAAGATAGTCATTTGTAAAATTATCCATATCTATCTGTAATGGGGGAAAAATGGAAATCACTGATAATATTTATGGTATTCAATTGAATTGAATACTGGT
Organism: Myotis lucifugus; assembly: GCF_000147115.1. NCBI lineage: Eukaryota > Metazoa > Chordata > Mammalia > Chiroptera > Vespertilionidae > Myotis > Myotis lucifugus. Next base: position 4,728,375 of record NW_005871060.1, on the reverse strand, counting down.
AGAATACTATACGGTTATTACAATAATTACCACGTGATAATAGTCATCTTATATTTTAGCTAAGTTAAAAAACTGGATAAAATAAGATAATAGTAGCAAATATCTCTGGGTGGTGAGATTACAAGTGGTTTTCCTTTCTTCTTTATCCCAGTGGTCACATTTTATGCAAGATATACATAACTTAAGACCCTACATAATCCAAAAATCATATAATTCAAGATTAATCCTCACAGAAAAATTAATCCTATTTACCAGCAAAAGTGATGCCACTATGTGGCAACGGAGTTTACAATTGACTTTGCCACAGATTTGAAATTAATTCTTTACTTAATAAACAAATTCAACTTTTAATCACTTTTACTTTATTTTAACTTATTTAGAAAATAACTAAACTTTCATTTCTTTGGTATCCTCACAGTGTTACAGAACTATCAAAATAATAATTACCACCACTGCAAAGAATATCTAATTTTATATTTATTTCAACTACCAATGAAAATAAATCAACTGCTCTATGCTAAGGAGAAAATGCTCCAGACAGAATAAGACCAAAGCAATTATTAATTAATCATAATCATTGAATTGCACATGCACTCATCTCCCTTGTCTCTCTCATGCTGTCATACCTGTTGGAAAAAATCAAACTCTAGTTAAACCTAACAGTTCACCCACTCCTTTCCTGCAACCATAAAACTGAACTCTACTGGAGAAAAATATTTAACTAATCTGACTGATCTCATTTTAATCACTACAACCTTCAAACAAGCCCTTAATGCTGCCAAGTATACTATACATTCTTAGTCCATTCACTGCCCCACTCTTCTAGAGAATATTTTTGTTATATTCTTGTCTCTCAACCTTACAACTCCCATCCCAAACCACACTTCTAGCTGATGACTCTGACTCCAACTTCACTAAGAATGCTGAAGCAATCAGAGTAGCTGCACCAACTCCAACACCACCTCATTAATATCTGCACCCACATACTGTGTTCCTAGCTAATACTATTCTGCCACCAGGGAACCTATGGCAATATCTGCAGACATTTTTTATTGTCAAAACTGGGAGTAGTGGTGCTACTGGCATCTAGTGAATAGAGGCCCCTAATGCTGCTAAACATTTTGTAACACACAGGACAGCCTCCCCAACAGTCATCCTATCTAAAATGCCAACAGTGCTGCCCATCTGGTGTGGCTCAGTGGTTGAGCATCGACCAATGAACCAGGAGGTCACGGTTCAATTCCTGGTCAGGGCACATGCCCGGGTTACAGGCTCAATCCCCAGTGGGGGATTTTTCTCTCATCATTGATTTTTCTATCTATCTCTCCTTCTCCCTGAAATAAATTATATACTTCTCCCTGAAATAAATTATATATATATATATATATATAATGCCAACAGTGCCAAGGTTAAGAAACAGTGCCAAGATGAACTATCTATGCTCCTAAATAAAGCTATCCCTCCACTAGATTCCTTCCCCTCTTGTTTACTCCTGCAGGAATCCTCTCCACTACTCTCCTATATCAAACGTTTGCTTTCCATTAGATCATAAAAGTAAAACTAATCTCTTAACCTAACCTTTGCTATCATCTTCTACCCTATTTCTCTGCTCCCCTTGTGAAAACTTCCCCACAGAGTTGCCCATGACAATTGCTCACCATCTCCAATTTCTTTTTTCCCATTCTCTCCCTCCCTCCCTCTCTCTCTTTTGTATATGTGCTGCCAAAGTGAGTACTTCTTTTCTTTTAAACAACTTCAGTCAGGCTTTCACGCTCACCAATTCACCAAAACAACTTTTGTCAAGATCACCAATGACCTCCACGTTACTAACTCAGTCATCTTACTTGACCTATCAGCACGACAGCTAATCACTTGCTCCTTCTCAATACATTTCCTCATTTAACTTCTAGGACACCACACACCCCATTCTGGTTTTCTTTTTACCTCAGTGGACAATCTTCATTTGCTGTATCTTCCTCCTACCACTGACCTCTTAATGTTGGAGTGCTCCTGGCCTCAATACTCAATCCTCTTCTCTATCTATAGTCCCTCCCTTGGAGATCTCATCCAAAATAATGGCTTTAAATTCCATCTATATATCAATGATTCCCAAATATATATATATCCCTAGTCCAGTCCTCTCTCCTGAATTCCAAACTAATATATTCAACTCTGTAAAAGATATTTCCACTTGGTTACCACATGTCCAAAACAGAACTTTTTTTTTTTTTCGAAAGACACACATTTATTATGTTGCGGTTCTTTAGGTCACAAGTTGATCAGGGGCCTCCCTGGGGTCAAATCAAGGTGCTGGCAGTGCTGTGTTCTTTCCTGAGGCTCTGGGGAGAAGCAGTTTCTGGCTTCTTCTTACTACTACTGGCCTCCCACATTCCTTGACTCATAGCCTCTTTCTTCCATCTACAAAGCCAGCAACCTCTATTTTTATTGTTGCATCTTTATTCCTCCATAGCCACATCTTCTCACTACATCTAGGAAGATTCTTCAATTTAAAGACCCATGTAATTAGACTGGGCCCACCTGGATAATCCAGGATAATCCCAAAGTATTTAACTTAATCGAGCCTGTAAAGTTTTTTTTGCCATGTAAGGTAAATACCTCCATGTAAGGTAAATACAGATTCTGGGCACTGGGATGTGGACATCTTTGGAGGGAGGGTATTATTATGTTCACCAGACCAGAGGAAAACCCTCTTGTTTTTGTCCCTGAAAACAAACTTTTTTCAAACCTTATTTCCACAAAATGTCTCCATATATTCAGATTTATTTATAACACCATTAGCAAAATTAAACGATAAAATTGTGATTTATCTTAAATACCTCTCCTTACAGTTCAGTCAAGTTCTCAAGTTTCATTTTCCTTCTCGAGGCTAAAATAGTACATTTGTGTCTTTAGAAGCCAATAAGTGTGTGGTAATTTTTTAGAGCAGCTATAAAACCTAATATCCCTGGTAAAACTCCCAAAAGAAGAGTCAGATGCAATACTTTGGTTCAAACACAAGTGGCTATGAAACTCAAGACAATTAAGTTTGATGTATACATTTTTAATGCTCTTAACTGTGATGATCCAGTGATCTGCAAAGTCTGTAATATTAAAGACTACATTTCACAGACTCTCATGAACCTAAAATGCGAATCCCAATATCTACTAATAAAGACTCAGATAAAATGTGACCTCCTCAGAATTTTCTTTCTGAAATCCGCAAGCCGAAACAGAACTCTTGACCTTCCCTCAAAACCTATTCTTCTCCATTCAATACATGGCAACTCCATTTTTCCAGTTGTTCAAACCAAAAATCAAAACTTATCTTGATTCTTTTTCTTACACTCCATATCTACCTTAAAAACATACCCAGAATCCAACATTTTTCACAATCTCCATTTCATCTGCAGTAGTGCATAAGACCTCCTAACGGCCCTATTTCCATCATTGCATGCCTACAGTTTATTCTCAACTCAGTAGTCAGAATGAGTCTTAAAAATATGTCAGATCATGTCAGTCTTCTGTAAAATATGTTCCAATGGTTCCCCCTCATTTCACTTAAAGAAAATACAAAGGTCTTACAATGGCTTACAAGAGCCCACATAATCTAGTTCTTAGTACTCTCTGATCTCATCCTCTATCGCTCTCCCCTTTGCTCACTCCATTCCACCAATAACGGTCTCCTTGCTCTTCTTAAAAAACCCCAAGCATGCTTCCATTTTAGGGCCTTTGCACAAGCCATCCTCTCTAAGAGGATCTACTAATACTCTTCCCTCAGAGAGTTCAAAGCCACTCACTTACCTCCTTCAAAATCCTGAGGTGATATCAGGATCACCCTACCACTCCAATCACCCTATTTAATGATACAACCTTACTTTACTTTTCTTCATAGCCCTTATCACCTTCTAATATGCTACAAAATTTATTTATTTATTAAATTGTTTATCATCTGTTTCCAACACTAGAATGTAAGGAAAAATATAATCAACAATTATACATATCCTTTATATGTTATGTGTAAATATACATATATGGATACATATATATCCATCCAATATCCACTATTTATTATACTTTTGTCCTGTTTCCAAAGGAATTCCCACCAACACTTGGGCTGCATTTCTCCAATCTTCTTCTTTCTCATATATGGATGCAAGATGCTGTCTTATGGAAGCAACCTGAAATAGTAGATACACATGTTATATCAATTGCTATTATTTAACTAATTAAAATAAACAGATAACTGTATTGTAACAATTGTCTCATTCAACATAGCAAGCTGGCAAGTATAATTATTAAAAATTTACCTAGACCACCCAAATTTTTCTATTAATTTTGTATTGATAGAATAACAAAACAGTAAACTGAAATAGCACATTACAATGTGGATTATGGCAATAACATAGTTTAAATATGAAGTTTTGCTTCATACAATGTGGATTATGGCAATAATTTAGTTTAAATATGAAGTTTTGCTTTTATGCTACTGCATAGATAATGCTGGAGTTTTCCTATATTTTCAGCATAATTAAGAATTTAAGCCCTAACCAGTTTGGCTCAGTGGATAGAGCGTCGGCTTGCGGACTCAAGGGTCCCGGGTTCGATTCCAGTCAAGGGCATGTACCTTGGTTGCGGGCACATCCCAAGTGGGGAGTGTGCAGGAGGCAGCTGATCGATGTTTCTCATTGATGTTTCTAACTCTCTATCCCTCTCCCTTCCTCTCTGTAAAAAATCAATAAAATATATTTAAAAAAAAAATAATTTCACTGATTTTTAAAAACTGTCTAGAGAGTAATATTTGGTGCATAAAATAAAATTGTAATAAATAGGCAAATGTCAGCTGGAGTTACAATATCCTAATATTTATTTTATTATATATTGTAAAATGCTGTTTAGTGCAATTTTGACAAGATGAAAATGAATGATAATCTCCTTTAAAAATGTAATAATATCTCTCAAAATAATTACTACTATCTCAAGTTCAAATATCACTGCTCTAGATTTTTTACCTGCTCCTCAAATGAAATGACTCTAGGCTGGATCTTTTCCAAGGTGAAATGATAGATTTCTTTGGCTGTGCTATCAGGCAAGTTAGGGAGATGTGTGCAGAAATCAGTCAGCAACTGCCGAGAGATCACAAGGCTGACATTCTCATTTACCACTTGTCAAAAAAATAAGAAATAAGAAGGCATGAGTAATTTATAAGTTTTTTATTAAGCAATCTTTACCTAAAATTAATACTAAAAACTGTATGTATTAGTGCAACCTGCAATGTATTATTCCTGGATTTTCACACCCCTATCATCCTATATTACAGAATAAAATTTCCTTATACTGAATTATGACTTCAACAAAATAGTAAAACTACCATAACTTCTCTAAGAAATACAAATGATTGACAAAAAGTTTTAATAGCTGAGAATTTTACATTATTCCTTTCTCTTCATTTTTATACAAAGCAAAGGCACAGAAATACCCCTATTTTTATTTATGTCCTTATATCCCACCTAGCTACAAAAAGGAGTTAAAGAAGAAAAAGGTGAAATAATTTTCATGAAATTTAATAAAGCAAATAGAGACAGTGAATACCACTTTTACTTTCCAATAAAAGCAACAAATAAGAACTTAGGTCAGTTGAACATCCCCCGAGGGTTCCCGGACTGTGAGAGGGCGCAGGCCAGGCTGACGGACCCACCTCGTCCCCACCCTCTACCCCCCTCCCCCCCCCGCACAAATTTCATGCACCAGGCCTCTAGTATATTATAATGTATTAATATATTAATCAGTTTATATTATTTGGAATTCATTATTAAATACTGGTTGTAACTGAGAAAACAGTTTCATTACAAGTGCCATTAGACACAAAGCTGTTAAAAAGAAATTACTACACAAACTAGCACTTATCAGGGAAATACAAGTAAATAAGGACAATAAATCAGAAAAATTAGTTTCTAGTCTGGGCTCTGCCACTGACTAACTGAATGTCCCTGGGGGGGTAAAAGTGACTTAATCTTGACTTTTTTTTTTACAATATATTATACAAGAATATATCTATACTCTGCAGTCACAGTTATTAAAAGGAACCTGTGTGATAGATATTATGTGTGAACGTACACTGTAAACTGTAAAGTACTATCAAGTATTGCTGATATTGTTAATGCAGTATCAATTCCAGCCTGAATTTTGAGTAATTTTCAAGATAACTGAAGTCAGGGAGTGGGGGAGAGTGTATGAAATATGAAAATTTCTAGTTCCTATTCAAAAGGAATGATCCTGACATTAATAACAGTTCATTTTTACACAGCACTTATTATATGCCAGGTACTATTCTAAGCACTTTATTATGTATAATAACTCATTTAATCTCCCAACAATTCTATAGGGTACATATCATATCCTCACTCTATAGACAAGGAAAAGAAGGCACAAAGAGGTTAAAGATGACACAGTTAATAAAACAGTAGACTAGGATTTGAATCCAGTCTACTTTCTTTGTCACTATGCTACACTGTCTCTTATCAGTTTCTATTAACAACTACTACACAAAATTTTAATTGGGAATATAACTCTAAAGACAATTCATTTTTAAAAATCAAGGTGTAAATAGTTTAAATTCTAAAATAAATCCATCAATTTCAATGTTGTGAGTATGCAAAACACAGTTTATTCTTGTTTTATTATTATTTATTAATTATTGTATTATTTTCCATATGAACTTCACCCCACCCTGTATATTTAATTTAATCTCATAAAAATTATATTGATAATTTGATATAAGACAAGACTGAGGCAAGCTTTAAAGTCCTACTCAGTGATACAAAGGCAAATATGGAATTTTCATTCCACTTACTTGCTTCCACAAAAGCTTTCAAAGCTTCTAGTTGTTCTGCCCCAGATAACTGAATGGCTTTTTCCAGGATCTGACGATACCTAAAACAATACCAAAAAAATAAATGTTCAGAGGGCACTATATACGCTAATGTTCACATTGACATTTATTCATTTCTATTTACATTGGTGTCTCTTTCCTAGTGCTTTCTTTTCTGGTTTTCTTTATAGTACACCACAGATTTCGTCTTTTTAAAGGTTCTAGTGTCTAGTCCAGGGGTGGGCAAACTTTTTGACTCGAGGGCCACAATGGGTTCTTAAACTGGACCGGAGGGCCGGAACAAAAGCATGGACGGAGTGTTTGTGTGAACTAATATAAATTCAAAGTAAACATCATTACATAAAAGGGTACGGTCTTTTTTTTTTTTAGTTTTATTCATTTCAAACGGGCCGGATCGGGCCCGCGGGCCGTAGTTTGCCCACGGCTGGTCTAGTCCATCACAAGAAAGAGTGAATCTATAATTACAAGTTACTGGATCTAAGGTGCCACTTTTGCTTTAAAGTTGTAGTTTTGAATTTAAACTAAAAAGTCAAATTTCCTTTCAAATGCCTTAAATGATAAGCCATTAATTATTTCCTTCAATTATGTAGTACAGAGACGTAGGAGAACATTATTCAAGGTGACACAGAACCCTTTCCTCCTGTGGACCTAATGAATCTAGGGTCACCAACACTTAGAATAATAATAAAACAATGAAACCAAATATTAGAGATTGAATGTCTTACTAAGAGGCAACTGATTAATGTATCTCCAGGCAACTGATTAATGTATCTCCCTCCGATTGATATCTATCTCTCTCTCTCTCTCTCTCTCTCTCTCTCTCTCTCTCCTCCCCGAAGGTCAATTTTTTTGAAATAATTCTTTATTGTTGAAAGTATTTCATGTCCCTTTTTTCCCTCATTGACCCCCTGTAGTCTCACACTCCCTGCCCCCCCGCCCCCAGGCCTTCAGCACCCACTGTCTATGTCCATGGGTTATGCATAAAAGGTCTTTGGTTGATTACCTCCCACCCACCCTCCCCTGCCTTCCCTCTGAGATTCCACACTCTGTTCCATGCTTCCATGTCTCTGGATCCACCCCATTCATCAGTTTATTTTATTACTTAGATTCTACATATGAGTGTGATTTAAGATCAATTTTAATTTTAAAATATTTTAATATTATGGAGGAAAGTATATTTCATTAAGGCACCTTGCATCTGTCCTATCCATTTATCAACAATTTTTATTGAGCATTTATTATGTATATGCATATGTATATGAACTAAATAAAGGTCAGTAAGTCAATTCATGACTTTTTGGCACTTGAATCTGGAAGTAAAGAAAACATATACACATGAAAATGTACCACAGTCACTATTTAGGACCAAAATGAATGAAAAAGGCATGTATTAATAGATCTTTGATTTATAGTAATGGTGAACTACCTGATTAGACCAAACGTACCTCAGAAAATAAATAAAAAGATGAAAATTAAAAAAAAAAATTAACAGCATAAAATCCTAACAAAAAGAGAAAACAGCCCAAACCGGTTTGGCTCAGTGAACAGAGCGTCGGACTGAGGGGTCCCGGGTTCGATTCCTGTCAAGGGCATGTACCTTGGTTGCGGGCACATCCCCAGTGTGGGGCGTGCAGGAGGTAGCTGATGAATGTTTCTCTCTCGTCAATGTTTCTAACTCTCTATCACTCTCCCTTCCTCTCTGTAAAAAATCAATAAAATATATATTTTTTTTAAATAAGAGAGAAAACAGGTGAGAATAGGAGCATAAAGAGATAAATAATAGCTTCTGCCTGAAAGCATTTGCAGACTCTAGAAAGACAGCTGAGAGGTACTTTTTGGTGGGGAGGGGGGTGGGTTCTGCTTTGGGATATTATGCCATCTGCTGGAAAAATTGAGAAGCAAGTTGCAATTTGTTGCAGAATCAGGATCTCAGTTCCTAGCCAGCCAAAGGAAGGGACAAGTAGCACTTTAGAAATAAGGGTACAAAATCTTTTCCAAGGATCACCAAGGTAAAGCAAAAAATTCCGAAGCCTAAGGCTCACACCCTCAGGTGCCTAGAAGAAGGAAATGAAAATCCTCTCTGAAAGGTAACATCCTAGGCCTCCTACTGTTTTTAAAAATACATTTTAAATCATTTACCCAACAAATGAATATTACAGGCACATGACAATATGAGCTAGAATCAACAAAAGCAACAGACAGTAACAACAAACAGGGACTCTAGACACTGGAGTAACCAAAAAGACTGTAAGCCAATCATGTTTATGGAGATAAAGATAAGCTTTAAGTTTCGGCAAGAAACTAGGAATCATGAAAAGTGTTATTTGAAAAAAACTACCAAAACTATAGAACTACAAAAATACTATAACCAGCCCTAGCCAGGTAGGTCAGGGCACTATCCCGATACACCAAGGTTGTGGGTTCCATCCCCAGTTAGGGCACATACAAGAATCAACCAATAAATACATAAATAAGTGGAACAACAAATCAATGATATCTCTCTCTCTCTCTCTCTCTCTCTCTCTCTCTCTCCTCTCCGCCTCTCTCAAATCAGTCAATAAAATATAAAATATATGTTAAAAATATACTATAACCAAACTTAAAAATTCAGTGGAGTTCTTAACAGCAGATTTGAAGAACTGATAAACTAAGAGGCAGGTCAGAATAAAGCATTGAAATGGTAAGTAGAGAAGACAGGATAAGAGATACACAGAGGTCATAGTAAGAGGACCTAACAGAGGTTTCAGTGGCATCTTAGAGGGGAAAATAGAATGAAACAGAAGCAACATTTAAAGAGATATAGCTGAAATTTTCTCAGGACAATGAAAGAATACAATCTATTGATTCAAGAAATAAAATGAAGCTCCATAGGATAATGTGGTGGAGCATTTACAGAAAGAGACCACAGTTCTTTTACTGACTGTATCTTTGTGACTTTATAGCTCTTCACATCAAGAAGTGGTTTATTTCCCCACCCTCTGATCTGGGCTTGTTTTGACCAATAGAATGCAGAAGTGAAGTGCCTGTTCTGAAACTAAACCTCAAGAGGCCTTATGTGTTTTTATCTCTTGGAACCCTGCTGCTGCCACTTGAACAAGGCCAGGCTAACCTATTAAATAATGAAATATGTAGCTCAATCACCTCCACTTGCCCCAGCAACACACAGAAGCAGAGCTGTCTACCTGACCTGCAGCTGACTACAGGCACGTGTGGGGGCACGTGTGGGGGCACATGTGGGAGCCCGTGTGGAACCAAGGCTATGTAGAGCTGAGAAGAACCATCCAGCTGGGCCCAGCCCAAACT
>NW_005871060.1:4699667-4717787 GCF_000147115.1 Myotis lucifugus | reverse complement strand
TATTAACGGGGTAACCCCCGGCGGTGAACAGGGAGTGATATGATCCTGGGCAGTGACGTGTTCAGTACTTTGACTGCGATAATGGATCTCAAAATAGGTGTACAGGAGTTAATACACACAAAGGAACAACTAGTAAAACTGGGAGACTCTAAATCGACCCATAGATAGTATCAATGTCACTATCCCCCGTCATAGTATCGACGTATCTATATTACGAAAAAGGTAATATGATAACTAGAGGGAGACAAACAAGAGATCTTGTGAAAGTCCTTCCGAGCAAAGCAGCAGCGGCTGCGAGGGCTGCGGGCCTCCAATTTCAGTGACCTGCACTGGCAGCAGCAGCGGGGTGATGGGGGTGGCGCCATCACTTGATTAGCCCACTCGCATCCGGCAGAGCAAGGCCAGACTGTGGCTTTGGCCCACACCCGGTTGAATGTGAGAGTGGGCAGTTTGGAGTGGTGTGGGGGGTTGGGGAGGGGGTGGTGGTAGTGGTGTGTGCGTGCGTGCGTGCATGCGTGTGTGTGTGTGTGTGTGTGTGTGTGTGTGTGTGTGTGTATCCTCCATTGTTCAACAGTTCTATTCCATTCTAATTCAAAGTCTACCTCTGTAAGGCAGAGGAGTCTATTTTCTTTTCTGCAAACCAGCTTTTCTAATAATCAGAGGTGGCTAAAAGGCCTGACATTACTTTCCTTTCTCCAGGCTAACAGCTGTTTATAAAATGAAATGTTTAGACTCCAAAGGTCCAATATCTTCCTCTGTACCCTTCATACCTCGGAACTGGAAAGAAAAGAAAAACATAAAAGCTTCTAGTTCTATAGGATTAACTCAACAAATACCTAGACTCCAACCTCTATGGTAAAGGTAAAAAAATAAATAGAGCCCAGCCGGCATGGCTCAGTGGTTGAGCATTGACCTATGAACCAGGAGGTCAGGGTTCGATTCCTGGTTGGGGCACATGCCAGGTTATGTTCTTGATCCCCAGTGAAGGGTGTGCAGGAGGCAGCTAATCAGTGATTCTCTCACATTATTGATGTTTCTATATCTCTCTCCCTCTCCGTTCCTCTCTAAAATCAATGAAAATATATTTTTTTAAAAAGAAGAGCAACTAACCAGGTCCTGTGTGTATATGGGTATGAATGTATATTGGGGGTTGTTCACAGAAGACTTTAGGAAGAAATAGCATTTGGCCCTGGTCAGTACTCAGTGGTTAGCGTGTCAGGCCTCCCAAGGAAGGGTCACAGGTTTGATTCACGGTCAAGGGCACATACCTGGATTGTGGGTTCCCTATCCACCCCCGGATGGGGCCCATGCGGGAGGCAACCAACCGATGTGTCTCTCTCACATCGATCTTTCTTTCTCTTTCCTCTTCCTCTCTCCCCCCTCCTTCCCTCACCCCTCCCTCTCTTCCACTGTCTCTGAAAAGCAATGGAAAAAATATCCTAGGTTGAGGATTAACAACAAAAAAGAAATAACATTTTAAATGAATTTTAAAAATCCAAATAGATTTTAGCTAAGTGAATAAGACAGGCTATCATAACAGCTATCACTCAAATGTACTCTCTCAAGGAGCTCCTCCCCTTCTAAAATTTTATATGAGAAAACAAACACAATGCATATATGTACAAAAGCAGTGTACAAGCCTTAGCTGGTTTGGTTCAGTGGACAGAGCCTCAGCTGGTTTGGTTCAGTGGACAGAGCCTCAGCCTGCGGACTAAAGGTTCCTGGGTTCAATTCCGATCAAGGGCGCATGCCCAGATAGTAGGCTTGATCCCCCGTAGGGGGCGTGCAGGTTTCTATCTCTCTCTCTCCCTCCCCCTTCCTCTCTGAAATCAATAAAAATGTATTTTAAAAAATAATAATAAAATTAAAATAAACAAAAGCAGTGTACAAAATTTGCAAAAATGCTTTTCATATGGCCAATTATGTCAATTTTACAACTACTGTGTCCATTCATAGTTATAGAAAAGCATTTTTAATTGAAGTTTTGGCAACAAAAGGATAGGTCTAAAATGTGGTTTTTAGAATAGGAAACTTAGATTCAAATTTAAGCTCTGCACCTTTCTAGCATTTATTGAATCAATCACTAGTTATTGAATGACTACTCTGTTATAGATATCCTGTTAATCGGTGAGAATATACAGTATCAATATTCTAGAGACATTTTCTCCATCATCCCTTAATATGGAACCCTGTGTTACTAGCTCCTAATTAAACCCCAAAACTACTGATATATTTCAGGAGTATTTCTTTCATAAAACATGTAGCTGGAGGAACTGTTTTATTATGAAAATAAATACCCAGACATGTTCTTGCTCGGATAGGACCAGATATGTACTGCAGGCAAGGCCAACAATTTCTTCAAAAAGCACTGGCTATCAGTTATCAAGCATATTATTTCAATTACTCTTCACAATAAACCACGAGGTAGTCTGTTACAGTATTGGCCTCCAATGAATTATGCCTCCCTCTGACCATGCACCTTTGCAATGTAACTTGGCCACTCCTTCCATAAATCGGAGCTGGCCTTGTGACTTACTCTGATCAATACTTGAGAACTGATGTTGTGAGACTTTCAAGGCTAGCCATAAGAGGTTTTGCAGCTTCCACTCTGACCCTCTTGGTCCTGTAAGGAAGCCTCAACTAAACCATTGAATGAGAGAACATAGAGAAAGAGACCCAGCCAACAGCCAGAGATGTATGAGGGTCCATTGTAGCCCAACAGCCCCAGCTAAGCTGCCATCTAACTGCACCAGCATGAGTGAGCCCACACAAGGCCAGCAAAACAGCCCAGTTAACCCAAAGAATCCTGAAAAATAATAGCTGTTTTACACCACTAAGTTTTGGGGTTGTTACACAGCAATAAATAACTGGAGCACACAATAATATAGGTACTATTGTTTATCTGCAATTCAGAACTAGGAAAGTAAATGTTTAAGTTTCAGGTATCTGCAAATACATGAAAACTATATCTCTTCTGATAATTAATGCACTTATTTTGTTCAAGAAAACATAAGGGAAAGCAAGCATGGGGAAAAATATAAGCTAGTTTACTTTCATCCAAACCTATAAAAAAAATGCAAAAAGCATTGAGCCATGAAAACATATTCAACTTACTTCCAACTCACAGAATATATCAATATGGAATGAATAGCTTTAATAATAATAGTAACAAAGATAACCTTATGGCACTTTCTAAGTGTCAGGTATATACACACACATACTCATTCTGACTCACTCAAGAATAAGTCATCTAATCATTTCCATTTACCTGAGGGGGAAATTGCTGCTGGAAGTAAAGCCCAAGATACACAGTAAAATTTCTCACTGATAAAAGTAGATTATATTTACCACCAACGAAAAGGCAGCACAGCCTATATAAAACAGGTTTCAACGTCCAAGTAAAAGCAGGTGTGCCTCATTAACATAGATCTAAGTGATCCCAGCTGTCAGAATGTAAATATTGACCCAGACTCAAACAGGGAGAGGCTACCGCTAGCCGCTGTTTGGCATCGGTCGGACCTCGAGGGCGGCTTTCTCTCAGAGGTGCTTGCAGCGATTACTGGGACACTGAGAAGCCGGGCCTCTTAGGGTAGGACTGAGGATCAGCCATAGCTGCTTGCTCCGCCCTGTTGATCCCCTGGGACCCCGCCCCGCCCAAGCTGTGCGCAGGCTTTTGTATATGAAAGGCCTGGCCCTTTGCAATCTGAAAATTACCTAACAAACTGCAGCTGGCCCAAGGCCCCACAGCAACTTGCATTCCTTCACAGCTGCGCTCCTGCGGGTAGCCTCAGGCAGAGGCTAAATTAGCACCTCCTTAGCGATCCAAGAGCCAGTGTGCCCAGTGGTCAGAGTGGGACCATCCAGATTACAACTCCACAGATCCATAAGGGACACACTCAGGGGGCAGACTCAGTGAGGACCAAAGCCCCACTGAAGCAAGTCTTGCCCCAGAAGGGTGTCTTCAGCACAGAAGTTCTCCCACTGTAGACACAGCTGATTCTCACAGCCAATTGGCTTGGAGGTCAATTCCTCCCAGTGATACCTACAACAATCAAGGCTTAACTACAACAAGACTGTGCACAAAGCCCACAAGGGAGTGCACCAAGAGTGTCTACCTCAGGTAATTGGGGAGGCTGAGCTACTGGGCCCTATAGGACACCTAGCACAGAAAGCCACTCTATCAACACAGGGAAGCATAAAAAATGCGGAGACAAAGAAACAGGTCACAAATGACAGAAATGGAGGAAAGCAAACTACTGGATATAGAGTTCAAAACCACACTTTTAAGGTTTTTCAAGAATTTTCTAGAAACCGCCAATAAACTTAGTGAGACACTCAAGAAATCTAGTGAAACCGCCGGTAAATTTAATGAGATCCTCAGTAAGTCTAGTGAGACCCTCGGGGTTGTGAAAAAGGACCAACTAGAAATTAAGCATACACTGACCGAAATAAAGAATATTATACAGACTTCCAACAGCAGACTAGAGGATCGCAAGAATCAAGTCAAAGATCTGAAATACGAAGAAGCAAAAAATACCCAACCGGAAAAGAAAAAAGAACCCAAAAATATGAAGATAGTGTAAGGAGACTCTGGGACAACTTCAAGCGTACCAACATCCGAATTATAGGGGTGCCAGAAGAAGAGAGAGAGCAAGATATTGAAAACCTATTTGAAGAAATAATGACAGAAAACTTCCCCTACCTGGTGAAAGAAATAGACTTCCAAGTCCAGGAAGCACAGAGAACCCCAAACAAAAGAAATCCAAAGAGGACCACACCAAGACACATCATAATTAAAATGCCAAGAGCAAAAGACAAAGAAAGAATCTTAAAAGCAGCAAGAGAAAGAAACTCCCTACAAGGGAGTACCCATACAAATGTCAGCTGATTTCTCAACAGAAACTTTGCAGGCCAGAAGGGAGTGGCAAGAAATATTCAAAGTGATGAATGCCAAGAACCTACAACCAAGATTACTTTACCCAAAGCTATCATTCAGAATTGAAGGTCAGATAAAGAGCTTCACAGATAAGGAAAAGCTAAAGGAGTTCATCACCACCAAACCAGTATTATATGAAATGCTGAAAGGTATCCTTTAAGAGGAAGAAGAAAAAGGTACAGATACAAATTATGAACAACAAATACACATCTATCAACAAGTTAATCTAAAAATCAAGTGAATAAATAATCTGATGAACAGAATAAACTGGTGATTATAATAGAATCAGGGGCATAGAAAGGGAGTGGACTGACTATTTGGCGGGGGAGGGGTGTGGGGGATGCGGGAAGAGACTGGACAAAAATCGTACACCTATGGATGAGTAGGGGGGCAAGTAAGGGCAGAGGGTGGGGTGGGAACCGGGTGGAGGGGAGCTATGGGGGGAAAAAAGAGGAACGACTGTAATAATCTGAACAATAAAGATTTAATTAAAAAAATTTAAAAAATCAAAAATCAAAAAAAAAAGAATGTAAATATTGAGATCAATTTGAGAAGCATACTGTAAACAGAATGCATGTTTATTATAAAAGAACAGCCTATGAAATTTACAAAGAGAAATGGACTATATATACTGAGTGGCCAGATTACTATGACCACCCCATCAGTACTTCATTGGGCCACCTTTTGCCTTCAATACTGCGGCGATTCTTCTTGGCATTGACTCCACGAGATGTTGAAAGGTGATGCGAGGAATCTGACACCATGCCTGAGGAATAGCACTGTCCAGTTCTGTGAGATTTGATGGTTGTGGAACCAGCTGCCTGATGGCTCTTTTAACTTCGTCCCACAAATGCTCAATTGGATTGAGATCTGGTGATTGTGGGGGCCACCTAAGCAAGATAAAGTCTCCCTCATGTTCTTGAAACCACTCCTGCACAATACGAGCACTGTGGCATGGCGCATTGTCTTATTGGAAGAAGCCATCTCCATTGGGATACGCCATCAACATGATAGGATGAACTTGATCAGCAACGATACTTAGGTATGTTGTGCTATTCAGACGTTTATGATGATCTGGCCCTCTAGCAACTTCAGCATGAAATTATAGCTAATTTGCCTACAAACATCAGGCGGTCATAATAATCTGGCATATATATATATATATATATATATATATATATATATATATATATATAATTAGCAGTGCTGACAGGCACAACATGTCACAATTTTAACTTGGAGTGGACCTAAGCCTCTACAATATAAATTGCGACAAAATGGCCCAACAATCCAGGTTTCTGCAAACAACCCCTACTCTACACATCCTGATCCATATTATGAGGACACCATCATCGCTTCTCGGCCTTTTGGGTGAGATCAAACGTAGGTATGAGGACATCAGCCCACGTGCCCTGCTTCAGCGTTGCTGGCGGACAGAGAGTACCCAAAACACAAGGACCCAGCGAACATGGTCCAAGTGGTTTTGGACGACATGATAGCGGCCATACCTCCTCCACCCCCAACCGCTTAAAGAAACCATCTCCCTGAAAAACTCTGCATCGAGGTCCCAAAATATAAATTACCCTCAATTAAAAAAAAAATAAGAAAGGAAAGGCCCAAAGAGAGGTCCGAATCCGGTGTGAGCGGCCAGCCAGCTCTGGGAAGAGGCACCAGGGAAGGCTGGGAAGGCCGTGAGAGCAGTCGTCCCTCAGACCGCGCTTCCAGAAAGTTAAGAGGCAGTAAGGATGCTATCGAGCGCTGAACAAGCTGACAGCCACCAGGCCTACGGCTCCACGGGCTCCCTGCTTTCTGCTGCTGGCAGCATTGGCCTCCACAACCTACCCCAGGCCCGCCCCCTTGATCCGCAGGCCGGCTACTACCACACACCCGAAAGCCGCCGTCAAACCGAGGAGAACAAGTCTGTGACTTCCCCCCCACTCCTCCCATGGCTCTCGGAAACACTCACTTGCCCGCCAGGTCTTTATGAGAGCCACTCGAATTCATGAGCTGGGCCAAGTCCTGTCGCACGGCCGCCGCCATCTTTCTCTCAGCTCAGCCGAGGCTGCCGGGCCTCACAAGCAAAAAGGAAACGAGCGTAGTCCTCCAGAGCTCAGCCAGAGGGAACCCGAGGTGCCACAGAGTGGCATCTGTGTGGGCCAGAGCGCCGCACGTAGGAGCCTACGCTAGGTCTGCCCCCAGGGGTGAATGACGGGAAGCTCCACTCTAGTCTGAGGCCCGCCCAGGCCTCTCCCACAGGCTCAAACTCGCACGCTCCCACTTTGGATTGGCGGAAGAACTCCAAGGGAGTGTGGCTTGTGCAACCCCAGTAAGTTCCGGGTACGCAAAATGACCGCATTTTCATTAAGTTCCGTGTCTCACGCCTATGGTTTATCGTTTTTTGTTCTTAAACATAGCTCTTAAACTACTTGTAGTAAAGAATTTGTTGTTTTTATTTTTGTAAAACGCAATTTAAAATGTCCACATTCCTCTTCGTACACTGTACTCTTTTAATCATACATCCCAGTTTGTTAATCATACATCCCAGTTTGTCCTGGATATTGTCATTTTCCATCTGTTGTCCTGGAGTAATTATTAATAACCATTTGGAAGACGAAGTATACAGTCATCCTACCTTTATATGTAATTGTAGTCATTATTTATATATCCTTACAGAATATCTTTCTGAAAATAAATGTAAATTTTTATTCTTTCTTGCTTTCACAAAAGATAACACAGCATATCATTATTCTGCTCTTGATTTTTTTCATTTTTTCTGGAAATTTTCCCATGTAAGTTCAGAGAGCTCCCTCATTCTGTTTTAGATCTGGAGAGCATTACATAAAATGAGGGGATGCCATAGTTTATTTAATCCTTACAGCTAGACACTGAAGTTGTTTTTAATCAACCAATGCTGCAATGAAAAACTTTGTACATACATCATTTGATATGTGTATAGGTAGAATACATTCCAAGAAGAATGTCAAAGGGGAGATTTACTTACAATTTTTATAGATATTGCCAAATTGCACTTTATAGGGACGATTTTGCCTTTCTACCAGAAATATGTAGGAGTGCACTTTTCTACAGTCTTGCCCACAAAGGATGTCAGACTTTTGAATTTTTTACATCTTGATATGTGAAAAATAGCATGTTCCCTCTCTTGGGAAGGTGAAAGAAAAGAAGACCAGAATAAGGAAATACTTTAAGAAAGTGATATGGAGTTTGCCCACATCAATTTAGATCTCACTCCATTGGCAAGAATTTTGACAAAGGATCATGCCTAGCAACAGTGAGACTGGAAATTTTGTTTCCAATTGGGCAAACTTATGCCCAGGAAAAAGGAAAGGATGGTTTTAGAGGGATCATCAGTAGTGTCTACCAGACTGTTCCTCTCACCTATATATCTGTGTGTGTCCTTTTTATCTTTGTACCCTTCTTCTTACGGTAGAATACTCTCAATCCTAAAGAAGAGAGTTCAATTTCCTATTTAATTTTTTTAAAAAATTTTAATTGATTGATGAGAGATAGAGAGAGAAAAACATCGATTTGTTCCACTTATTTATGCATTCATTGGTTGATACTTGTATCTGCCCTACTGGGGATGGAACCCATAGCCATGGCATATTGGGATGATGCTCTAACCTGAGATACCCAACCAGGGCTCCCATTTAGTTTCTATGTCAGCTCAAAATCCAGGATGTCTGATGATACACAATGTTCTCCATCAGGTCAGGTTGTGGATTTTCATGGTCCAAAGATATATAAACTATAAAACAAATTATCTGCCTCATGTCCATACCTACAATAAAAAACAGTAGTGGAGCAGGAACAGGATAACCACAGTCAAAACTCTGAAAAAGAATGGGAAACACAGCAATTACTTGTCCATAGCAATGGTGGGATCCTGGGTAGGAATTATGAATGCCCACTACCCTGGTAGTAGAGAAAGTTCCTTGGTTAAACTCTAATCTGCTCTTTTAGAGGCTCTCCATTGTGTATTAAATTCTGTGGGCCAACTTTGTCCTCTGAATACAGATTAACTGGATGTTGGAGAATATTCCCTCTTTGGGGGAATGCCTTAGGGCTTGAATAATAGGAGGCTTTTCTAGGCCAGGTTTTTCAGTGTTTTTATTTATTTATTTTTTAAATATAATTCAGCCCTGGCTGGCTAGCTAAGTTAGTTAGAGCATTGTCCCCATATGCCAAGGTTGCAGACTTGATCCCTACTCAGGACACTTACAAGACTCAACTAATGAATGCATGAATAAATAGAACAACAGCCCAGCCAGTGTAGCTCAGTGGTTGAGCACCAACCCAGGAACCAAGAGGCCGCTGGTTCAATTCCCAGTCAGGGCACATGCCCAGGTTGTGGGCTTGATCCCCTGTCGGGGATGTGCAGGAGACAGCCAGTCAATGATGTTTCTCTCTCATCATTTCTCTCTCTATATCCCTCTCCATTCCTCTCTAAACAAATCCCCAGTAGGGGGTGTGCAGGAGGCAGCCAATCAATGATTCTCTCTCATCATTGATGTTTCTATCTCTCTCTGAAATCAATAAATATATATATAATATATATGCATATATATATAATATATATATTAGAGGCCCAGTGCACAAATTCGTGCATGGGTGGGGTCGGCCTGGCCCCTATTGGGGCGGATCAGGGCTGGGCCTGTCGTGAGGAGGAGACGGTGGGGAGTTGGCTAGCCAGCCTGCCCCAGTCTGCACACCCGAAATTGTTTCTAGAAGTAGTTGTTAAACCTGCCCTATTTCCTGCTTCCACTCTCAAGCTCTTCTTTTTTTTTGTAGTTTTTTTTTTAAATATAATTTATTGATTTTTTTACAGAGAGGAAGGGAGAGGGATAGAGAGTTAGAAACATCGATCAGCTGCCTCCTGCACACTCCCCACTGGGGATGTGCCCACAACCAAGGTACATGCCCTTGACCGGAATCGAACCCGGGACCCTTCAGTCCGCAGGCCGACGCTCTACCCACTGAGCCAAACCCGTCAGGCTTTTTTGAAGTTTTTAACCCATTCTTAACATCGTCTTTTTAACAATGGTAGCCTTAAAATAACCTGAAACAATAGGCTTAAATGAGAAGATAAACTCTATTACTTGATTTTTGCTTCCTCTTATCTTTGTTTTCTGGTGTGTGTGTGTGTGTGTGTGTGTGTGTGTGTGTGTGTGTGTGTGTGTGTTCCAGAAAGTCTTAATGGGTATGAGGAATCTCTAAGCCACGTCATTTCTTCTGCTAGTGGGTGTACATAAGCAGTTGGCTTTTTCAACTTAATAAAGCCCCAGAATTTCTGCACATTCTACCCCTTATTATTGTGACTTCAAACTTTACTTGTAATACCTTGCTGGAAGCAAAAGGAAGTAGCCACAGACACAAATTGGCTCTTTCCAGATACATCCACTAGAGCTATAAGCTAGGGAGGGAGGTTGTCTGACTTCCTAGTTGTTGTAGGCAGCAATTTAACTTAATTTTTTACATGACAAGGCCTCCGCTTTCCAGACTGCTCGTTATCCCTGCCCAACCTCTAAGAGAATGCTACCTATTTTTAGGTTTTGCTTATAGGAGTGAAGGCACTGGAAGCTTGGCACTGGAAGCTTCATCTCATCTTCTTTTCAATTGCTTAGCAAGAAGTTAGCTAAGCACGTCTGAATTAACTCCAGGGAAGTGCACAAATCCTACTTCTTTTTCACCATGCAAAACCTTGGGTCCCAGCCCTGACCTACTGAGTCAAAATTGTTGTTAACAAAATCCCTTTAGTAATTCTTTCACATTGACGATTGAGTAGCCCTGCTGTAGCAGATGTCAACACCACTGGTAGAGGAGCTCCTCTCACTAAACTCTTGTCAAATAAGGCCATTTCCCCACCCTGGACACCCTATTTTTACATATTCAACTAGATGGTCTCCACACCCTCAATTTCCCTATGAATATGCAAAGGTATTCATCCTGGAGGCCTTTTCCTGGTGCACCTTCCACTCTATGTCCCATGTGCCCAGCTCACATATACCTTGATAGAGGAGAAAAAAAGAGCTTAGGTTATTGTATATATTTCTGAATACTAGTCCTTACCGTATATTTATTCCACATGTTGCTAGTGCTGTGTGACAGAATTGGTCTAGAGCAGTGATTGTGAACCTATGACACGCGTGTCAGAGGTGACACGCGAACTCATTTTTTTGGTTGATTTGTCTTTGTTAAATGGCATTTAAATATATAAAATAAATATCAAAAATATAAGTCTTTGTTTTACTATGGTTGCAAATATCAAAAAATTTCTATATGTGACACGGCACCAGAGTTAAGTTAGGGTTTTTCAAAATGCTGACACGCTGAGCTCAAAAGGTTCGCCATCACTGGTTTAGAGGGAGGTTGACCTTTCACATTAAGCATGTTGTTTAACAACTTTTCAAAGCTAACCCTGACTTTCAGGAAGTAAAATGAAAATGGCAGTATTACCAATCTGTAGATCCACAATCTAAAAAAGGAACTGCTACTCTTTTGAGGGATGCCATCTCAATGGTGACACTGGAAAGTCCAGTTGCCCAAACATACTAGTACCTGTTTTTGGGGGGTCATGTCCCAACAGGTCTCTGGGCTTAAGGGAGTCAAGTCTATGCTTAAGTGGAGAGGGAGAAAAGGACGTAAAAATGAATCTTAGTTTCCCCATACCACAAGGTGTTGTGCTAAGGTGGTTAATGTGTGTCAACATCAAGGGATTTCCTCCTCACAGGAACCAAGAGGAAGTCTCTCAAAACCAGAAGAGAAAGGTTTATTTTCCTATGTCAGTCCAGCTTTGAAGACATTCTATTAGTACTATATATCCTTCCCCCCGAAAAACAACAATGAAGTGTTCTGTGTGCTAACAACATAGCTTTTTAAAAAAGAATACTTGATTTAAAAAAATAGTATTTCAAACTGTGCAGTCACCAGAGATACACAGTTATCAAAAATGCACACACTTCACTTGGCATCTCTAGCACTTTCAGCTTTCTGTGCCTGGCTTGTTTTGGAATCTCCATTTTCTGCAGGGTCAGCTTGCCTCCTTTTCCCTTTGAGTACCTTCTCTCCCTTCTTTGCAAGGGCTTTTTGAGGCTTGGGCTCTGGCTTTGGAAGAACAGGTTTAGTCAATAACCTGGTGGATCGTCTCTGTGGCTTGTCCTTCACCTTGGCTTTATCTCCTTTAGCATCTCCTTCTGCTTTCCCTTGGGCATGATGGCAGTTGGGTGGGACGGACAGGCTGGACAAAGGGATGCAGCAGCACGTGGGCTTTAGTCAATCCAGGGGACGTTCTTGACTCTTCTTCACACTGCTCAGGTTTGTTGTTTCTTCTGAATACATGTAACAACATGAATGAATCTCAAAAACAATACACAGTGAAAGATACCAGACATGGAAAAATACATGCCAAAAAAAGTACATGCAGTAGTACCTGCTCATCTATAGAGGATGCAGTCCAAGACCCCCAGTGGATGCCTGAAACAAAGTACTGAACCCTATATGTACTGGGTTTCTTTTTTCTTATACATATATACTTAGGATAAAGTTTAATTTATAAATTAGGCACAGTAAGAGATGAACAATAGTGAATAATAAAATAGAACAATATAACAATATACTGTAATAAAAGTTATATGAATATGGTGTCTCTCTTCTCAAAATATGTTATTGTACTATACTCACCTTTTCACTTAAAGAAGGACTTTACAGCTCCTCTTTGGCACATCTGAATTGCCAGAATCACTACTCTTGTGCTTTGGGGCCATTGTTAATTAAAATAAGAGTTACTTGAACACAGCACTGTGGTACCATCTCAGTCAATCTGGTAACCCAGACATCTGCTAAATGGCTAATGTGTATATACAGCATGGATAAGCTGGACAAGGGATAATTCACGTCCAGGACAGGATGGAGCAGATGACAGTACAAGTTTTCATCTGATAGAACAATGTGCAGTTTATGAATTGTTTATCTCTGGAATCTTCCATTTGGTATTTTTGAACATACCTATGGTTTGCCATAGCTTGATTGTCTCAAGTTATAATTCTCTGCTATTCCCAAATAAACTCATTTTTTTCTGGTAAAATGATGGCTATTTTATTTTTAAGGTTGACATTATGGTTCCATCTGCATGTTCTAAATCAGACAAAACTAATCTGCAGTGATTCAAAATCAGAAATTGCCTGGGGAGGGGGTAATGAGGAAGAGTGGGAATTTACTGGGAAGAAGTAGGAGGTGATAGAAATGTTCTATATATTGGTAAGAGTGTGGGTTATATGCATGTATGGATTTACCAAAGCTCATCAAATTGTACACTTAAGATCTGTGCATTTCACTGAATGTAAAACCCCCATTTAAAAAGGGAACTTTTGTTGCATAATCTTGTGTATATGTATTGAATTTAGTCTTCTGACGTGCTTTTATTTATGTATTTATATATTTATTTATGGTTTACTAGTAAGTTGTCTTCTGTAGCAGTTTCAAAAGCTAATGCTCATCCAACCTCAAAGGAAGAGAAGTTTCAACACAATTGCTCTGCTCCCACAAAGTCCCACAGGTGTCAGGATGACCAGCAGGTCGTCTTAAGAATCCACAGTCATGTCCTCTTGGAGGTCCATGGATCTTTCCAAGCTATACTCTCTCCATTATCTAGCATGTTACTAATGTTGTGGCCCCACCCCATAACAAAGAAACAGAATTTCCAGAGGATGAGGCCCAGAAATCAGGATTTTAAAAAGATTCCCAGGTGATTCTAATGTGCAGCCAAGGTTGAGAAGCACTGCTCTAGACTCACTATAACCTTAATCTTTATTCATGCCATCTATTGTCCACTGTATCTGTCTGCTGGTTCCCACATAGTCATGTTTCAAGTGGGATCATATAGTTGAATTGGAAGAGGCGAGAAAGGTGAATGAGATGTGATAACCTGATTCATTTTTGTAGACTATCTGGTACCCAGAATGGTGTCTTTTTTATTTAGTAAGTGCTCAAAAGTATTTGTTAAATTGAGTAAAGAACATAGTTGGGTAAATAGGAGACCTAGAAAATCCCAGCATTGTTGAATGTTATGTTGTGTCCATCTCCTTTCTCTGGGGGTGGCACTAAAATCAAGGAGTACACAAATCCAAAGATTGATTAGGAACTAATGTCAGTAAGCGGAGAAGATAGTCTGAATATGCTACTAACTGTACTAACTGTGGCAACAGCCAGAAGCAGATAGTGAAACTTGGATTGTAAAGCAAGAGCTCTAAGAGATAGAAAGACAAGTAGGAAGGGTTGGGTTTAGAGACTTAGTAGGACTGTCCTGGATAAAAATTGATGAGAATTGTGGTCAACAATAGAGACTCTCAGATTCTCTTAATAAAAATAACACCTGGAGAAGTTCTAGCTTCTGTCTTGGTGTAGAAAGCTGGAGAAAGCATTACTCTTATCACCACAACATAAGCTAGGTAATCTACAAAATTATCACTTTTACCAAGCCAATCCGAGAGGTCACAGGGCAACAACTGGCCTGAGATGTAAGGAAAGACTGGTGCTTCTAAACACAAAAGAGATGCAAAACACTGGATCACTGGTGGCGGAGCATGGGAAGGAAGATGTGCAGCATTCAAACAGGAAAAAGAATTCTACTACATTTTAAAATAAATTGCTAAAGACTGAGTGTGGGCTGGCATGGGAACCCCGTTGGAGTCACACTCATAAGGGGAGTTCATATCCACTCCCAGGCTTTTCTCCAGGGATCTTCACTGGGCACCCAGGACAAAGATTGGGGACAGAGTGGCAGACAAAGACTGTCGGGTTGTACAGGCTTGAAGGGAAGGAGAGGCTGCCACTGCAGGAAAGGCAATATGAAGCCCAGAGCCTTCTCCTCTAAGGAACATAAGACTCAAACTGATGGAGAAGGCAGCAAAACTGTTGTTCCTCAAGGGACAGGTGGGGCCCATTGCAGCTGGGGTTATAGGAAAAAAAGAGAAAAAAATCCCCTCTATTCCTGGGAGAGGACTAGAAACTGTCCTGAGCCTAGACTATTAGAGGTCATAATGCTGGGGAGGGTCAGAATCACCGAGACCCAGGGACCCAAAGCCTGTGTAAGTATGAAGTTGGAACAGGATGGGAGAGAAGCTGTCTTCCTTACCCTCACCCCCACAATCAGTCTAGCAAGCACTAAGTAACAAGAAATTTACTGCTGGGAAAAGGGCATGAACTTGCAGAGGTGGGGAATGTCTGGCCCTGAGGGCTGTATAAAGCCTGAAAAATCATTTGGTCTGGCCCTGCCAAGGCATTAGGGATGTTTATTAAATATTTGACCAAATATAGCAGGTTAAATATTTTTGTTTGTTTCCTTTTTTCCCCTTCTAGAAGGCTAATTTTTAAATTGATAATTTTGTATGGCCTGCAAATTATGTTATAAATATCTAAATGGATCTTGGCAGAAAAAAGGTTCTTCCCCTTAGAGTGACATCTCTGAGTGGCACGAGCACAGAAGGTCTAAAGCTGGACTTATGACAAATGGACTCATGAGCAAAGGAACTTCTGAATAATCTTTTGTTAACCAACCTACTTTAAGAAAAATTTATCAACTGTAGTATACTTTGTACTTAGCAGTATGCCTGGTGCATACTAGGTATCCAGTAATACAGTTTGTTTTGTCAGGTCCCTGACTTTAATGTGAATGCTTGTGCCATTTCACTCTAATGTATGAAGCTACTGGTGTTTTCTGATGACTATCTTGATCTAATTAAGAAAATATGTTCATTTCTCATTTACTAAGAATTTTTAAAATTCCGAAATGGCTGTTGAATGTTATACAATACATCCCTAGAGAATATCATTTGGCTTTTCTCCTTTATTTTGAAAAAGTACATGAGCAGATTTCTTAATGTTAAACCACCATTCTTGGAATAAACTATACTTTGTCATGGTGTGAATTCTTTTTTAAAAAAAATATATTTTATTGATATTTTACAGAGAGGAAGGGAGAGGAATAGAGAGTTAGAAACATCGATGAGAGAGAAACATCCATCAGCTGCCTCCTGCACACCCCCTACTGGGGATGTGCCTGCAACCAAGGTACATGCCCTTGACTGGAATCGAACCTGGGACCCTTCAGTCTGCAGGCCGTCGCTCTATCCACTGAGCCAAACCGGTTAGGGCGAATTCTTTTTATTACCACACTAGACGCCTGATGCATGAAAATTCATGCACTGGAGGGGAGGGTCCCTCAGCCCGACCTGCCCCCTCTCACAGTCTGGAAGCCCTCAGGGACGGGAGGTGACTTGGAGATCAGGGGAAGGCGACGCCCCATCACACTTGTGCTGCTGCCACTGCCGGCAGCGCAAGCCTCAGCTGGCCCTGGTTACCTGAGCCTCAGGCAGCTCTGGGTGGCTGGGCAGCCGCCATCCAAGGCTTGCCTGCACCTTGGGTTGGCCCTGGGTGGCTGAGGGGCTGAGGGGACTGGGGGACTCCATAGGCAGGTGCACGGAGCGGGCCCGGTCTTGCCGCCCCAGCAGGGCTGAGGGGACTGGGCGCCGCCATCTTGCAGCTGTGGGTGCTGCCATCTCTGAGGGTGGGGCAGTCAATTAGCATATTCTCTCTTTATTGGCTGTGGGTGCCGCCATCTTTGTGATGGTGTGAGGGTCAATTAGCATATTCCCTCTTTATTAGATAGGATTACTGGCTTTGTTACCTTAATATTCAATTTTGTCTTGGGAACAAAATTAGTGAGAACATAAGAATCTCCCCCCACCCTCTTTTGAGTACTGTTTGTCTTGGATTTTGGTATCAGCGTTATGCTAGCCTTTGTGAAATAAACTGGGAAATTCTCTCCTTTTGGGGAGATTCTTTGTTCCCCTAGAATTCACCTGGGTTTGGTTACCTGGTCTCACTCCCTTCTTCCTCCCAGAGGTGCCCCACAGTACCACTAATGATTTAACCATGAGGATGTTTTCTCCTACTAGCTTCCAAGGCTTCTGGTAAAGGGGCTCACCTAGGATCCTCAAGAAAACCTGTGTATCTTTCAGTTTTCTCACCATCCTTGCACAGGCTGCAGACCTTACCACTTCCAAGCCTTTGCTAATTTCATGTCACTTGCCTAGCTAAATCCTAACCACTGAATTTGAGGTGGGAGGTATAGGGTGGTGTTGATTATGGCAAAATAGAACAAACATCTGAGGCAGAGACTGTGCAGCTGCTTGACACCCTTCTCTTCATTTAACCCTCAGAATCCTGGGAGGCTTTAGTTTTGATGTTGTAGACGGGAAAAGGAACTTGAAAAATGCTATACACTAATAAGTGGAGGTGCCAGGATGTAAAACCAGGACTCCTTGATTGCAGTGAATGCAGCTTCTCACTTCTTCCATTGTTCAGGGGCTACCGTCTCTCACGTTGACCTGCATGTCCTCCATGCTCCATTAGCAATTGTAGACTGTCCCACACTAGTTTACATTACACTCATTTGTCATTTCTATTGTTTCTTCTGAGTAGTTCTTGTCTCACACGGAGCACTTATTAACTGAATAACCTCCCAGTGCCTGTTTATCCAACTCCAGATTTAGGCACCTTTAAAAAAATTTTTATAATAAAGAGAGTGGCGGAAAAATAAAAGGAAAAGGTGACTAAATACCAAAAAAAAAACCACCCCAAAACGATTGTGTTAGTCTTAGCTCTATACAGCAAAAAACTCCCTTTCAAAATAAGTTTAACTCTGCATGGTCTCCAGGGGCTCTTTGGCTACCCCTACAAAATGAGTGCCCACAAATCGACAAGAGTTGCCATTAGTGAATATCGATCACCTTCCCACCAAGCACATCAAACAGCGGCGGGATGCTGGCAATCGCACCTGCAGACCACACGGACTTCCCAACAAGGATGCTAGAAGAGGCAGGCCCGCCCAGCTGCGGGCGCGACCCCGCTCCACCCCTCCCGCCTCAGCCGGGTGGAACATTCCGTGCGAAAGCTTTGACAGCGCCCGCCCGGAGTCACGTGGCGCGGGAGCGTGCTGACGGCGCCTGCGGAATGACGCGGCTCGGGTTTGCCAGGGGCCGGGCCCGCCCCCCGGAAAGGGCCGGGGGAAAGGAAACCCCACGGTATAGCGGGCCGCAAAGAATAGAAGAGACCGCCCGAAAAGGGCTCCCCCGCCGGAAAGGCCCAGCCGATTTATGGGAATGCGG
>NW_005871060.1:4641404-4699567 GCF_000147115.1 Myotis lucifugus | reverse complement strand
GCCGCGGCAGCTGGGAGCCCAGGGAGCGCGGCGCGAGGAGAAGGCGGCGGCGCCGCCGGCTTTGGTAAGTGTCAGACCCCGGGGTGGGGGCATCTGGGCGGGCGGGCGGGAAGGGGCGCCGGCCCCCGCTGCGGGTGGTGGCGCGGCCGAAGGGCGCCTGACCGCTCCCTCCGGGAGCCCGGGCTGGTGGGTGGTGGCGGAGAGCGGGAACCTGCAGCCTGGGGGTCGCCGCGCCCTACCCCCGGGCCGCAGTGGGCGGGAGGATCCTCCCGGGCTCGGCCCCTTCCCGCCCGCACCCGGGAGGGCGGCTGTCACCCGGCCGCCAGCCTGCCCGCCCTTCCTGGCGGTCTGGAGGAAGGGCTGCCGCGGCTGTTGACAAGCTCACTGCGTGGCCCGGGAAGCCGGCCGTGTCGGCCCCGGCTTTCTGGGAACCGGTTTTGCTGCTGTGTCATTTTGTACCGGCCCCTCCTTTCCCTGCTGCCCGCCGCCCCGTTCTTCCTACGCCCCTTGTCTAGGATCTCGGTGTGTGTCCGTTTTCCTCGCGAAGCCCACCAGCCAAATGTCACAATGTCCCCGCGGTGCACGGGGGAAGGGAGCGGGCCGGGACTTAGCTTGGCCAAGCAACGGTAAACACCCAGCAGAGTGCGGGTGGACGCGGCTGGCGGTGGGGAAATAAAGTTCAAAGATGAAGACGCCGGGAAGACTGGACACTTTCAAGCCTGTAGCAGGCTGGGTATAGAGGCGGCGACTCGGCTGGGTAGTAAATCACACCGGTTTAAGCCTGAACCTACCGACTTTTATATGGAGTTGTCACTCAAGCAAGGTAAGGACACGAGATGGCTTTGTCAACTTCTACCTCACTCTTCTTAGACTAACTTTTTAAAAAAGACAGTAGAGGGACCCTGTTCGAAACCTTGAAATTCAATGTGCTCATTTCGGATGGGTCTTTTAGGGCTTATGCTGTATTTGACAGGTATGGAATTCAGCTTTTGAATGGGTGATTATCATATCTTTCTGAAATTCACAAAGGTAACCAATTTAGGTTTTTTAAAAAATTCCCGTCTCCTTAGAAGCCTTGCAGCTCATGTTTTCTTGTTATTTCTTTGATGATTAAAAGAAACCTATGTTAGCCCTGACTGGGTAGCTCAGTTGGGTAGAGTGTCATCCTGATACACCAAGGTTGCGGGTTCGATCCCGGGTTAGGGCACATATAAGAAGCAACCAATGAATGCATAAATAAGTGGAGCAACAAACCTCTCTCTTTCAAAAAAAGAAAAAAAATCTGTGCTCTTTTAGTTATTTATTAAACTGCATGATAAGAGCTGGTGGGGATAGATAGATAACTCTGGGGTCTTGTTCTAAAGCAAGCTGTTTATTTTCACTGTTCATCCATGAACAGGATCAATACATTTTTAACGTAGTTGCACTTTGGCATCTTAAGCCAGTGACAAACTGGAAGTGACAGTGTTCGAGGACAGAAATGATCAGATGAAATTAAGTGGAGGGGAAAATAGTTCAGAACTTTGTTTTGACCACAGTATCTGCATGGGGATCAATGCCTGTACCTTACAAACGTGTCGGGGAGGTTAGACGTGCCTATGGAAATAGCTCATTCTGTCCAAGCAGGGCTGACAGTGGAGGAAAATGTCGGAGTTGGTGAGTGACATTAAAGGTCTGGATCTTGTTTTTCGTGCCTGAGATGGGCACAGTGAATAAAATGCATGCCATCACCTCAAACTGCTTTTTGGAAAGTGAAAGAATTTGGGGTTCTTTATTGTCCTTCTGTCGCCTTCCCCATGGCTTTTGCTCTTCAAAACAAAAATATGCCGGACTGGGGACCCCGCAGGTGGCGCGACTTCCTTTGGCGCGGCTGCCGGGCCGCAGGATCACCATTTTTCCTAGTGGGGTGGGAGGGCTCGGCGTGGGCTGTGTGCACCTCCCCGTGCATTTGAAGGTTGGCGGGGCCGGCGGGAGGTTTACCCGGATCTGTGGGTGTGCGCCTCTCGGGAGGGGAGGGCCGGGAGGGGAGGAGGAGGAAGGGGGAGGTTACCGGCGGCGGCGGCGGCGGCGGCCGGGGCTGGGGCTGTCGGGGAAGCTGCTGAGCTGTGATGGTGATGACGAGGTGAAAATGGCGGATCTTTCGAAATACAATCCCGGCCCCTGACATACCAGAGGCGGCGGCAGCCGCGGCGGCGTCACCCGGGCTCCCTCTTCAGCCCCGGGTCCCCCGTAGCGCTCCACTTCGGGCGCCCTGGGAAAGCTAGCATCTGGCCAGAGCTACCGTGCACGGGCAAAACAAGCACCGCCGGGCTCCGAACTGCCCGGGACCTGCTGGAGCCCCCACCTCGGAGCCGGAGGCAGGAGAAGGCGGCTGCCGCTGGAGGTAGAGAAGGGGGTACCCGAGGGCTTCTCCGTCTTGAGATTCTTTATTTTGGAGGTGGGGTGGGGGGATAGAATTGTGTTGTGGATCAAGGAATGACTAGTCCTGAGTGCAAAGAATCAGTAGCCTCGTAATGACATCAACATTATTCTTTGAGTATTAAGAGGGCTCGAGTTTGCTCTGATACCTAAGGCTGCTGCTGAGGCCTAGAGGAACCGCTAGTACTTATCACGATTTTCTGATTTAATATTCAAAATATCCACTCTGGTGGGTATTGGTGTGACGATGTTCAGCAGTTTATGGGGTTGTATGTTTCTTTAGGGAGGCAGAGCATTGGCATTTTATTCTGCATTTAAGCTCTTGATTTAGATCATAGTCTATAACTTGTTTGGGTGTGGATGCCCACATTTTTTGAGCATATGGACCAGTTTTGTAAGAATTTAAAATGTTGCCTTTTTCTTTTATGGCTCTGTCATCTGTAGAGTTAACCCCTTTGGCCCTGCCATTGGCAAATAACAATTGAGATACTGTCATGTATGCTTTATAGTTTTTCTCTGTGACCGCCCCCCCCCCCATTTCGTCAATTCAAGAGTAAAGTTATGAAAGATTTTGCAGTAGATTTTATAATTCAAGTGAATCACAGCTCTGGGAGCTCTATTTTGGTTCACAAGTTTTGCCTTCATTGTTAAGGAAGTTGTGATAGCTTGATGCATGCATCTGATGTGAGTCATTAAGTTGGTAAAAATGAATTGAGAATTTTTATATCCTAAAATACTGGACACCTTTGTTTAAAGAGCTGGAGAATTACATTGATTGACTTTATGACACCCATAATTTAATTTTGTTAGATTACCTAAAGATCCCTGTGTGTTTTAGATTGTGCTGTAGATCCCTAAGGAGTCTGTCTCCTTGCACACAACAGTAGTGTTACTGAAAAGTTACATATGAGTCAAAATTTTATATGTTAGTTTCAAGCCCTGTTTTTCCCCAGCTTTTGTAGTAGAGGATTGGGTCAGTGACATTGAGTATATGAGAGGGAACAGAGGTGGATAATATTTAAGAAATGCCTACTGGTAATTTTATGATTACAGTAATTTTCCTTATCCAAGTTTCCTACAAAGAGATGATGTCATAGTATTTAAGAAGTATCATACATATATTTTATTCAGAGGTAAAATATTTTGTGTGTATCTTGGACATTTGGCTTTCGTTCATTAGAAGGCTAAGAGACCAAAAAAATTTTTAGGGGTCTGAGAGGTACTCAGAAGATTTATTTAATGAATTTTTAAAAATAATTTGTCTGATGTTCTTATATCTAGTAGGAATTTGATTCTGTGGTTTTTGTTTTTTTCTTGTTATAGGTTTTATGTTGCAATTATTTGGTCCATGCCAACCTAGCTGCTAGGTTAGTAGTAAGAGTAAGAATATTTATTTATTTATTATTATATTATTATTTTTTAATCCTCACCTGAGGACATTCCCCCTTCCCCCAATTGATTTCTAGAGAGAATGGATGGGGGTGGGGGGAGAGAAACATTGATATGAGAGAGTCACATCAATTGGTTGACTCCCACTTGCACCCATACTAGGTCTGGGGAACCTGCAACAGAGGTGCATGCCCTTGACCAGGAATCGAACCCGAGACCCTTTGGTCTTCACGCCAACACTCTGAGCAAAACTGACTGGACAAGACTAAGAATTTTAAAAAGAATTAAAGATGGAGATGAGAAAGTCTTTTTCATTGGTTTTCTTATTTTTTTTAATCACAAAGGGTTGTTGTCATTTTGTGATTCTCCGTGATTGTCTTTAAAGACTAGTTTTTAGATTGTTGTGGTTAGAACAATTGTCTTTTAATAATTAGAATTGTGTTAGAAAGAAATACAGGAAAAGTTATGCCACTGGAGATAGTCCAGTGTCTTTATGGGGGGAGAGGAGCATTATACTTTTCCATTATTTTTTCTAAATAATACTATTGGTTATTTGCTTTACATACTATGCTAGGGATAGGGGATACCTCAATATCATTGCCTCAGGAAATGTTTAATTTAGGAATCAGAGGTAGGTTGGAAGGGTTGAATAGGGCCTTAATGCATGCAGAAGGCTTTGAAAATTACAGAAATTTTTAAAATAGGAGAGTGACAGCCACAGAGATCCGGTAGTTTTTATGTGGGATGTGTTATAGATTAGAGGAGGTGGCGGTAAAAATACATTGTAGGCTAAAAGCTTTGGAGATGTGGAAATTCTTGGTTGTAGTGGGAAGAAGACATTGTGATAAATGACTAATTCTATAGAGAGACATCAAAGATGGCAAGGCCTTAAACACTGCTGTTTGATAGAATGTTGAATGCCATAAAAAAAAAAAAAATCAGAGGAAGCTAATTTAGATAGAGGAAAATAACTTTCATTTGAATTATAGGGTACCACATAACTGTCTTCACAGTTAACCCTGCCAATAAACGAGGCTTAGAAATTGTTGCTTAGGTTTATACATTAAACTGCTGAGAGAACAAGGATTTGGAAATGGGTATTTCTGATTTGAATCTCCGTGTTTCCCCCCCACTATGTTAGTCTTAAGCATGAAAAGGGGGGGAAATATTGTGAATCCCCAGTGTTGGCCTAAATAATTTTATTGAAATATTTAATTTTATATGTATATAGATGTAAATTCTTTAGGATTACTGCTTGTATGCAAGAAACAAAAGTAAATTTATAAATGAAATACAAGCCAAACTATAAAACCAGTAAAGCAAATTAAATGTAGAATGATGGATGATGTTGTTTTGCTGAAACGAAATCTTTCTTTGCATAGGAATAATATACTATTTATTGTCTGTTTTGGCAAGATGTGGGGTTTTCTATATATGATATATCCTATTATAACCTAATTTCTGTACTACTTTTCTGTATTTGAATGCTCACAGGTTAGGTGGTTTGGCTTTCATTTTGCGTAAATATATCATTTATCTTGTAAGACTGTTCTGTGTCTTTTCCTTTAGCTCACCCCAATTCTAGTACCATTGGTTGTAGATGTGAGGTTGTTATCCAGATGATCCAGAATATATTTTTTAAAAGTATCACAATGAAAATATAAACTTAAAAAATCTTCATCAGGACTCATGGCTTATAGTCTGCTACTCCCAATTAAATTTAAGAAATATTGTTGTGTATCTAGTTTTTGAGTATTAATGTTCGCTTTTAGAAATCAAAGCTAAATTCAAATTTATAGTGAATCAATGCTGATGGTAATCTCTAAGTACAAAAGTATAATTATTAAACATGTAGATATTTCTGTCTAAACATCTGCAAATTACTCGCTCATCTGTAATACAGTGACAGGTCATCACTTCGTATTATTTATGTGCAAGAATGAAACAGTTGTTCACCCAGATTGTCTCCACCTGTAACTAAGAAAAGGACAGGTTTCAACACTGGTAATATTCTATACGAAACTCTTTAAAAAATATAAAACTATAGAAGATTTGTCATTTCTATCTTAACGTTATTTTTCATTTTATATTTAATTCATTTGTTTTCATTGTCATTATTCTAAGTCAGACCCTCCATTTATCCGTCTTGAACTAATTATTGTAATTGCCTTCTAACTGGTCTCCCTGCATCCAGCCCAAATAAAACATTAAGATGAAGTTAGACCTCCCAAAGTACAACTATGATCATGCTGTTCTTCTATTGATTTCTAAAGTCTCTCTATCAGGGCAAGGTCTTTGGTAAATTTCCCATAATGCCTTCCACAAAGTTGGGAAGCAGTTAGTATTTGTTAATTAAATGACTGATAAAAATCATAAGCTAGTTAAAAGCTAAGTGAACCTTGTAGATTTTCAGATGGAATATAACTGCAGAGGATACTGGTTAAAAGCTAAATCAGTATTTAGAAACTTATTTGAAAAGGAGTTTCTCAGTTATGACAGTATGTTTATTAAGTGTTGTAAAGACTCAGAGCATTATATAATCCTATGTTACTCAGATAGACAAATCAAAGTTATCTTTCAGAGCTCAGTGTAAATAATGCTAGAGTTTTAGATAATAGCCCTTCTCCATGATTAATTTATTCATCCTTCAGATTTGTATTGAGAGGTTATCATTTGCCAGCTCTGTTCTAGGCACTGGGGAGAGGGGATACAGACCTTTTCTTGTTGGAAGTGGTGATAAAGACAGACAAGTCCCTGTCCTCATGGAGCTTGCATTCTAAAAATGGGGGAGGAAGAATCAGACTATAAACAAAGCTACTTTCAGATTGTGATAGATGCTATGATGGAAATACCCGAGTAAGGCTATGGAATGCCTTAGGGCAGTGGATGTGAGAGTGGTGGTACTAATTTAGATAGATTTTAAAAATGTAATACAAGTTAGACAAATTTATAAATCATTAAACTTTCTGAAATGAGTCAATTTTTAAGTCTTCATTAGGCTTAAATCATTCAACCATGTTCAACTGTGAGGGGGGAACCTCAGTGTACTAACTTTCAAATTGTACTTTGCCTTTAGAACTTCGTGAGCAAAAATATTGGAGGCATAGGGAATGCATTGTATATTCTGCATTCTTTTCCTACCATACTTTCACAAATAAGCCCTTATACAGTCAAAGTGAACCAGAGCTCCTCAGGTCTGTTGGCTTGTGATGATATTCTTTTTTTCTTGGAGTGGTCCTCCACACAGTGATGATGAGGTTGCATGTCCTATTACATATCTTCCATTCCTAAGGGATAAAATTAGAGTGATGATTCATGTAACTAGATGGCCATACCCACAAGCTCCTTTTGAGAGTTTCTTTTAGCATAAGCTGCTTGGCCTGTGACCCTGATTGAACAGATATGGATGTTTAAATCATAAAGCAGTTATCATAGTCTGCTCAGTGGCTATAAGGTGTGTTGGCTATAGGACTCTGCACAGCCCCATACTACATAGAGACTGGCTAAACCAATCAGATCTTTTCTTGTTGAAGTTTGAACTTTATTCCTAGTTCAAAAGGAGACTTCTAGCCCTGTAACTCATAGTTTCTTTTAATAGGACAAGTAAAAAAAACATAACAGAAGTAGACAAATCCATAATCATATTTGAAGATTTAAGCAGCCTTTCTCAGTAATTGACAGAAGAGGAAAAACTGAGAATATAAAAGATCTGAACAACACTATGAACCAACTTGACCTAATTGACATTTATAGAACACTATACTCAGTAACTACAGAACACACATTCTTTTCAGATGTACATGCAATGTTCACCAACATAGACCATATACTGAGCCATAAAACAGATCTCTAATTTCAAATGATGGAAATGTTATAGAGTATTACATTCTCTGACAATAATAGGAGTAAGTTAGAAATCAATAATATGATAGCAAATCAACAAATATTTGGAAATTAAATAGCATATCTTTTTTATTGACTTCAGAGAGGAAGGGAGAGGGGGAGAAAGAGAGAGAAAGAGAGAGAGAGAGAGAGAAAGAAAGATAGATCAATGATGAGAGAGAATCATGGATCAGCTTCCTCCTGCACACCCCCTATTGGGGATTGAGCCTGCAACCCAGGCATGTGGCCTTGACCAGAATCAAACCCAGGACCCTTCAGTCCCCAGGCTTGCGCTCTATCCACTGAGCCAAACCAGCTAGGGCTAAATAGCACACTTTTTCTATTTTCCCAGTGTTAAAGATGAAATCATAGGAATATTAGAAAACATTTGAAGTGAATGATAATAAAAACATTAAACTATTAGCAGCTAAAGAAACATTGGGGGAAATATTTAATATTAAGTGCTTATTTGAGAAAAGAAGAAAGGGTTGACAAACTTTTCCTATAAAGGGCCAGATAGCCCTGGCTGGTTTGGCTCAGTGGATAGAGCGTCGGCCTACGGACTAAAGGGTCCCTGGTTCGATTCCGGTCAAGGGCATGTACCTTGGTTGTGGGCACATTCCCAATAGGGGGTGTGTAGGAGGCAGCTGATGGATGTTTCTCTCTCATCGATGTTTCTAACTCTCTTTCCCTCTCCCTTCCTCTCTGTAAAAAACCAATAAAATATATTTAAAAAAAATAAAATAAAGGGCCAGATAGAAAATATTTTAGGCTCCGTAAAAAAATTATATATAGCCCTGCCGGGTAGCTCAGTTGTTTAGAATGCCATCCCAATATGCCAAGATTGTGGGTTTGCTCCCTGGTCAGGGCACATACAAGGATCAACCAATGAGTGCATATATCTATACTAATAAAAGGGTAATATGCTAATTAGACCGGATAGACCGGACGTCTTCCAGACAAAGCCATGGTGGCGGGGGCCGAGACAGAGGCAGTTCGGGGCGATCAGGCCGGCAGGGGAGAGCAGTTAGGAGCAATTAGGCTGGCAGGGGAGAGCAGTTAGGGGTGATCAGGCCGGCAGGGGAGAGCAGTTAGGAGCAATTAGGCTGGCAGGGGAGAGCAGTTAGGGGCGATCAGGCAGGTAGGCAGAGTGGTTAGGGGCAATCAGGCAGAGGGGTTAGGGGCGATCAGGCAGGCAGGCAGAGTGGTTAGAGGCAATCAGGCAGGCAGGCAGGTGAGCGGTTAGGAGCCAGTGGTCCTAGATTGCGAGAGGGATGTCCAACTGCCGGTTTAGACCCAGTCCAGCAGTCGGACATCCCCCGAGGGGTCCCGGATTGGAGAGGGTGCAGGTTGGGCTGAGGGACCCCCCCGCCATGCACAAATTTCATGCACCAGGTCTCCAATATATATATATATATATACATACATACACACACACACACACACACACACACACACATACATACATACATGTACACACACACACACACATAAACAGACCATGGGTCTGTTTATTTATATACATAAACAGACCATGGGTCTGATTTGGTCAATGAACAATAGTTTGCTGAACCCTGATTTATACTTCCATTTTAAGCTTCTAAAGAACAAATTAAACCTAAAGTAAATAGAAGGAAGGAGACAAAGATAACTCAATTAAATAAAAAATGGACATTTGAGACTATCAATGAACCAAAATACTTATTTGAAAAGATCAATAAATTGCTAAATCTCCAGCCAGACTAGTTAAAAAAAAAAAAAAAAAAGACAAATTGCCAAAATGAGGAATGGAGAGTTGGCATTTTTCAACAGAAATTAAAATAAAATAATATTATGTATAACTTTATGCTAATAAATTTGACAACTTAGAGGAAATAGTAAATTTCTTTGAAGGACACAAACTTTCAAATACCAAAAGTTACTCCAGAAGAAAGAGATAACTTGAATAACCCTACACTTATTGAAGAAATTGAATTTATAGTTAAAAACCTTCCCACAAAGAAAAATTTTTTTAAATTTTATTTTATTTTAACTTTTTTTTTTGCTTAAAATATTACAAGTATTACATTTATCTCCTTTTTTTACCCCCTTGACCTTCCCCCAGCCTCCCCTACCCCCCAGTGTCTTGTGTCCATTGGTTATGCTTATATGCATGCATATAAGTCCTTTGGTTGATCTCTTACCACCCCCCCCACCCTCCCAGACTTCCTGCTGTAGTTTGACAGTCTTTAATGCTGCTCTGCCTCTGTATCTATTTTTGTTCATCAGTTTATAATGGTCTTTATTATCCATAAATGAGTGAGATCATGTGGTATTTTTCCTTTATTGACTGGCTTATTTCACTTAGCATAATGCTCTCCAGTTCCGTCCATGCTGTCGCAAATGGTAAGAATTCCTTCTTTTTTACAGTAGCATAGTATTCCATCGTGTATATGTACCACAGTTTTCTAATCCATTTATCTGTTGATGGGCGCTTAGGTTGTTTCCAAATCTTAGCTATGGTAAATTGTGCTGCTATGAACATAGGGATGCATATATCCTTTCTGATTGGTGTTTCTGGTTTCTTGGGATATATTCCTAGAAGTGGGATCACTGGGTCAAATGGGAGTTCCATTTTTAACTTTTTGAGGAAACTCCATACTGTCTTCCATAGTGGCTGCACCAGTCTGCATTCCCACCAGCAGTGCAGAAGGGTTCCTTTTTCTCCGCATCCTTTCCAGCACTTGTCGTTTTTTGATTTGTTGATGATAGCCATTCTGACAGGTGTGAGATGATACCTCATTGTTGTTTTGATTTGCATTTCTTGGATGATTAGTGACTTGGAGCATGTTTTCATATGTCTCTTGGCTTTCTGAATGTCCTCTTTTGAAAAGTGTCTATTTAGGTCCTTTGCCCATTTTTTGATTGGATTGTTTATCTCCCTTTTGTTAAGTTGTATGAGTTCCCTATAAATGTTGGAGATTAAACCCTTATCGGTGATAACATTGGCAAATATGTTTTCCCATACAGTGGGTTTTCTTGTTGTTTTGTTGATGGTTTCTCCACAAAGAAAATTTTATGTCTAGATAGCTTTACTGGTGAGTTTTAGCACATTTCAGGAAGATTTTTTCTGAAAATTGAAGAGGAGGGAACATGTCCTAACTCATTTTATTAGGGTAGCATTATCCCCAGACAGCCACTACAAGAAAAAAACTTACCAATATCCCTCATGAGTGTAGACAGAAATGGTTAACAAAATATTAGCCAATAGAAGTCAGCAATATCCTCAGATGGGATACAAGCCCCTTGACAGCACTGCATCTTCACGTCTGCTCTGTGGGACTTGGGCAGTGAAGGAACTGAACATGGTGCTCATGTTCCTTCTGTGCTGTGAGTAGTAAGTCCTGCGTCTCTGACCTAAGGACTACTGTGTGGTCTGCCAGTATCCATGAAACAGTAATGGGCTACTTTGGTTGCTTGCTTGGAGGGTCAAAAATCTCAAATGCCTCACAATTCTTGACAGTTTTAGTCTTGCGGATGAAGTGCTCACAGACATGTCTTTCTGAAAAAGGAAAGATGAGGGCTGTGTGGTCTGGGTTAGAGGATAGGACAACACTCTGGGTATTGAATATTCTCACCCAAGTGGTGGGCAAGGGTGACAGGGGCAGGGAGAATAAGAGTCCTCCAGTGTTCTACCTCTTAATGAACATTTAGGGGCTGAGCTGAGAGATAGCCCAAATGGTGCTTTGGTTGTTGTACATTCATCTCCATGGCTTCAGCTGAAAGACAGTGTGGCTTCAGCAGCTGAATTGAGTCCCCAAAGGTGAGAAAATTGTGTGGGAAATGAGGATATAGAGCTTTGGGTGGGTTAAAAATATTAAGAGTTTGTTTAGTTGAGATGCAAATGTGGGTACTTGAAATTTTTAAAGTAAATGCACTATCAGACCACTATCTCCCCTCATGGCCTGACCTTTCCCTCTTCCTACACCTGGAGTTCAGGTGCTTTAAGAAGAAAGATGAATAGGGGTTGGGTTGAGGTATCCCAATCCTTAAAGGGGAATCAAAGGCCAAACCCACATATCTAAATATGCTGGGGGAACTTTAGGCAGAGGAGAGAGTTAAACATTTATGGCTCTATCGGATACTGGCACTCAAGTCATCCTCCTACCTTATTCTTTGGGAGGATAGGGTGTTCAGATGCAACTGATGGGGTTTGGGCAAGGTTTGCAGTAGGAGAGGAAAGGCAATGTGACATTTTTTGGGGTAGAGTCTTTGTTGTTGTGTACTGTTGTGATTTCCAATGCTAAGGTATATTTGGTATTGATTTTATTTATTTATTTATGTATTTAAAAATGTATTTTTATTTATTTCAGAGAGAAAGGGAGAGAGAGATAGAAACCTCAGTGATGAGAGAGAATCATTGATTGGTTGCCTCCTGCACGCCCGACATTGAGCCAGGAACCGTGACCTCCTGGTTTATAGGTCGACGATTAACCACCGAGCCACACCGGACAGGCTTACATGCTTGTATTGTAAATGCCCATGAGTGCCAGAGTGGATTCTTCTATCAGGAAGAGTCATATGTAGAGAAGTGCTAGTACTTTGGGGTCCCAAAACCCTAGTGATTCTTTTGAGCTACAAGTTATTGTGACTGATGATTTTGCAGTATATATATATAAAGAACTCACCTAACTAAAGAAGACAAAAAAAAGACAAAACCCCACAATAGTATTTTAAGAATGGCAAAAGATTTTAACAGGCAATTTTCAAAAGAAAATATACCAATAGGCAATACGCATATGAAAAGTTGCTCAACATCATTAGTCATCTGGTAATTAAATTAAAACCACAATGAAATATCACTTCATACTGCTAGAATGGCTAAAATTATAAAGACTGACAATACCAATTGTTGGTGACGATGTAGAACAGCTGGAACTGTTGTACATTTCCGGTGGGTGTATAAAATGGTACAACCA
Source organism: Myotis lucifugus (assembly GCF_000147115.1). Taxonomy (NCBI): domain Eukaryota; kingdom Metazoa; phylum Chordata; class Mammalia; order Chiroptera; family Vespertilionidae; genus Myotis; species Myotis lucifugus. Next base: position 4,686,920 of record NW_005871060.1, on the reverse strand, counting down.
AGTTGGGAAATTGTTTGGCAGTTTCATGTAAAGTTTAAAATAAACTTACCTTATGATCTGGCAAGTTAATTTCTAGGTATTAATCAAAATAAAAGAAAATATGCATACATAAAAAATTTGAACTTGAATGTTCGTAGCAGAATTATTCATAAGAACTCAAATTGGAAACAATCCAGATGTCCATCAGTTGGTGAATAGATAAACAAATCATGGTAGATTCTTACAAGGGAATATTACTCAACAATAAAAATGAACAGAACAAAATGCAAGAGTAAAGATAAATCCCAGCATGCTGAGAGGGAAGAGTTCATACCATATGATTTCCTTTATGTCATGAATACATACCTGTGATTCATTTATGTGAACTCCTAGAATGGGCAAAAAAGCAGAACTAATCTATAGTGACAGAATAGATCAGTGATTGTGTAGGGTGAGATTGACTGTAAAGGCGTAGACTTATTTTTGTCCATTTAAAAATACCAGTGGTAAAACTTCAAGGCAATATAATTTTGTAATTAAAATTATGAACTTTGTTATCGTAAAACATATCCCGAGTTTGAGTCCTAGCTCTTCCATTTACTAGCTTATGTGACCTTGGGCAAATTATTTAACCTAAGTTTCTTCATCTACAAAATGGGGGTGGTAATGTTACCATCTCAGAGTTGTTATGAGGGTAAATTAAATTGCCAGCATTACTGTTTGATAGTAAGTGTTCAAAATGATGACTAATTTGGGCAGTATTAATATTTGTCAATGTTAATAATTATAATTTGTAACTCATGCCTGTTAATCTTGGAATGGGTATTGCATTTTTATATTTTAAAAAAGGAAGAAGAATTATTGATTAGGTTCCTATGAATCTTTGATATTTACAGGCAAATAACTTAATGCTATTTAGTCAGCCATAAACATGATGTACTTTCTTTAATAAGTGAAGATAACTGACTCTTATTGGGAGTTCTGATTTGTTCCTAATCTGCTTTATTATTATTAACATTTTTTTCTTTAGGGGGACTGGCTGTATACCTCTCAAATGATGCCGTTTTTGATATTTTAAATGGCTGAGGAGGATTTGAGAATCTTTTTTCCAAAAAAGGTTTTGTTTGGTATGAAACTAATTGATCAAACTTGGGCCAAATAAGCCTTTTGATCTTCAGTTGCTGAGCTGGATTACTCTAAAAACTCTTTTACCATTAATTTGAGTATTTAATGAATTTTTAGAAATGGTATAAATTCCATCATTTTAGGATCTAGCTCACTGGAGATTTGAAGATATTTTTCCAATATCTGTTTATATTTTAAAATCTTTATTTCTTTGTGTGCTTCAGCAGTTTTTAAGTCTGTCAATAGGGAAAAAAATGGGAAGAAATAAGATGATCATCAGACATGTCAAAGATTTAAAAGTTTTATGAGTGGGCATTGGAAAGGAGTTTCCTATAATTATGTGACTTAGTGTTGCCTGAATGCAGTATACTTTTGAATTGAGACATGATGAATGAGAATGTTGGCTTCTAGTTTTGTGTCTCATATGACTTATATTTCAGATTTTTGAAAGTTGAGGATATGTTAAAATGGTTTAACTCACATCCACATCAGGAGTATCCTTTATTCAATTATACATCAATAAAAAATGTCATTTTAAATTTTGTTACTTGCATTTTTTCTCAAATAATTTTGTTCTTCTCTTAAAACTATTTTGAACCCTAGTAATTTTTTATTTTTCAACTTCTGTTGCAGTGCCTGATCCGCTTTCTCGCAGGAGAACGACCATGGAGGTGGTGCCCGCTGAGGTGAATAGCTTGCTTCCAGAGGAGATAATGGACACTGGTATAACGTTAGTGGATGAGGATAGTATTGAGGCTGTTATTGTTTCATCCCCAATCCCCATGGAGACAGAACTGGAAGAAATGGTCAACATACATTCTACTGGCGACTCTACGGCCACGCCCATTTCCACGGAACCAATCACAGTGTACAGTAACCACACTAACCAAGTGGCAGTGAATACCACAGTTACTAAAGCAGATTCTAATACCACAGTGAAACCAGCTTTTCCAAGTGGCCTTCAAAAACTTGGTGCTCAGACTCCTGTGACTATATCTGCCAATCAGATTATTTTAAACAAAGTATCACAGACATCTGATCTTAAACTTGGCAATCAGACCCTTAAACCAGATGGACAGAAGTTAATTTTAACAACTTTGGGCAAGTCTGGTTCACCAATTGTTTTAGCACTACCCCATAGCCAACTACCCCAGGCTCAGAAAGTCACAACTCAGGCCCAGTCAGGAGATGCTAAGTTACCACCGCAGCAAATTAAAGTAGTTACCATTGGAGGGAGGCCAGAGGTGAAACCTGTCATTGGTGTCTCAGCATTGACCCCAGGAAATCAACTGATTAATACTACAACTCAGCCCTCTGTGTTACAGACCCAACAGTTAAAAACAGTACAGGTAAAAAAGGGGGCTTATGAATTAAAATGCATGTTAAAAATTAAGTTGATTGGTAGTTGTGTTTGTAGGATAATTAAATGCTTAGCTGTTATTGAATTCTTTTGAATGTTGTGTTTAGTAATTGTGTGTGGGTATTGCGTTTTTTTCTGGTAAAGTTTGATATGTCTAATCCTTTGGATATTTTTGCTAGAGAACTTAGAGCAAACTTAATTTTGGTTAAATTCCAGATGAGTGTATTTATAGCTTTGTACTCATTTTTAAATGCATTTTATTCTTTGTAATAGTTTGATTACAAGGATGTTCTGCTGGTATAAAGATGCCACAATTGCTGATGGGCTGTCAAAAAATCATTCAGACATGATTTTTTTTAGTTAACAGATGGCGAAAGTCTAGGAAAACTTGCTACTCTGAGAAACCCTTGGAGTCTGAAATAGTACATACTAGCCAGTTTGTGCCTTTCTTTGGCGTTTACTGTCCATTTTCATCACTCATGTTTACATATTGGAAAAGGTAGTGCCATGTGATGGAAGGTAACACAGGCTTTAGAGTTGGACCAACTAGGTTTGAGTCGCCTCTCTGCTACCCTGACATCTGTGGAACTTTGGATAAGTTACTTATCATCTCTGAGTTTTTTACTTTAGCTGGTAGAAGGTTATGTGAGCATGATGAAAGTACTTGTAGTTCTCAAAACTTTGAGGATCCTTCAAAATGGTACCTATTATCAGTATAAAAAGGACTTTAACAGAGAAGGTTAACAGAACATTTGTTAAATGGCTTCCCATTTTTCATGCCCAAGTAGGCCTTTTTTTGGTCACCACTACTCTTAGAAATATAATGATCCACTTAAGACCAGGGAACACAAATACATTCCCTGTTTGAAAGAATTGCCTTTTACAAAAAAGAAGGCAGGATTTAGAGAATTAAAGCAGGTGTATAAAGAAATAGGAAGGTTTGGGAAACTATCCACTCTCAGCTGATGTTAGAAATAATGTTTGGTTATTATGTCATGGGCTTTTTATTTAAGAACTTTGTAAGATTTCTCAAACCTTGTAATTTGCCCATGTCCCTTCTAGTACTATTAAATATTGTGTTCTTTTCTGTTCATTGTCATCTCACTTATCTCTGACTTCCTTTTACTTATTTTGATGAAGGTCTCTTGAATGAGTTATCACCATCTAGCATCTTGTCCTCAGCTTTTTAAAAAATCAGTTTTGAAACTTGTTTTTTATTGGGGATGTGGCTCATAATCAATTCACAAGAAACTGATAATGTAAATCAGAATGTCATTTTTTTTTCATTTGCAAGAGCAATGTATACATACTGTTTTAATGACCAATTTACTTGTATCCACTAGTTTTTTACTATAATCACCTACGTACTGACAATAAAAACAAAGACTGGGAACTAATTCTTACAACTTCTTTTATTGTTGTTACTTTTATAAACCATAATTCTGTTTATGAAAAAGAACTTTGGTTTTAAAAAAACACCACAATAACAAAAACAAAGAAACCCCTTTTAGGATATTACTCTACTTGTCCAGTTATTTTTAGGCAACCCAAGTCCTTCTAACTCAAAAGTAATCTACAAAGCCCTGAAACACAGAAAAAACAAGTAAGCTACACATCTATATGTTTCCTGCTTAGGCACCAGAATATTTGGTTTATTATTACATGGTGTATATGATTCTCTGGTTTTTTTCCTAGACAGTCCTCAGCGTTGTCTTAAGTTTAATGAGTATTGAAACTGTTAGGGTATGGACAGCAGGTAAGGGTGGAAGAAGGAGACCCATCTTGAAAAATGAAGGAAAGAGGTGACAGTTGAGGCCAGAGGCAGTAACAAAGAGGTATAGTCACACTTAATTACAGATATATAAACACTTTCCCATGTTTCTTATGCATAGTATAATAAGAGAAATGAATAACTAGCAGTATGGAACAGCATTACTCCAAACTAGTTCCTGTACCTATACAACACAGTGCCAAAAATTAGCTGTATATATTATTTGATCAGATATTTGGCTATTTGTAAATTTCCTTTTTGATTCATTTTTGTCTTAATCTGCTGATTGGATACAGTTGACATAAATGATCCTTCATGATGTTGTTGTTTTTTACTTAATAAAGTAATTTTGTTCTAGGGTAGTTTATATAATTCATAATGTAAAAATTATGGTTCCTTAACTGAACTGGAAATCATTATTTTTCAGCAAAGCTCCATTAAAAAACATAACTAGAGGTCAGGTTGAGATTGTTCATTTGATAAGTTATTGTGCTTTTGGTTGTATTGTTTTTTTATTGGTATGTATTCATATTGTCAGGTGATTGTGAAAGTCAGTTAAAAATAGGTAAATACTTTAAGTTCCTAATCTTTATAGATAAGATTATTTATTTTGAGAAATGGATTTTAAAAATATCAATACTTCTACCTCTTGAGATTATTAATACTAAGTCAATAGATGGCATATTCTGACTCACTTTAGAGTTTAAAGCTTGTAAACACATTTGAGGAAAATATCTCCTGTATGTCTCCCAAATTGAATCAGTGTTTTTTAAAGTACAATTATGAATTTATTTGGGTATAAATAATTTATCAGAGTTTTGCAAGCTGGGTATTTTTAAATGTGGTAATTGATCCCATGTTTTTTAAAAAAGTGATTTATATTTCATTTTGTTTTGTCAGTAATATGTTCTCAGTGTAAGAAAGTAATATATGCTAAGTGTAACAAAAGGTTTTATTTAGTTTAATTTATAGTTTGATCACAAGCTGATAATTTAGTTCAGCTTCTGGTATATTTGTGTCATTCAAGTTGTTCATGTTTATTCATTTTGAGTCATTATTTCCAATATTAAAAAGTACTTTCAAGGCCTCAATTTTCATATCTGTCCAAAGATAAAATTAATATTTAATTCCCTTCCTGCTCTGAAAGTCTGATTTTTATTATATCTAAGTTTCTGCTTCTAACTTTTAGAAGAAGCTATGTCTTTGCATACACTGATAATTTCAATATAAAAACATTGGTAATTCTACCTTCTTTGACTTGTGAAGAATTTTAGTTCAGGTTAACAGTGTGCCAATATATAACCTAAGATCAGAGATGACTAAAATGTTCTCCCTTCAAGGAACTCATAGTCTTGTAAACAGTATCTTAGTAAATAATATTTGAGTGGTTTTGCCTTTAGAATAGTCTTTGTTTTGCCCAAGATGGCTCTTTGTATCCAAGGGCATTAACTTATTCAGTTCTTCATTTATCTACCCCTGATATGTAGATCTAAAGCTGAACGTATAATCATAAGCACATCTTTAATGTGTATTTATATTTTGTTTCCAGGGGTCAATCTAATTACATTTACACTATTCTCTCTTAACTTACTTTGCTCCATCTTTTTATTATTGAATAATTTGTTCTTTTGAAAAAGAATATTGCTGTGTCATAGTGTTTTATTATTAAATGTTTTTTAAATGAACTTATTAAACATTATTTTAAATATTAATTTGTTTTTCAACATATATCTATATCCCAGAGACTAAAATAAGGATTTACAGTGAAATGCAAAGGTATTACTATATATTGGCCTAAGGGTGTTATAATGATATTCTAATTAATGGCTACATTTTAAGTGTTTTTAACTTTAATACTTAGATATATTTTGTTACGTGAACTGGCTTCATGTGTACTTCTGAATACCAATCTTTTGTTTAATTGTGATTGAAAAGGTGTTTTATAGAAACAAATGGTCTTCATAGTTATTTATATATTTCAGATTGCTAAGAAGCCTCGAACACCAACCTCTGGTCCAGTAATCACGAAGCTGATCTTTGCAAAACCAATTAATAGTAAAGCAGTTACAGGACAGACAACTCAAGTATCACCACCAGTCATTGCAGGTTATATTTCTTTATAGTTTATTAAGCTATATATTTATCTTTCTCTTATGTTTATAAAAGGCTGTTCTGCCACCTTGAAATGTATTAGTGAAATAAGCTTTCTATAAACCAAACTTGTTAATAAGAAATGTTTCACTTATTAAATGTGTGCTTCAAGCAAAATGCCTTATCTCAAAATTAGTCCATTACTTTAGTCTCCTTAGTTTGGGGTAGAATTTTACCATGAAAGTAGTACAAAGTCTTAAACTCTAATAATATTAGCTATTAGTGTTTATTATGTGCCCTGCACTATTCTTAGCTCTTTACATATAGTGGCTTCGATAATCCTCTGACAAATCTGTGAAGTAGATACTAATACCAGCCCTAATTTGCCATTGTGGAAATGGAGGTACTCATCTAGTAAATGGCCGCCTGGAGTTTGAGCCTAGGCAGTTTGTCTCTAGAGCACATGTGCTAAGTCTAATAGTTTTAAATGAATACACATGGGAGTATAGTATTTCATGGTTTCTGTTTGAATTTTTGGTTTCAGTATTTTAATATGCTCTATATGCAGTTTTCTATGAATAGAAAATTGTCACAATGATGCAGTTACTTAAGTGATAACAGAATTTTAGCTATATTTTGCCAGCAAATTCCATAATGTGACCCAATTCTCTTTTATTATATACTTTAAAATTTGTCATCAGCCTGACCGGCGTGGCTCAGTGGTTGAGCGTCAACCTGTGAACCAGGAGGTCACAGTTTGATTCCTGGACAGGGCGCATGCCTGGGTTGCAGCTAGATCCCCAGTAGGGTGTGTGCAGGAGGCAGCCGATAAATGGTTCTCTTTCATCATTGATGTTTCTATCTCTCTCTCCCTCTCCCTTCCTCTCTGAAATCAATAAAAAAATTTAAAAATTTTTGTCATCACTCAACTAAGATCTCAGAAATCTTTTTTTAAAAATTGATTTTATAGAGAGAAGAAGGGAGAGAGAGAGAAACATCGATTTGTTGTTCCACTTATTTATGCATTCATTGGTTGCCTCTTGTGTGTGTCCTGACCAGGGATCGAACCCACAATCTTGAGATATTGGGACAATGTGCTCTAACCAACTGAGCTACCCGGCCAGGGCTAGACCTCTTTCTTGATTTTATTATTTCATTCTCTTTATTCTAGATTATCTTCCTTTGTACTCCCAGTCTGGCAGTTCTTTGACTTTGAAATCTCTGATCCATTAACCCTCCCACTTTCTTATTAATAATCAGCCCATTCCTGTCCTCACAGTCTTCCTTATTCAACATGGAGTCCATGACCCATCATTTTCATTCCCTTCCAAACACCATTGATTATCTTTTCCTTGTCTCTTTCTATAATAGCTTGGTTAAGTCCATCTTTCTTCTTAACTCCTTGCTTGGCAAGCAGCTTAGTATTTCTAGAGAAAGTCACAAAGCCATGGTGACTGGTCTTTAATTCAGAGTTAAACTGACATGACTCTTCACCAATTTAGAACTCATTTCTAATTTCCATTGTGCTATAAGGAAGCACCTCTGGATGGTAGACTGACTAGAGAAGTTCAAATGCTAATTACCCATTCTTTGTGCATTCTTTTAAAAAATTTTTTTTAAAATATATTTTATTGGTTTTGTACAGAGAGGAAGGGAGAGGGATAGAGAGTTAGAAACATCGATGAGAGAGAAACATCGATCAGCTGCCTCCTGCACACTCCCTACTGGGGATGTGCCCGCAACCAAGGTATATGCCCTTGACCGGAATCGAACCTGGGACCCTTCAGTCCGCAGGCCGACGCTCTATCAACTGAGCCAAACTGGTTACGGCTCTTTTAAAAATTTTTTAATTAATTTTGGAGGGAGAGGCAGAGGGGGAGAGAGAGAGAGAGGGAAACATCATTTGTTGTTCCACTTATTTATGCATTCTTTGTTTGATTCTTGTATGTAACCTGACCAGGGATCAAACCTAAAACCTGGGAGCATCACACTCCAACCAACTGAGCTACCTGGCCAAGGTTCCTTTGTGTATTCTTGATGAGTGTGCTTCAAATTTTAACTAACTGTGGGTGGGAGAAGGGGTATAAATTGAAGCCACCTACTACTGTCTTTGGTAAGTTTACAGACAGCATAACAGTAGGCAACTCTGAAGTCAGTGGCCATGATTTGCCATTTTCTTGAGGTTTGGAATTGTGTGTAAGGAGGCTTCTCATTTTAGCAAATGAGAGAAGGCATAGAAAGATTGTGATATGAAGACAGTGTTGGGTGAGTGAATGCTTTCTTTCTCTTTTGTCCTCAAATGAGATTTGTGGTGGATATAGGAGGCTGGTGTCTTGAGGACTGCATGGGAGGCAGGTATAGCCCCAGAGGAAAGATTGGAAAGGATTGGGATTTGGAGCTGGTTTAGGAAGTGGGCTTCAGTTGGCTGAAAGTGAGCAAGGCTTGGATGTATTGTAGAAAAAGGGGCCTCCAGATCCCTCGGAGGTTTTTCATAGGTGAAACTGGTTAACCAGGAGAGGAATGTCTCAGTACAATATTCTTTACTGTTTTGGAGTTTGAGAGAATCCCTTAAATTTTTAAAATTATGTGGGAAAATTGTATACTACACATGTGGGGTCTGCAGAAGTGTCTGAATGTATTTTTAGTTAATGTCCTGGTTTCACCTCTTACATTTGATTATAATGTGACTATGTCATTGCTGGGTCTTTGGGTCATTTATAACGTGTTGCACACCGACTATAGCTTCATCTTTAATTACAGAATTTATTAGCCCTACCACAATGCATTGAGGTAGACTTCTATTAAATTTCACTAGAATTGTTGATGTTAAAGTTCAGTTTGGAGGGATAATTTCTACTGTTAACTAGTTCTTTATAGCCTTTTAAATTCATGAAAACCAAATTTTAAACCATTGTAATAGCTCTTCTGTTGCATTGTCTTATTCAAGGAGACCTATCTTTATTTTGTAGCTAATGATCTTTCAAAGTACATTTAGATGTGTGTTTTTTTTTAAATGACTTTTGAGCTCATTGAAGATGGATATTTTTTTCTGTCAGTCAAGATAAACTTATGTTTGTAAATATGTGATTTTTCTGAAATGGAAATCTGATCTTGTCACACCCTTGCTTAGAATTTTTTGGGCTCTATCATTTCTGGGCTTCGATCCATTAGGATTAAGTTCAAATGCCGGTTCTTTCTTAGCATTAAAAGCATTTATGATCTCATACATACCTTTTTCATTTTTACCTCCTGTCAGCTCCAGATCTACTGATTTAACTTATTTTAAGAGATTACCAAATGAACTTGCAATCTTGGCACTGTTCCTTTTACCTGAAATGTCTTTCTTTGCTGTCCTCGTGGCTAACTCATCCATTTTATCTTTGGATTACCTCCTGTTTTGAAAGCTTTTGACCCCTAGTCAAATACTCTTACTCTGACTATCTTCTATGTATTCCCATAAAACTTAATCATACCTACCAAATACTTTAATTAGACTTCTTTTAAATTTCACACTAGTTTTTTAGAATTTCTTTTAGTCATACTATATTATAGTATTTGTCTTTCTTGTTTGTCTCCCTATTAAATTCATTATTTTTCTTTTTGTTAATTCTCACTCGAGGATATTTTTCCCATTGATTTCTTAGAGGGAGGAGAGAGAGAGGGAGGAACATTGATGTGAGAGAGACACATTGATTGGTTGCCTCCTGCACTCCTCCTGACTGGGACTGGGGAATGAACCTGCAACCCAGATACATGTCCTTGAGCAGGAATTGAACCCATGACCCCAGACATTCTAACCACTGAACAACGCTGGCCAGGACTCATTATTTTATTTTATTTTTTTCTTAATGGTAATTTCTTTGTTTTACCATCTAGTTTTTTTAAATTAATTTTTTTAAGTTGTAAAATATATATAGCATAAAGTTGACCGTTTTAATAATTTTTAAGTGGATAATTCAGTGGCATTAAATATATTCACATCATTGTAAAACCATCACCACTGTCCATCTCCAGAACTCTTTTCATTTTGCAAAATGGAATCTCTGTACCTATCTATAATAATAAAAGCGTAATATGCTAATTAGACTGGATGACCTTCTGGATGGAGCCGAGGCTGTGAGGGAAGCCCAGGTCCCGGCTGCCAGAGGGAAGCTGGTGCTGACAGCTGGGGGAAAGAAGGCCTACTCTTGCATGAAGAATTTCATGCATCAGGCCTCTCGTCCTGTATAATAAAAGCTTAATATGCTAAGGGTCTGGTCGACCAGTTGGGTGTTCAACCAATCAAAGTGTAACATGCTAATGATATGTTAAGGCCGCTGAACTGCTAGCTATGATGTGCACTGACCACCAGGGGCAGATGCTCTGACTGGTAGGTTAGCTTGCTGCTGGGGTCCAGCTGATATGGACTGAGCAAAATGGGCTGGACATGTCCTGGAGCCCTCCCACGGTCCCTCCCCATTGGCCAACCTCCCGTGTCCCTCCCCGGCTTCTATTGTGCACTGGTGGGGTCCCTCAGCCTGGCCTGCACCCTCTTGCAATCTGGGACCCCTCGGGGGATGTCGAAGAGCTGGTTTCAGCCTGATCCCGCAGGCCAGGCTGAGGGACCCCACTGGTGCACGAATTCGTGCACCAGGCCTCTAGTTAAATAATAACTCCCCATTCCTATCTCCTTCCAGCCCAGAAGAGACTTTCTGTCTCTCTCATTTTGACTTTGTCCTTTTATTACTGGCTAATGGTCCATCTGTGTGATAGCATGTATGTATGTAGCACATTGATGGTAGTTCTTTCACCTCTGTCCTTCCAGTATCTAGCAGTTTCTGGCACAAAGATGTGTTTCAGTAAATGTATTGTTAAGTGAATATGTATATCATGGAAGCAGTGCAGTGGTATGGAAGGAGCTATTGGGAGACTTGTGTTTTAGTCATGGCTCTTTCATTTTCTCTTTGATCTTGGGTAAATACCAAGTATCTGTTCATCTTATTTATGTTAAATGTTGATACCAACCACTGCACAAGACTTTTGAGATGTTAAGTGAGATACAGAGGTCCTTATTATCAGAGCTCCCAAGGTACAAGGTTGCTACAGTGTAGCAAACTTCATCAATGTGAAAATATTCACTAATGAATTAATCTCTGATAGAATTAGTCCTTGCTCAGATATGTTAGCTCTCTGTCCCAAACTGCCCCATCTGTAGCTTTTTGGAATATGTCTTTTGATTTGGGTGGACGACACCTGACTAGATTATAAATGCCTTGCAAGTTGATTTCAGGGTGAAATTGTATAACTTGCATACTTGCTTGAATTTGTCTACAGAGCTAAGGATAAAAGGGATTTGGAGATTAGATAATCAGAGGTGCTATCTCGATGAAAAACAAGCAGGCCCCTCAGTTGATTTGATTATCCAGCACCTGCTTGAAACACTTTCAGTGACTAAAAACTCATGTGTTAAAACAGTCATTTCAATTGGAAAATTTTGTTAGAAGTTTTTTCTTAGAGCTAAGCTGAATATTTTTATTTCTATGCATTAGTGCTGTGCAGCTGATGGTTCTAATCCTTCAAGTTGACAGCCTATTAATCTTGGTTTTCCTGCCATAATAAATAATCTCTAAATTCAGAAGTTTTTAAAAAATACCCAATTTTTATTTTTCTACTTATACTTCATGACTTTCTGCATGTCCATTGTGGATTTAGAGAGGGGGGATTCTTCTCATGAGTCTCTTAGGACCCAGGCTGATAGGAGAGCCATCACCTCAAATGTGGCAGAGAAAAAGAGCTTTGAAAGGCCTTCCACAGGAAGTAAGTGTTCTGGCAAAGAAATGACATACCACACTTCTATTCATATTTCATTGGCCAGAACTAGTCACATTGGTCCAAATCTAACCACACTGAATGGGGAAGGATAGAAAGTGCACTCCTACCAAGTCCCCAGAATACTTGATGAATGGCACTAATGACTATCACATAGTCTCATTTTTTATTTTAAATCTTCACCTGAGAATATGGAGAGAGAGAGGGAGAGAGAGAGAGAGAGAGAGAGAGAGAGAGAGAGAGAGAGAGAGAGAAAGAGAAACATCGATTGGTTGCCCCCTGTACATGTCCTGACTGGGGATTGAACCTGCAACCTTTTGGTGTACGAGATGATGCTCCAACCAACTTAGTCACTTGTCCAGGGCATTACACAGTCTTTTAAGAATTTGGAGATATAGCATATCTTTGTATTCCTTTCTTGCCTATGATAAGAATTTTAGTATTTCAACTCATCATGATATGATTTCTAATTCCCTAAGCTCTCTAGACACACTACAGTTTTTTGTGTGTTGTTGCTGAAGGGTGTTGTCTAGAAGTGAACACACTATTTCTGTATTCTTATTGGAATCTGGCCAGGAAGATCTTTTTTTCCTTTTGGCAGTCTAAAATCAGACAATATTAAACCATACGGTGTTCAAGTTAGTTCAGTAACTATGTTTTATAGATGTGGATTTAATCATATCCTGTGGTTTAAGTTCAAAGAGTAAGACAGCTGTAATATAGTAGAACGCAGAGATTGAAATTTTAAGACTTCAAATACTGACTTTCAGGATCTGTGTCACACAGGGCATGTTGCTTAGTTTTCCTGAGCCTATCTTCTGATAGATTTATCAAGATTGATGAGAATGTGAGCAGCAGTGTTTTCATGGACTTTATTTAAAGTGGTATTAAGATACTAAGTGTTGCTAAGAAACACTGTTTTGCTTCTTTCCTCTTAGGTTCATCATAATTCATTAGGAACTAACTTGAGTGTTGAAGTTGATATGTGAATACATATGAAATAGTAAACATATACTACAGTCCTTGTAAGGTAGATCATCGTCACATATATTTTTATATTGTTAGTATGAAAAGTCAAACTGATGTGCTGCCTCTCATTTGCAGGTAGGGTTCTTTCACAGTCTACTCCTGGGACTCCATCAAAGACCATAACAATATCTGAAAGTGGTGTTATTGGATCGACTTTAAATTCTACAACACAGACACCAAATAAAATAGCCATCTCACCTTTGAAATCGCCAAATAAGGTAAAAAATTTAACCACAAATGCCAAGTATTGTGGTCAATGCCTTTATTTTCTTGTAGTCACTTCAGATACTTCGGTTTTAATATATTCCCAGGCAACTGAATAGACATTCAGTGAATACTGGGTTAATTTAGTAATCAAGGATACATGACATAAAACACGTACTCTAAACACATAGTAACCTAGTAATCATTTTGCATGCCAAGAAGATTTTCATGGTCTATATGAATATGGGTACAACAAAACTCTTTTGATTGTGGTATATTATGTGTTTAGCTCTTTAGTTAATATTTGTGCAAAATTACTGTCTTTGGGTAAGTCACATGTATGTATAATGATATATAAATCTAAAATGTTTAATGTAACTCTTTTTGATAAAATACTCTGTCTTCTACTTAAGCTGTTTTATGGAGAGCTGAACTTTGGATGAGTTAACAGAGTACCCAGAGTACTAGAAACTGCCATCAAATGCTAGTAACCATATTATCAGAGTTTTGAAGTTTATGTTCAATTCATTCAAAGCATTTGAAAGCTTTTCATAATTTGTTTTATTTTAAGGTGGCAGAGCACCTATTATTTTACTCTTAGGTCAAGTAAGCAGTCTTAGCTCACTTTCTTAAATTATACAGATTTCATTATACCAGCATGACATTTTGAAAAGATATGTTTTAAAGAACATATTCAGTTGGAAACCCAAGCATTATTATTCTGTAAGATACCACCCTTGTGATTCTGAAAACATACTGCCCTTTGTACCTGCCTTTTTCCTTAATTTGTTACTGTTCATAAATAGAACAAACATTAACATTTGCCTTACATTTTTTAAAAAGTCTAGCTACTGGTTTCTTGAATATAATGTATAAATATGATGTCTCTTACAGTTTATTAAAATGGGATTTTACCTGCATAATAGTATAATTACTGGTATTTGCTTAAATGGAATTAATTCAACAGATATTTGAATGCCTCTGTATGCTATCCGTAGTGATAGGAACTGGGGATAAAAGCATGAATCAGATAAGTTTTTAATTTTAAGTAATTCAATAGGAAAGTTAGATTTAAACATTAAGAATTGCCCTGCAGAATCATTAACTATCACAGGTATATTGATGAGCTCTGTTGTGTGTGTCAGGGAAGGTTTGTACAAAGGAGGCTATTCTTGAAAGGTATTAACCTTAAAGGTGGCTTGGGTCTTAGTTATAGGTGAGCAGAGGAGGATTTATGGGTTGAGGTAATACACAAAAGTCTAAAAGTGTGGCCTTTTCAGGGAGCCGAGATGCTTTGGTATTGTGAGAATGGAGGGTGCTAAAGTTAATAGGAAGTCATTACCTTCAGGGGAGTTTAGATTCTATTATTCTTAAAGATTTTCTGTTGCTTCCCATTGTTGCTAGGATAGTGGTTCTCAGCCTTGTCTGCAAATTGGAAATCACTGGGGGATCTTTAATACCATTGCCTGGTTCTTATCTCTGGAGACTGTTTTAATTGGTCTAAAGTTTGGCCTGGAATCAGAATTTTTGAAAGCTCTCTAAGTGATCCTAAACTACTCCTCTAGGATAATATGAGGTTTACATTTTTAAAAAGATGACTCTTGCCGAAACCGGTTTGGCTCAGTGGATAGAGCGTCGGCCTGCGGACTGAAAGGTCCCAGGTTCGATTCCGGTCAAGGGCATGTACCTGGGTTGCGGGCACATCCCCAGTGGGAGATGTGCAGGAGGCAGCTGGTCGATGTTTCTCTCTCATCGATGTTTCTAACTCTCTATCTCTCTCCCTTCCTCTCTGTAAAAAATCAATAAAATATATTAAAAAAAAAAAAAATAAAAAAAATAAAAAGATGACTCTTGAAACATTACGAAAGATACCGGAAGGTAAGCCTAGATCCTGAGAGGGATACTAGTTATGTTAGCAATTCTCAACCTTGGCTGCATTTCGAAGCACCTGAGGACCACTTGAAAAAACTAATGGCTGGACCCCATTTAAATCAGAGAGTCTAGGCTGGGACCTAGGAATTAAACTTAATCTTTTGAAAGTCTAAAGTTGAGGCTAGAGTAGAGAATCACTAAGTTAGATTATTATAGTACTTCAAATATGAGCTAGACTAGTAATTAAGGGGCTAGGGAGGAAAAGATGTGTTGAAAGAGGTTCAAGACATAATGACTGGATGTTAGGGTCTTACTCCTAGATTCCTGACTTGAATAACAGAGTAGATGGTGGTACTGGACTAATATGACTGATATATGGGCTGTACCTGATAGCATAAAAATAGGAACTAGCTATTTTCTCTTATCCTTTACTTTATTGTTATTATTTTTTAATATATTTTAACTAGAGGCCCGATGCATGAAATTCATGCAAGAGTAGGCCTTCACAGCTGTGGCGGCTGCCTGGATCCCTCCCTTGGAGCCGCAGTGGCTTCCTTGATCCCACCGCTGCAGCCCTGGCTTCGTCCAGAAGGATGTCTGGTCTAATTAGCATATTATGCTTTTATTATTATAGATTGATTTCAGAGAGGAAGGGAGAGGGAGAGAGAGATAGAAGCATCAATGACAGAATCATTGATCAGCTGCCTTCTGCAAGCCCCACACTGGGGATGGAGCCTGCCACCTGGGCCTATGCCCTGACCAGGAATCCAACTGTGACCTCCTGGTTCATAGGTCGACGCTCAACCACTGAGCCATGCCAGCTGGGCTCATTCTTTACTTTAGCCATGCCATGTTGGATCTTTCTTCCCTACCTCTTGACCAAAGGTTATTTTTAACTATAAATCTTACTTTGGTGATTAAATTTACATAGTTATGAAAGTCCAGTCAAAGGCTTATATCCTGTTGAAAGCTTCTTCTCTTTACTCAGATCTGAGTTGGCTCAGGGATCATGTAGTCGAGAAGAGGAGTGTGATCTTCACTCTTTTTTTTTCTAAAATACCCATTCCATGATGATATTATTGTAACATAGTTGTTGTTTTTTTCCAGAGAGAGAGGAAGCGAGAAGAATAGAGAGAAACATCGATGAGAGAGAAACATCATCGATTGGGGCTGTCTCCTTCCCGCTCCTTTCTGGGGATCAAACCTGCAAACCTGCAACCGGGCATGTGCCCTGACCAGGAATCTAACTGTGGTCTCTTAGTTCCTGGGTGGATGCTGAATCACTGAGCCACACAGGCTGGGCTGTTTCTTCATTCTTATCCCTTTCCCCCCATTCTGCTTTTGAATTCTAATTGGAAGGAAGATTAGAAGAAAAAGGACCAAGTTTTATATAACTAGGACTACTGTATTGTAATACAGCTGCCAGTGCCCTCTTGTGACAGATGTCCAAGTGTGGATTTTTAGAGTTGTGCATTTAGGAAGGTTTTTGGAGACTCCTGTGGGTATGTCCTCATTGTCCAGTTCTCTGTTGTGGTGTGATGCACACACAAGCTACCTTTGACACACTCCTCCTGGCCCTCTCTTTATCTGCTGTAGTCCACCCTACAGCCTGTTCCTGCTGTGTGCCCTTACTTCAGAAGGCATGTTTTTGGCTCATCAAGATTCTTTAGCCCTTCTGTAACATCTTTTATTTGGCTAATGGGAAACCTATAGAATAGTGATAGAAGTGCAGCTTGCCTAACTGCTGTCCTGTATATCCTTGCTCTACCTTTTCAAAAAAAATTAGCACTTTGGCCCTATCCAGTGTGGCTCAGTTGGTTGGACATCCTCTGGTACACCAGGAGGTTGCCGATTGGATTCCCAGTCAAGGGCATATGCCTGTGTTGCAGGCTCGATCCCCAGTGGGGGATGTACAGGAGGCAGCTGATGGATGTTGTGCTCTCACATTGATATTTCTCTCACCTTCTCTCCCCCTTTCCCTTTATCTCTCTCTCTAAAAATCAATGAAGTATTCTAAAAATATTTTTTCTTTTGTACTCAGTTCTGAAGGTAAGACCTTTGGTGATCTGGTGTTAATATTTGTACCCCAAAACCTGGGTTCACTAAGAATGAGAGAACTCATGGATAGGGAGGGACAACAGGGTGGTGATTGTGGGGGTCTGTAGGTGGGTGGGTGGAGGTGGAGGAGGGTATAGGGGGGATAAATGGTGATGGGGAAAAATACATAGGAAAAAAGAGAACTAAATAGATGTTTGATAAGTGACATGAGAAGATCACTGCTGATCAGAGTATAATTAGTATAAAAAATTCATTGGTTCTGTTTTTAGTTCTGTGGAGTTTTCTAGTGGACCCATTGAAGGACTTTTTCACCTCTGGTAATTGTATTTATTTTATTTTCATTTGAATCTTTATATCTTATAGTTTCTGTCTCTTGCTGTTGTCTTCCTTTCCCACTAGGTTTGTTCATATTTTAAAGTCCTATCTGATGGTTGCAACATATAGGTCATTTCTGAGTCTGCCTTTCATTTTATTATTGGAATGACTATCTGGTGTCTTTTTGTTGTTGTTTATTAAATGTGTTTTTATTGATTTCAGAGAGAGGAAGGGAGAGGGAGAGAGAAACATCAATAATGAGAATCATCAATTAGCTGCCTCCTGCACACCCCCTACTGGGGATTGAGCCGAAACCCCGGCATGTGCCTTGACCAGGAATCAAACTGTGACCTCCTGGTTCATGGGTCGAAGCTCAGCCACTAAGCCATACCGGCAGGCTGGGTGTTTGTTTGTTTGTTTTTTAATTTTTGCATTTTTACACTTATACACATCTGGGATGGGGAAATCATATTCTATTCATAGAGGTAGGTGACTTAGCACAAAGAGTGAAGCTGGGCTGTTGATTTATATAAAATCTGATCTAAAGGCTTCAGGATAGTTGAACTTTTGGATAACTGAAGTTCAAAAAAAGTAAAGGTTACTTGGGGTGGTGAACACACAATATAATATATACATATGATGTATTATAGAACTGTACATCTGAAACCCAAATAATTATATTTACCAATGTCACCCCAATAAATTCAGTAAAAAAAATTCCTAGTTATTAGAGGGGGGAAAAAAAAGAAAGGTAAAGGTTCACAGAGCTTAGGTTCTGGATAATTAGATCAAAGAAGCAATGGTCAGAAATCTTGAAACACTTTTTTCTCATAAATTTGGTCTTAGAGTTAGTAAATGTTCTTAAATATAAGGCCTGTCACACATTATGTGATGTTGATGGCTACTGTTTCTTTTCCCACTTAATTTATTTCTTTTTTTAATTTTATTTTTCAGTTATAGTTTATATTCAATATTTTATATTAGTTTTAGATGTAATTTTTTCTTTAATGTTTTAATAATGGACATGAATACATCTTCCAAATGTCCTACTCATTATTTTTGAGAGTCTATGCATGTTATCCTGGACATTCTTGAATTCACCTCATGTATACTTTTTTTTCAGTTTTGCTTTCCTATCCAGGGAAGTGAGTACTCCTTTTTTGGGGGGGTGGGGGGGATGCGGGAAGGCTTTTATTTGGCAAGCAAATCTTTTGTTTGCCTTGTCTGTGGTAAGTAGTTGAATCATCACATAGCTATTTAGAATGCAGAATGTACTCAACTCCCATGTGAGGAATTTCAGAGCATAAGCTATGTACAGATGGTTTAAGAAAAGTTCCTTTTCTAATTTCTATAACTTTTTGAACTTTTCCTACTTCTAGGTCTTCTAGCTTGGGTAGAATTCTATGTTGCTTTTGTAATTAAATGATAGATTCAACATGTTACTATACTTGCTTTATCATTTATCTGTCCATTCCTCTATCCATTAATGTGTTTTAAAAATGCGTTTCAAAGTAAGTTGCACAAGTTCAATATACTTCTCCCCAAATATTTCATCTAGCATACCATTAGCTCCAATTGACTGTTTGGAGGTTTTTTCTTTTGAGGTAAATTTACATACACATACTGAAATATCTAAATCTTAAAAGTATCATTGGATGAATTCAGATAAAATGCAGACATCTATGCTATTCAAAGATTTAAAAAACCTTATGCCCTGGCCAGTGTGCTCAGTGGTTAGAGTGTTGGCCCACACACTGAAGGGTTGCGGGTTAAATTCCTGGTCAAGGGCACATACCCAGGTTCAGATCCCTGGCCCCAGTTAGGGCAAGTGGTGGGAGGCAACCAATCAGTTCTCCTCTCTCCCCCTCTTCTTCCCTTCCACTTTCTCTAAAAATCAATGGGAAATATCCTAAACAAAGCACCTATCATTTGATATGTTTTGATAACAAGCCTTTTTGACATATTTCTTAGAAATTAAAAAGTGAGATTATTAAAACTTGCTTATAGTTCAGATAGATTCTAATTTTTTCTTTCTACTAAACTGAAGGAGGATTTAAGTGAGTTTCAGATCATTAAAAGTAATTTTTTATGGTATAATATAATGGGATTTTTGGTAAAAATTCAAAAGAAAAGTATTAATGTGTAAATATTATTTGAAAATATTTTTCAGCATTTATATTTATAAAAATATAGGAAGAGAATCGGTGCTAGAATTCTCACTCTAGCAATATGTAATATTCACCTTTGCATACATGAAGTTATCTTTTAAAATGAGTTCTATCATCCACCTTATTTATTTATTTTTTAAATATATTTTATTGATTTTTTACAGAGAGGAAGGGAGAGGGATAGAGAGTTAGAAACATTGATGAGAGAGAAACACCGATCAGCTGCCTCCTACACATCCCCTACTGGGGATGTGCCCGCAACCAACGTACACGCCCTTGACCGGAATCGAACCTAGGACCCTTCAGTCCGCAGGCCAACGCTCTATCCACTGAGCCAAACCGGTTAGGGCTATCATCCATCTTATTACTGGGAGATGCATTCCAATAAAATTTTTTTATATTATAATAATTGCAATTTGTAATAAATTTGTATTGTTCTGATTAATTGTATACAATAATTATATTAACTCAATCAATATGAAATTATTTAACACTTAGAGCTGTACATAATGGTAATAGGAAATGTTTTTAAAATTTTAGTTTGTATATCATGATAAAAGAATTTAAAGCATAAAATGTTAAACTATATCTGTAATACTATCAACAATAAAGATAAATTTAAAAAATGAATAAAATTTCTAATAAAAAAATGTTAAACTAAAATATACAAGTTCACAGAGGAAAGGGAATAATATATACTCCCGAATAGTAAAGAAATGGTTTATTGTATTTTAATAATATTGCTGAGTATCAAGTCACTGTGTTGATTTGATTCCATAAAATATATTACAAAAAGTGATATGACAGCCCTGGCTAATGTGGTTCAGTGGGTGTCATCCCATGCACTGAAAGGTTGCCAGTTCAATTCCTTGTCAGGGCACATGCCCGGGTTGTGGGCTTGATCCCAGGTCGGGGCATGCAGGAGGCAATCTATCAATATTTCCCTCTCACATCGATATTTCTCTTTCCCTCTCCCTTCCTCTCTGAAATCAATTAAAAAAATTTTTTTTAAAGTGATGTGACAGTTTTATTTTAAAATGCCAATATTTATAATAGGCTAGAAGTTACAGTACACTGAATGATGTTATTAATCGCCCTGAAGGTTATGTCCATTCCAGCCAACTGGAAGGGGAAAGACATGGAAAAGCACATGTGGGAGGTTTGTATTTATTTATTTATTAAAAATTATTTTTATTGATTTCAGAGAGGGAGGGAGAGAGAGAGAAACATCAATGATGAGAGAGAATCATTGATCGGCTGCCTCCTGCACGCCCCCTACTGGGCATCGAGTCCTCAACCGGGCATGTGCCCTAGACTGGAATCAAACCTGGATCCTTCAGTCCACAGGCCGACTCTCCACTGAGCCAAACTAGTCAGGGCCCTGTAGGAGGTTTTTAGGGGCCAGACCTGAAAGTGTGCATATTACATCCATTCACTTCACTTCACTTTTAGCTAGTGAAGTGAGACTTACCTTACTGCAAGGGAGGCTAGGAAATATAATCTGGCTATATGTCTGGAAGCAGAAAAGAATATCAGCAACAATCAGTCCATATCATATTCTTATATAGCATTATAATGCTATTAGATGCCCGATGCACAAAGATTCGTGCAAGAATAGGCCTTCCTTCCCCTGGTTGGCGGCACCGCCTTTGCTTGGGCTTCGAGCCGCCTTTCCACCTTAGCGTTGCCCAGAGGCCTGGAGCGGCCAGGGCGGGGCAGAACACCTTTGTCGTCGCCATGGCGACAACGCAAGCGTCCCAGCCCAGCAGCTGCCATCTTTGTCGTGTCAATTTGCATATTCCCTCTTATTGGCTGTGGGCGCTGCCATATTTGTCATGAAGTGATGGTCAATTTGCATATTCTATCTTTATTAGATAGGATATTAACACAGGTAATTGGCATTAGTTAGGCAAGAAACTGGGAGCTTGAGCAATAATGGTTTCCTATAATAAAGAGATACTCTTCTATTCTGTGTTTGTCAATGGCCATCAATATTTACTGAGGTCTGTGTGTGCCCCGTGCTGAGGCTGTGGGAACTATTGAAGAGCTTACAATGGTTGGGCAGACAAAATTGAATGAAGTAAGCCAATAATGAATAATGAAATGGGTGCTAAATTGTGTGGTATAGACTAGGTGATATGAAACTAAAGAGAAAGAGATAAATCCTGGTATCCCTTCATTCACCAATCACCAAATCCTTATTGAATGCCTACTATGTGTTGGAGTTGTGCTCTTTGGGGAAACTAGAGAGAGCAAAAATAGGCAAGTGGAACCTAAAATCTATGGAGGTATGACAAATGAATCAAATAATTATACAAACATGTAAAATTGCTAAAGCAAGAAAAGACGTGTGATAGCACAAAGTCCTATGTAAGGGGATTCAACCACAGTTGGGATGAGTTGAGCAAGCATCCCTGAGCTAAGGTTTTGTGTAGATTTGAATTAGAGTGGATGTCAGCCACAAGAGTAAAGGACTAGCAGTGAAATAGGTAAGATATACACATGGAACAGTAAAACAGCCTCTCTGATTAGAATTAATAATGCTTTGGAGGGAGTGGAGAGCATATAAAGAGAGAGTTAGATTATGAGAATTTTTGAAAAAATATATTTTATTGATTTTTTTGCTCTTTTTAAAAAAAAAAAAATATATTTTATTGATTTTTTTCAGAGAGGAAGGGAGAGGGATAGAGAGTTAGAAACATCGATGAGAGAGAAACATTGATCAGCTGCCTCCTGCACACTCCCCACTGGGGATGTGCCCGCAACCAAGGTATATGCCCTTGACCGGAATCGAACCCGGGACCCTTGAGTCCGCAGGCCGATGCTCTATCCACTGAGCCAAACCGGTTAGGGCTATTTTATTGATTTTTTACAGAGAGGAAGGGAGAGGGAGAGAGTTAGAAACATCGATGAGAGAGAAACATTGATCATCTGCCTCCTGCACACCCCATACTGGGGATATGCCCATAACCCAGGCATGTGCCCTTGACCAGAATGGAACCTGGGACCCTTCAGTCCACAGGCCGATGCTCTATCCACTGAGCCAAACCAGTTAGGGCAGATTATGAGAATTAAAAAAAAAAAAAGTTTTTATTGTCTTCAAAGAGGAAGGGAGAGGGAGAGAGAGAGAGAGAAATATCGATGAGAGAGAATCATTGATCGGCTGCCTCCTGCACACCCCCTACTGGGGATTGAGCCCACAACCCAGGCATGTGCCCTGACCAGGATTTCAACCTGTGACCTCTTGGTGCACGGGATGATGCTGATATGGGAAAGTTGGACTAGAACGAGTGGTGTTCCTCTGGGCAGGATGGTTCCCAGGCTCTTTTCCAGTGGATTCGAAGAATGAAACCACGGACGAAAGATGGTATAGTAAAAGGTGTAAATTTATTGAGAAACAAGCACAGACTCCCACATGGGGAGGGGGAAAGAGTCCTCTGTTTTTGTGTTTTTGTTAATCCTCACCGAAGGATATTTTTCCATTGATTTTTAGAGAGCATGGAAGGTAGGGGGAGACAGAGAGACAGAGAGAAACATCGATGTGAGAGAGAGACATTGATTGGCTATCTCCCTCGACTGGGGCTAGGGATCAAGTCTGCAACTGAGATATGAGGTATGTGCCCTTGACCAGAATCAAACCTGCAATTCTTTGGTCCGTGGGTCAATGCTCTATCCACTGAGACAAAATGCCAAGGACCATCTTTTTTTTCTATACTATGTTTTAATTTGGGATTTAGATAAATTTGTGAATGATTGATATTTCTTAGTTTTGTTGTCTTCCTATTTTTCTTTTCCCAACCCTTTTTTTAAACAAAGTTGGGCCCAGCTGGCATGGCTCAGTGGTTGAGCATCAACCTATGAACCTGGAGGTCACAGTTTGATTCCCAGTCAGGGCACAAGCCCGGGTTGCAGGCTCAATCCCCAGTGGGGGGCATGCAAAAGGCAGCCAGTTAATGATTCTCTCTCATCATTGATGTGTCTCTCTCTTTCTTTCTCACCCTTCTTCTCTGAAATCATTAAAAATACATTTTAAAAAAAGAAAAAGAAAAGTTGGGTTGTTTATATCCTGTAGTTTTTCATAGTCTGGGTTTTGCTGTTTGCATTTCTTGGTGCCATTTAGTTTCTAGAAATTCGGGAATGGAACCCAGACGGCTCCTGTATCTTTAGACTTTACTGTGATTTTTGCAGATAATTTCTATGGCTTTTCTTTTTATTCTCTTAACAGTAAAATTTCTGAGAGCAGAAATTTTAATTTTAATAATGTTTGACTTTTCAGTGTTTTTCTTTCATAGTTTGTGCTTTTGGTATTCTATCTAAAAAATCATCACCAAACTCAAGGAAACCTAAATTTTCTCGTTATCTTGTAGGAGTTTTAAGTCTATGATGCTGATAAGATCTGTGTTGAAATTCAGTTCTTTGCATGTGGATGTCCTGTTTTTCCAGCACCACTTGTTGCAGAAACTATCCTCCTTCATTGAATTGCCTTTGCTCCTCTGACAGATATCAGTTGACTATATTTATGTGGGTCTATTTCTGTGTTCTCCTGTTTAGTCAGTCATTTTTTAGTCACTGCCAATTTAACTAATTAAAAGATCTCACTAGATTTATATTTCAAAAAATTACTCATATCTTTGTGTCTTTTGGATTCCTCTTCTGTGAACTCTGATATTCATTAAGTGGTTTGTCCTTTTTTCCTTGTGAACTACAAAAAAGTCCACAGCATATTAAGGTAACTAATCCTTTCTTATTAATGTGGTTATAAACATTTTCCCCAGTTAACTTTGTCTTTTTTTTTCCTTGCAGAAATTTTGTGCACATAAAATTACTCAAAATATTGCATAGTATCTTTATGTATGAATTTTGAATTTTTGAGCGATGCTTATTCAAGTTTTTTTACTCCAGTATATTTTTTTAAAGTATTCATCCAAAATCATTATTTGGTGCCCTGGCCGGGTCCCTTGCTCTGAGAGTGTCATCCCTTGCTCTGAGAAGTCGCCAGTTTTATTCCCAGTCATGTGGGTTGCAGGCTCAGTCCCCAGTAGGATGTGCAGAAGGCAGCCAATCGATGTTTATTTCTCCCTTTCCCTTTCTCTCTCTCTAAAAAAAATCAATAAAAACATTTTTAAAATAAGAGAAAATGTATCAGTTTTAAAAATAAATAAAAATTAAAAATGTTTTTTTAATGTTATGTATACTTCTATTCAGTTTACTAACTGATTAAAAAATACTTTCATGTTTCTTAGAGGCAGATGTGTAACCTTAGTTGTTAACAATTCTTGATGCTATTAACTTTCATCATAATGATACAAATAGCAGCTCACATTAATTGAGCATTGTATAGGTGATGAGTTCTTATTTGTAGCTTATATAATTTAATTTATTTAACTATTACAACAATCCTTTGAAAAAGTACCATTTTCATATTTTCAGATGAGAAAACTTAGATACAG
Organism: Myotis lucifugus; assembly: GCF_000147115.1. NCBI lineage: Eukaryota > Metazoa > Chordata > Mammalia > Chiroptera > Vespertilionidae > Myotis > Myotis lucifugus. Next base: position 4,661,690 of record NW_005871060.1, on the reverse strand, counting down.
AAAAGTTTAGTTAGTTGCACAAGGTTACACAACTAGGAAATGAAACCTAGATTGAAAACCAGGAACTCTGGATTTTCTGTTTTGGCTTTACAGAACTAGCTTGCAGACTCATTCCACCAAGAACAACTGAAAATCAAAATAAAATATATTTTTAAAAATCTGTTGGGCATTTGAGGCTTACCAAGGGAGCCAGGAAATCAGAAGCCACCATCCTGAAGTAAAGGGAAGCCTAGGGAAGTCCGCCCTAGGCGTGCCCTGACCAGACAATGACCATGCGACCTCTCAGTGCATGGGACAGCAGTCAGCTAACTGAGCCACAGGCATACCAGGCAACCAGACCAAATTATTCAAAACCAAGAGATCTAGGTGATAGAATTATCAGACTCACACTTTATTTTTATTTTTATTTTATTTATTTATATTTTTAAAATATATTTTATTGCTTTTTTACAGAGAGGAAGAGAGAGAGATAGAGAGCCAGAAACATCGATCAGCTGCCTCCTGCACATCTCCCACTGGGGATGTGCCCGCAACCCAGGTACATGCCCTTGACCAGAATCGAACCCGGGACACTTCAGTCCGCAGGCCGACGCTCTATCCACTGAGCCAAACCGGTTTCGGCCAGACTCACACTTTAAAAATAACTGAGATTAATATATTCAGAAATTTTTTAACAAGATGAAAAACTTCAGCAGAGAATTAGAAACTATGAAAAGGAATCATGAATATTTTTATGAGAATGAGAATATTTTCAAATTTAAAATTTTCATTCTTAATGGAGATTTAAGACTTTAGTAGATGAATTTATCAGCAAATTAGATAGATACAAATTAGATTTTTTTTGAGAGAGTAAGTGGAGAGAATTTCTCTTCAGCCAACCTATACTTAAGGAAAGGACAGAAAGGGTAAATTTGTGGGGTATATATAAATGTCTTGTGGAATTTCAGTTATATGTAGAATTAAAATACTTAACAGCACAAAGATGGGGCAAGAGTAAATGGTGTTAGTGTTATACGTTCTTTCATTGTCTGGACAATGTGTAAAGTACTAACTAAATTCCTACAGGGTAATCTCTAGAACAGGGGTCCTCAAACTTTTTAAACAGGGGGCCAGTTCACTGTCCCTCAGACCGTTGGAGGGCCGGACAATAGTTTAAAAAAAAAACTATGAACAAATTCATATGCACACTGCACATATCTTATTTTGAAGTAAAAAAACAAAACGGGAACAAATACTATATTTGTATTTGCATGTGGCCCGCGGGCCGTAGTTTGAGGACCCCTACTCTAGAATAATCACTAAGAGAATAGTGACATAATGTATAAATAACAAGTTAATACAGTGGAGAAATTAAGTGATCAAATATTTAACCAACAGAAGGCAAGAAAGAGAAAAAGGAACAGAAGAGAATATGTGGTTCAAATAGGAAGAAGTACAGTGCTGGATTTAAGTTCAAATATTTAATTAACTATGTTATATGTAAACAGATAGATGCTCGTTAAAAATATAGAAAAATCTGATTATTTTGAATACCCAATTATTTAAAAAAAGACCCAATTGCCCTGGCCGGTTTGGCTCAGTGGATAAAGTGTCGGCCTATGAACTGAAGGGTCCCAGGCTCGATTCTGGTCAGGGGCTCATGCCCGGGTTGTGGGCTCGATCCCTAGTTGGGGGATTTGCAGGAGGCAGCCAGTCCATGATTCTCTCTCATCATGGATGTTTCTCTCTCTCTCCCCCTCTTCCTTCCTCCCTGAAATCAATAAAAATATATATTTTTTAAAAAGACCCAATTATATACAGCTTATAAGAGTTGTAGCTTGAAATTTAGGATTTAGAAAAGTTGAAAGTAAAGAGTCGGAAAAAGGTACACAGGACTGTGCAAACTTAACTAAACCCTGTACTTGTGCCGTGCTATGTCTAGCTCCTAAAGTGGTTGCTAGATATAAATTAGATAACCTTACTTACAGTTTTTTAATTTTTAAATATATTTTGATATCAGAGGGGAAGGGAGAGGGAGAGAGAGATAGAAACATCAGTGATGAGAGAGAATCATTGATTGGCTGCCTTCTGCATGCCCTATACTAGAGATCGAGCCCAAACCTGGGCATGTGCCCTGACCGGGAATCAAATCGTGACCTTCTGGTTCACAGGTCAATGCTCAACCACTGAGCCACACCGGCCAGGCTACAGTTTTTTTTAAAGTACTGTCTTGTGTACATATGACATTACCAATACACTGAACTGTTAAGTTTGAGGCACATTGTTGCTTAAGGTAGTATTCCCCACCCACCCCCATTTTGAGCTGATAGAGCAGTGGTTCTCAACCTTCTGGCCCTTTAAATACAGTTCCTCATGTTGTGACCCAACCATAAAATTATTTTCGTTGCTACTTCATAACTGTAATGTTGCTACTGTTGTGAATCGTAATGTAAATATCTGATATGCAGGATGGTCTTTGGCAACCCCTGTGAAAGGGTCGTTTGACTGCCAAAGAGGTCGCGACCCACAGGTTGAGAACCGCTGCGATAGAGCAAGGATAGAGTATGTCTTACACCATTGTACATATTTGTCTTATAGGTTGCTTGATTTTTTTTTTTATATTTTATTGATTTCTCACAGAGAGGAACAGAGAGGGATAGAGAGTTAGAAACATTGATGAGAGAGAAACATCAATCAGCTGCCTCCTACACACTCCCCACTGGGTATGTGCCTGTAACCAAGGTACATGCCCTTGACTGGAATCGAACTCAGGACCCTTGAGTCCGCAGGCTGACGCTCTATCCATTGAACCAAACCAGTTAGGGCTAGGTTGCTTGATTTTTTAGTAGCTCCCATATGTACACATTTTATCCCTTAAGCTTCATATTTTCATTTAACTTACTGACTGCTATGGCTATTATCTCTTACTAGAAGCCCGGTGCATGAAATTCATACACAGGGTGGGGGGGAGTCCTCTCAGCCCAGCCTGCACCCTCTCCAATCCAGGACCCCTTGGGGGATGTCCGACTGCCGGTTTAGGCCCGTTCCTGGGGATAGGGCCTAAACCGGCAGTCGGACTCCCTCCTCACAATCCTGGACAGCTGGCTCCCTAATCGCTTACCTGCCTGCCTACCTAGTCATCCCTAACTGCCCTGCGCCCCCCCCCCTCCCCCGGCCTAATCGCCCTCACTGTCTCTGCGTGCCGGGCCTGATCGCTTCCTCACTGCCCCCTCTGCCAGCCTGGTTGCCCCTAACTGCCTCCCATTGCCAGCAATGTCACCCCCAGCTGCCCTCTCCCTGCTGACCTGGTTGCTCCTAACTGCCCCCCACACCGGCCTGATCACCCCTTACTGCCCGCCCCCCCCCCCCCCCTGGTCACCACCAACTGGCCCCCCCCCGCCGTCCTGGTCGCCCCATGCAGACTGCTGTTCAGTCATTTGATCGTCCTCACTAACCCCTCTGCCAGCCTGGTCACCCCACGCAGCCTGCTGTTCAGCCGTTTGGTCGTCCCTCACTAACCCCCCTGCTGGCCTGGCCCTAGGCAGCCATCTTTGTGAGGGTGTGAGGGTTAATTTGCATATTACCTCTTTGTTATATAGGATCTTTATTTTAAATCTGCTTTGTGGTATCTCTGCCTAATGATAACATGTGAATTATTTGATGCTGAAATAATCTCCTTTGACTGTCACCTATAGAGTTTCCAAACTAAATGACATTCTCCTTTTTTAATTTCCTGGGCTTTTAAAGAAATGTTCAAATTCTTCAGAATTATTTTTTATAAATTATTCATATAATGAATATAGGTCTCCATCATGTTAATTACCCTTTAGCATGAGGGATTTTTGAAGAATAGGCAGGGATGTAATTCCTTATAAAATAATTCTACAGAAGTAGTTGGAGAATCTTGTCAGGACCTTTGCTTTGTATGACAGTCCGTTATACATTGATTAAACAACATTGATTGGAGAAAAAAGACGTTAATTTTCTTCTGCCTCTGATGTTTCGCTTAGCTTTTTAGGAAGTCACATTACTTTTTGTCAGACTGAAGGAGAAAATTAAAAATGATTATATTGACTCAGATCTGAATCACCCAAAATTAGTTTCCCTAGACAAAGTTGGTGTAATTCTGGACTAAATTTGGTGTCCTACCCATATGTTAGTGGGTACATTTGTATCTGGTGTTCTAAGCCTTTCAGAAATGACTATACTTAAAAATGACTTTTCTTTTGGGTTTCTTTTTCTTTTAGAACATGGGAAAATGAAATTTGTCATAGTTAATTTGGTGGGTGGTGACAAAACCAAATATCTTTATCCTTTTTTCTCTGTTGATTATGAAGCTTAATTCTTGGAGTTTTTTTTTTTTTTAATTTATTTCTTTATTGATTTCAGAGAGGAAGGGAAAGGGAGAGAGAGATAGAAACATCAATGATGAGAGAGAATCATTGATTGGCTGCCTCCTGCACACCCCCTACTGGGGATCAAGCCCGCAACCCAGGCATGTGCCCTTGGCCGGAACCGAACCTGGGACCCTTCAATCCTCAGTCTGACGCTCTATCCCCTGAGCCAAGCCAGTCAGGGCAATTCTTGGAGTTTTAAAATAATCTTTTTCTTATACATTTTACCTGATATGAATAAAATTGTTTAAGTTTTTGTAATTTAAGTATTAACTTTTTATAGCAAGTCATCTGACCTGGATTGTCAAGGAAGGTAACTATTAGAGATGGAAGACAAAACTCATTAATTGTGGTTTCACTCCTGTATTCATTGCTATTCTTTTCATTTCTCTTTGAACAGGTTGTCCTTTGAACAGTGTTTGATGAACTACAGGAACAAGCTTTAACTTGAGTGATTGTCTTAAATTAAAAGGTATAGGAAAGTTAAATACCAGATTAATGATAGCCATGTTGTATTGTTTAATAGGCAGTGAAATCAGCTGTGCAGACCATCACTGTTGGAGGCGTGAGCACATCACAGTTTAAGACAATTATTCCTCTGGCAACTGCTCCAAATGTCCAGCAGATCCAAGTGCCTGGAAGCAAGTTTCATTATGTCCGACTTGTTACTGCCACAACAGCCAGTAGCTCAACCCAGCCAGTTAGTCAGAATCCCAGTACAAACACTCAGCCTCTTCAGCAAGGTTAGTAATTATTTTTTAAAATAGTAATTAATGCTTTGAACATTATTAAAAAACATCAGTCCTTTTCTTGCTGATCTGATTAATTATGGCATTTCAGCTGACAGTTTGAATTAGGAAGCAGTGAAATAGAATCAGTTGTATATGACTATAGTATTTCGTTCTGCTAGAAGTTGGTGCACAGTGTGCTATGCTACCAGATAATCATAATTATTTGCAGTTGGCCATTTTATTGTTAGTTTAAAAGCCTACCACTTATGCCAGTGAGATAAATTTAGATTGAACCAAATTATTTATCTTATTTTCTAAATTATGAAGATGTTTGATACATTTTGGGTCAGTTGAAATAATCAGTAGGCAAGGTATAAATGATAAGTAAAAATTTATGTCACTTTCATTCTTATTTTGAATCTGTAATTGCTAATAAAAAGTCATTAAAATATGCTTTTATTTTGCTCAGCTGTATTTTTTCCTGGAGGGTATTTCTGTTTACTAGTATAGTCCTTCCATTTGCTGTTTATGTTTAATCTTTTCTGCCACCTGAAGTACAGACCCACGCACATAACCTTTCTTCATATTTACTTAAAAATTGAATGGTGTGAAAGGATTAGGACAGTTTATAGCTCAATATGTCTTTCCAAGGGCTTGATATCCTATGAGTGATTTATTTATGCAAAAGAGAATTGGGCTCAACTTGTACATTTTCCCACCAAAGTCATACAAAAACCAGTATTCAAAGGCTGCATACTGTTAATTGCTGGCTGGATGGTAGGCAGCACTGTAGAAAGACGAGAAGAGTGCTTATTTAACCTTTTTAGAATATAATGTCCTACCATCTTGGTGAAGGAGGAAATCAGTTTAAGAAATTAAAGGCTTAAGAACTTGCAGGTATGGTTTCTGAAGTTTGGAAGGGGCTTTTCTAAAAGGATTGTTCAGAATTCCTGTTAAAAACAAAAAGATTATGTCAGCTTCTATGAAAACTGCAGTAGTAGTGAAATGAGACTGCTGTAAAGATAAAGAGAAGGAGAGATAGGGACTGCTCACTTAGGTATAGAACATTAATATGACACCCCCCCCCCTTCCCTAGGTAATTTAGAAGTGTTGTTTTCTTCATTCCCCAGCTTTCAGTTAAGATGCAGAATGCAGATGCCAAGCTAATGGAAACCTAGAGTTCCCAAAGTTTCAAGCTCTGTGTGTGCTCAAGCACAGGGACAGCTATCCTTCCTTTATTCTCCAAATAAGAATCATCAGAGTTTGAGGACAAGCCACACCCCTCTTTCCCATTATTTCACAAACCACTAGGAACTTCTTGCATTTGTTTATTTGTTTATTTATTTTTTTTGATTTCAGAGAGGAAAGGAGAGGGGGAGAGAGATAGAAACATCAATGATGAGAGAGAATCATTGATCGGCTGCCTCCTGCATGCCCCCTACTGGGGATTGAACCCGCAACCCAGGCATGTGCCCTTGACCGGAATCGAACCTGGGACCCTTCAGTCCTCAGGCCAACGCTCTATCCACTGAGCCAAACGAGCTAGGGTTCTTGTGTTCTTTTAGTTGTTGGATTCACTTCAGAATTGCTGCTCTGTGTGCAAGTGGTATAGGGAGCCCACTCTTCAGTGTCTCAAGCATGAATTCAGGCTTTTAATTCCTTATAGTATTGCTGAGACCAGTCAACAATGGTTATTAAAATTTTACTAAAAGATAAAGTAACTGAGGAGAATCAAACAACAGGAAACTTTCAAATCAGGTATCAGATGTCACTGCTCCTATAATTCATGGTCGTACACTCTTTGTATAGCATCTTTATTGAGATACTAGAGACCCGATGCACGAAATTCTGCCTTCCCCCGGCTGCTGGCACCACCTTTCTCTGGCTGCCAGCACTGGCTTTCCTCCGGCACCCGGGACCTGGGCTTCCCTCCGGCCGCCAGCAGGCACCCGGAACCCAGGCTTCCGTCGCAGCCCCAGCTTCATCCGGAAGGTCATCTGGTCTAATTAGCATATTATGCTTTTATTATTATAGATAATTCATATCTACTTTAAAATTCATCCTTGCTGCCGAGACCGGTTTGGCTCAGTGGATGGAGCGTCGGCCTGCGGACTGGAGGGTCCCGGGTTCGATTCCGGTCAGGGGCGTGTGCCTGGGTTGCGGGCACATCCCCAGTGGGAGATGTGCAGGAGGCAGCTGATCGATGTTTCTCTCTCATCGATGTTTCTGGCTCTCTATCTCTCTCCCTTCCTCTCTGTAAAAAATCAATAAAATATATAAAAAAAAAAAAATTCATCCTTGCTAAGCATACCACCTAGTGGCTTTTTGTATATTTAGAGATATGCAGTCATCATCACTAACTGTACATTTTCTGGAGGTTGTCCTCCTTCCCCCTTCTCCCTGGTTTGTCACCTTGCTGCAGGGGCCTGCTCCCTTTTAGGTGAGAGTTCTCTAATGTTCTTCCAGGACTCTCAACTTTTCCTCTTCAGCCATCAATCCTCCCAGCCTTTCTATCAAAGGAAGTCTTTTTTCTTTCTCTTTTTCTTTTACAGTTCAGAGCAGTTTAGATCCCATTATCTCAACCTCCCTTTCAGACCAGGCTCGATCATTTGCATAAGTAAAAACCTAAGGGCTGTTCTTTCTAAATCCCTTTTTTAGACTATGTATGGAAGTGGTGATAGTAGCACACATTGTATTTCTTTCAGCCCAAACATAATAGGTGTAGTGCCAGTCCTTAATTTTATCATAGCATTTCTCTATGTCAGGTTTCATTTTCCCTTTAAATCAGCTCATCCTTGTATTTTTAGTTTTAATAGCTGTCATTTTCCCAGTCACTTGAAAGCTTAGCAATGACTTTTCTTCCCATATACCTGCAATTCTGCCATCCAAATGGTGGATAATTCATGCTCCTTTCACCTCTATCATGTCTCTACAGCTGTTCTCTTCTTTCCATTCCCAGCACTGTCACCCCAGATCAGACCCTCATTTGTTGCATTCTTTTTAACTTTTCTTGTTTCTTGCAACTCCATTCTGTTTTACACATTTACACTTTCAAATACAGGTGTGTTTGGTTTTTTTTTGGTTTGTTTGTTTTTTGTGTGTGTTTTTTCCTGTTCCAAATAGTATTTCTGGAGTACTTCAGAATTGTTAGAAACTTCTCATTGCCTACTGAATTAAAAATAGACTTCTACCTTAACATTCAAGGTCTTCAAAACGGCTGCAATCTGATTTTTGCTTGTGCTTACCTATTTTAACCCTCGGTTCCAACCAAACTGGTCTGTTCACCACCATTTTTGTGAAATGCTTTGCACCTTCCCGGCATCGAGCCTCCACTTCTCATGCTTCTGCCCCTGCATGGAATGTCCTCCTCCGGGCTGTGTGCCCTCTCTGCAACCTGTCCACTGGTCAGGACCTGTCTCAGGACACTGTGTCCTCAGTGCATTCTTTCCATACTCCCATCCTCTGCCAATCACATGTATGTTCTTTCTCATTTGAATTCCCACAGCACTTTCTTTTTTAACGGGATTTATTTGATTTGGTACTGTCTAATCTGCTCTACTTAATGTAATCTCTTTCAGTAGGTGTCTTGTACTTTAGTTTCCCTGGGATGCTGTCAACAATGCCATTTATATAGTAGTAATGTTTGTAGTAATAACAACAATAATAACGGCATCTAACATTTATTAAGCACTTAACTATTTGTTGGGCACTTTTAAAATAAATTTTTATGAGTTAACATATTTAATCCTTATACCTAAATTTTAAAGGAGTTACTATCTCCATATTGCAGGTGGAGATGCAGACAAAGAGAGTTTAAGTAGTTGGAAAGAAGCAGAATTGGGATTAGAATCTCCAGGGTCAGATGACTTATGAGCCCACACATATTCTTTTTTTTAAACCAATTTTTAAAAAATATATTTTTGATTTCAGAGAGGAAGGGAGAGGGAGAGAGAGATAGAAACATCAGTGATGGGAGAGAATCATGGATTGGCTGCTTCCTGCACACTCCCTACTGGGGATTGAGCCCATAACCCGGGCTTGTGCCCTTGACTGGAATCAAACCCGGGACCCTTCAGTCCGCAGGCCAGATGCTCTATCCACTAAGCCAAACCGGCTAGGTTGCCCACACATATTCTTAACCTTCATGCTATACTACCTTCTAGTAGGTACTTTGTAAATAATGACTTATACAAGGATGATATTTTCTTTGGTTTAAATACAAACATAGCAATTAGAAATAGTACAGAATAGCATTGTTACCCAAGCTCCTGAATGGCAGGTTTTTAAATTTATGCAACGTTTCATCTGACTGTATTTAGTAGTGAATGTATAAATCATCTGCATACACATTGAAGTATTTTTAGAAGAATGTTTTAAATGAGAAACATTCCCTCATAAAGTGACTATAGCTACCTGGCAGATGGGTTAAGGAATTTTGATAAAAGTTTCTTGGTAGATGGTTTAGGATTGCTCCAAATAAGAAACAGGTTGGAATTCTTTAAGCTCTTTCATGAGGCTATCTTGAGAGAGCTAAGAACCTTAAGTGTTTTAAATATTATTGTATGGAAGTAAATTGTACCTTTTCCCCCCCTTTTTAAAAAAGCAAAGCCCGTGGTTAGCACCACTCCAGTGCGGATGTCAGTTCCACTTACACAGACTGTCAAACAAGTGAGTATCACATAACTTCTTTTCTCAGTATCTCCCAAACAGACAATTTACTTTTAAAATAAAAAGTTAAGATATTTTTAAAAAATTAAGCTTTGGCCAGTTTTATTAAAGAAAAATGCCTGATTTACTTTTCACCAGTCTGTTCTGGCATGCTTCTAATGATAGCAGAATCACCTGGAGCAGTGATAGCCGTGTGCATAACCTTCACATGCTGTGCCCAGTGCAGTGTCATTGCCACTGTAGTGATGGACACTAGGCTTGGCCAACATGGCATAGCACTCTATTTCAGACTTCCTAAGACTGGACAGTTGCTGGCGAGGGTGACCAGTTTCACTTTGCCTTGTCTGATTGTTTTTAGAGGCTGCTTATACTCCAGCACGTACTTCCCAGTTTTCATAGCAAGTTATAGCCTAGAATTGATTGACTCCAGCCACTTTAAAAAATATATACATATATATATTTTATTGATTTCGGAGAGGGAGAACGAGACAGAAACCAATGATGAGAAAAAATCATTGATCGGCTGCCTCCTGCATGCCCCCCACCAGGGATTGAGCCCGCTATCCGGGCATGTGCCCTGACCAGGAATCAAACCTTAACCTCCTGGTTCATAGGTCAACACTCAATCATCAAGTCACACTGGCCGGGCAGCTTTTTAATCTTTTTTGCAGCCACCATCTTCCTGCCTTACCCATGGGTGAAAGTTAAGATTTAAGTATAAGAGATGTATACTGAATTGGAAAATTATAAAATTTATTTTTGTAACTATTTGATCTTTCCTTTTTTTAGGTTGTTCCAAAACCAATTAATCCAACTTCACAGATCGTTACTACCAGCCAGCCACAGCAACGGCTCATCATGCCTGCCACCCCACTGCCACAGATCCAGCCAAACCTCACTAACCTGCCGCCAGGCACGGTGCTGGCACCGGCTCCAGGGACAGGGAATGTGGGTTATGCAGTGCTTCCAGCTCAGTATGTTACTCAGGTATGAGGCAAAAATGAAGTCATTGCATTTCCAAAAGGATATTAGGTCTAAGATGGATAGCATTGTCACATTCTGAAAATGACTCAAACCATCTAACTCAGTATTAAGATGGCTCTTTCCAGAATTTTGAAATGTTAATGAAAACTTCTGAGTTTATTTTTGTGTATTCTTAACATTGAGAAATATAAAGCACAAGTCAAATATTTAAGTTAGACAATTTGGAGCTGAAAGCAGGTTGATGAGAGGGCAAGACCATCTATGATAATAAAAGCATAATATGCTAATTAGACCAGACAGCCGAACAATCTTCCGGACGTCCTTCCGGACAAAGCCACAGCGGCGGGGGCTGAGGTAGAGTGGTTAGGGGGATCAGGCAGGCAGGCGAGTGGTTAGGGGCAATCAGGCAGGCAGGCAGAGTTGTTAGGGCTAATCAGGCAGGCAGGTGAGTGGTTAGGGGCAATCAGGCAGGCAGGCAGAGTGGTTAGGGAAGATTAGGCAGGCAAGCAAGCAGTTAGGGGTGATCAGGCAAGCAGGCAGAGTGGTTAGAAGCCAGTGGTCCCGGATTGCAAGAGGGATGTCCAAGGGGTCCTGGGTTGTAAGAGGTTGCAGGCCCGGCTGTGGGCGCCCCCACTCCTGTGCACGAATTTTGTGCACCGGGGCCTCTAGTATAGATATAAGAGAAAATAAGATGAAGTTAAAATTATCAGAGTCCAAATGAATTCAGAAAGGACTGTGACCCTAATAAAGCTCTTCTTCATCTATGAATATAAAGCCACTGACTTGTTCTTGGAAAATAGACTGTTAGATGGATTTCCAGGTGACATGTCTTGAGTGATCTGTCCAGACTCATTTTGTCCATCTTCATTATTTTTTTTTATTGATTTTTTACAGAGAGGAAGGGAGAGGGATAGAGAGTTAGAAACATCGATGAGAGAGAAACATCGATCAGCTGCCTCCTGCACACCTCCTACTGGGGATGTGCCCGCAACCAAGGTACATGCCCTTGACCGGAATCGAACCTAGGACCCTTCAGTCCGCAGGCTGATGCTCTATCCACTGAGCCAAACCAGTTAGGGCCATTTTGTCCATCTTTAGATCAAAGCCATAGATTATCCAGTTGGCTGGCTTGGATTAGGAGTGCTGCTTCTAGGAAGCAGAAGTTTTCTTTTTCATATCAGAGTCAAGCAAATTTGCCCGGACAGTGTTGTTCAGTGGTTGAGCATTGACCCATGAACCAAGAGGTCACTGGTTCCATTCCTGGTCAGGACACATGCCTGGGTTTTGGGCTTGATCCCAGGAGGGGCTGTGCAGGAGGCAGCCAGTCGATGTTTCTCTCTTGTCAAAGTCTCTCTCTATTCCTCTCCCTTTCTCTCTAAAATCAATAAAAACACTTTTAGAAAGTTAAGAGTCAAGCAAATTAGTACCATGTTCTAAACTATTGAGTTGTTGATTTATTCAGCTTGTAAGAGGAGAAACAAAAACCTATCTTACTTTAATGAAATGTACTTTGGAGTATGGTGTGTGGCTACTAATTTTTAAATACCATTAATGTTCAGTATTTTTATCATTAGCATCTCTTTTATGTTTAGAAATCCAGTGTAAAATAGAAACTTAATTATTGTGCATGTCACTTCTCATTTTCTATAACTTGCAATGTGATGAATGATCAATATAGTAAATTTTATTTACATTGCATTTTTCTAGCCAATACAAGAGATTACAGTACTTTTAGGGAATTTTCTAATTCTAATAAGATACTCCTCTATGAAAAAAATTTATTATACAGGCAGTCCTTGGGTTACGTCGGACTCAATGTATGTCGTTTCGTGGTTATATTGCCATCTCCCATTTACAGTATTTATTAAAAAAAAAAAGTTCCATCATTTTGACATATGTACATATGTGCTTTATGTTTTTTATTATTTATTTACCACAAGTAAAGGTCAGGAATTGTTATCTTTCTTTCAAATTTTTTTTACTGTTTCACTTCATTACTGCTGTGTATGTGCTCCATGTGAGTGACGTAGGTGCTTATGTAGGTGGGTTCCGACTTAACGGCGAAAATCGCGTTTCGTTGCGCCGTAGAAATGGATCTCCAACGTAACCCGAGGACCTCCTGTATTTGTACCATGTTGTACTTTAAAATGTTTACATTGTTTTTACCTCTAATATTAGTTTGGATCTTTAGAAAAGCTGCCTTGAGGTAGTATGTTTGCATGAGCTTTTTCATTTTATTTTTTCTGTTTTAGTAAATGAATTTGTGCTTCTCACTGATAACTATATCTGCGAATATTGTCCATTTTTGTAAATATGGTCTAAAATTATCTTTCTTTACATGTAGCTACAGCAGTCTTCATATGTGTCTATAGCAAGCAGCTCCAACTTTACTGGTACATCAGGTGTCCAGACCCAGGCAAGGCTTCCATTCAATGGGTGAGTATTTAGAAAATATGTAAGTTAAATTGTTGGATCAGGTTAAATGCAGCATCAAATATATATATTTCAAAATACATTTATTTGATTTTCCCCCCTTAAAGCTATGCGAGATAGTCAAAAGAACTCCCAAATATCTTATTTGAGGGCCATCCCTTGAGAGGCCTGTTCTAGTTTTGTCATATCCAACACTGTATCAGTGCCAACCCAGGGCTCCCCCCCTTTCCCCCAGAGGCCCTCCATCTCCTCCATCATTCCCACACATTGTCTTGCCACCAAGTGTGAATAATGATATTTCTGAAAACCTGGAGAATTCCTTCTCCTCCCCTACAAACCAAGCTTTCTGCTCAGGATGAGTTTCCAGCTGAGTCTGGAGGCCGCTGGAGTTTTCCCAGGCCTGGTGTCGGGGAGTGAAGGGGGGTTCTTGGAGATATGTGGGTGGACTTTTTAAATTTTAAGAGTCATGTATTTATTTTCATGTGTTAAATATATTAGTAGCTCATCCAAAAAATAAGAGAGAAGTCCCAACTTTCTTTTTCTTGGATATATTAATTTTTCCACATGCTTTATTCTCTCTCTGTCTCCCCTCTTCTCTCCTTTTCCCACCCTGAATATATTTTTTAAAGGATATTGGTTTTTAAATTGTTTTGTTGGGTCCTTGCTTTTTTTGTTTTGTGTGTGTGTGTGTGGTTTTTTTAATCTGTTTTTTAATCTGTTGTTTGTTGCCTTTGCAGTGTTGGATGGAACTAGTCTTACCTCTCCCCTCCAAAATTCCAGCTCCCGGAACTCTTTTCTACTCACTATCTTTTATAATTAAGTCTGAAAAGTTTTGGGGAGATTTAAACTTTAGTTCTTTGAAGGAAGAGTATTTTTTGTGGAATGTTCTTTAGAAGTTATTGATAATGTTCTTTTTTTTTTTTTTTAAGGATTTTGTATTGACTTTGAGAGAGAGAGAGGAAAGGAGAGAGAGAGAGAAACATCGATTTGAGAGCGCTCACCCCGCACTGGGGATCGAGCCTGCAACTTGGGCATGTGCCCTGACCAGGAATCAAACTGGCAACCTTTTGGTGCACAGGGATGATGCCCAACCAACTGAGCCACACTGGCCAGGGCCGATAATGTGCCCCCCCTCATATCTTGACTCTCTGCCTATGTTTTCATTTTACAACTTGCTTTTGAACTTAATGTAAATGGAACAACATAGCAAACTTTTATTTGAGATTTATACATCTGTTAAAGCTTTATCTTAGGAGGAATTTACAGATCCGGGACTTTATTAATTTTGAATACTTTTAACTGATTAAAATATGTATCTTTTTTTGTGTGTCTGTATAGTATAATCCCATCAGAGTCTGCCAGTCGGCCCAGAAAGCCCTGTAATTGTACAAAATCGCTGTGTTTGAAATTGTAAGTCTTTTTGCTACTGTTTCCTCATTTGATATACCCCAAAATGCTTTTAAAAATAAATATAGTTAACTAAAATGTCTTTATAGACCAGTTCCATAAATCTAAGTAATTTAAAGAAACATACAAGTGTGAATGTTTGAGAGTATGATAGTGTGAAAATACTGTTTCATTCATTCAGAAAAAAATAATTGTAGGGTCTTTACCATAGATGAGGCACAGGAGTAGGAGTTAGGGACACAGCAGCAGGAGACAGACGTAGTCTCTGTCCTCATTAATAATAAATTTGATCTTATTTATGACCTTTATCATTTGGTCTCTTTGAATGAGGTGATACTCTGAGTAGTCTTAAAATTATTGGATGATTAATTTGCTTATTAGTACTGAAGTAAGAGATTTGACATGAAACAATTAAATGAAAAGCATTGGTCATGTGGGAGTTTAGAATCCAAAGAAGCATGGCAGTAGTTTAAGTGAGCAGGTTCCACTAACAGAATATAACCCATATTTCTCCTTTTTCGTGATTTTGAAATAATTTACCTTGGGGGCACACAGAATCGTGTAGCTATAGTGTTGACAGCTGTTACCACTGGAACTAAGTTTCTAAAGTAAAATTCTAGGAGCCAGTGACTTTAATTTTGAGCTTTATCATGTAGTTGACAATACAGTGGGGCCTTGACTTACGAGTGTCCCGACTAACGAGTTTTTCGAGATACGAGCCATCTCTCGGCCGATTTTTTGCTTTGAGTTGCGAGCTAAAATTCGGGTTACGAGCCAGCTTCAGATACCCCACCGCTAGTTGGCTCAGCGAACGTCACAGTGAACGCCACAACATCAGCCCAGCATCACGTGTCTCACTCGTTCACTTTTTGATTTGACATACGAGTAATTTGAGTTACGAGCTCCGTCATGGAACGAATTAAACTCGTAAGTCAAGGCCCCACTGTATATGTTAACTCTAACTGGGTAGCACTGAATACATTTCTAAAATGTTTTAACACGTGTATAATGCTATTAAATCAGATAATTTATAGTTTTGTTTATTTTAAAAATGACTTTTTTAATATAACTTACACCAACTTTTATATTCCAGATATTGTGATTGCTTTGCAAATGGTGAATTTTGCAACAACTGCAATTGTACTAATTGTTATAATAATTTGGAACATGAAAATGAAAGGCAAAAAGCAATAAAGGTGATTATTTTTTATTTCTTTTAACTGACGAAAATTTTAGTTTTCACCTGTTTTATGTGGAACTCTTTGTTTTACAAGGAAAATTAATTCCCCTTTGCAATATTTAAATTTAATTTCCTGTGATTTAACATCACTTGTATGTGCTCTGTTTTGATAGGCATGCCTTGACAGAAATCCAGAAGCTTTTAAGCCTAAAATAGGAAAAGGAAAGGAGGGAGAATCAGATCGACGTCACAGCAAAGGATGTAATTGCAAACGCTCAGGATGTCTTAAAAACTACTGTGAATGCTATGAGGTGAGATGCTGGCTGGGGAAAGTAATGTAGCCATCTTTTGAAAATCATGTTAGAAAGAGCATACTGTAAAATTTCACTTGAAAATTGGGAGATTGCTTTGCTATTGGAGTATGAAGATACGCATAGTTGGCCCAAGGGCCCTCATTTGAGGAAAACCTTCTGGCCTCCCAAGCAAGGCTCAGAGAGCAATACTGGCCTTCCTCTATTTATTGCACCTAGCTTTACTGTGCTTCACAGATGTTGAGGTTTTGGGTTTTTTTTAAATAAATTAAAGGCAAAACCGTCTACAGCAAAAAGATTACAACTCGCTTGCAGTGGTCTGGAACCAAACCTGCAATATCTCTGAGGTATGCCTGTGCTTTAGTTTTGTCATTACAGTTTGGGATCTCATTAGCTGCTTTACCAGTTCATAACTTCTTGATCATTATACATGGACGTATGCAAATCAGATTTTCAATAAAAATAATAACGTCAGAGGGGATAGGAAACTCTATAGTGGTTCTCAACTGAAGGTCAGTACTACCCAGTCTGTCCCCCATGGGCTTTTTGGAATATATATAGATGCAAAATAGCCTGCATTTCAGGGTATAGTCCTGAGAATAAAGATTTATATTGCCAATAGTGCACTGTTGAAGAACACTGCTCTGTGGAAAAGTATGTTAAGAAGTTTGCTTTGTTAACATAAAAACAGGAAAGGAGGAATGTAAAATACTGCTGGAAAAAGTTATTGGTCATTGTGAGGTGATTGCATCTGTTTTTACTCTTTATCACCCCACTCAACTGGCTGTTTTTATTTATGCATCAGGAATCTTTTTTTTTTAAATCCTCACCCTAGGATATATTTTTATTGACTTTTAGAGAGAGAGGAAGGGATGAAGGGAGAGAGAGAGGTGGGGGAGGGGAAACATCCATCGATTACCTGCCATATTTGTTCCCGGATGGGATGGAGCCACCACCTTTTGGTGCATGGGAAGACACTCCAACCAAATAGCCACCCGGCCAGGACCCAGGCATCTTTTCTGAAGAACGTAATTGAAACTCCTTTGACAGATGCCATGTAAATCATCCTCTTGTTTCAGAGAAAGTACTATATAGTTTATTATTTTTCTATTCAAAGGTTAAATACAAGAATCTAGTCATGCCAAGATTAGTTCCTCCCTCCCTCCCTTCCCCTTTTCTTTGTTAGAAACATCAATGTGAAATAGAAACATTAATTGGTGGCCTCCTGTTTGTGCCCCGACTGGGGATTGAACCAGCAGCCTAGGTATATGTCCTGCCCAAGAATCGATCCTGTAAACTTTTGGTGACTTGGACGATGCTCCAACCAACCCAGCCATCTGGCCAGGGCTGTAATTGGTTTCTTGGTGCACCTGAAACTCTTTAATGAGATTCTTTGGAGTTGAGTCATTCCTACAGTTGGCTCTTCTCATCTGATAAATTTTTATTCTTTCAGATTTCACTTTATTTTTAGTTTTGGCAGAAGGCCTAGCCTTGCACTTGGTCAAGTAATACCACCAAGGATTGCACTCTCCTCTAGTAAGGTTTGCTCTGCTGCAGGAGTATGCAAGATTTGTGTACTGCCCTGGACAGTGTGGCTCAGTTGGTTGAGCATTGTCCCATGCAACCAAAGGTCACTGGTTTGACTCCTGATCAGGGCACATGCCTGGGTTGCGGGCTTGATGTCCAGTAGGGGGCATGCAGGAGACAGCCGATTGATGATTCTCTCTCATCATTGATGTTTTTCTCTATCTCCCACCTTCCTCTTTCTCTAAAAATCAATTTTAAAAACATATTTTAAAAAAAAGGTTTGTATACTGAATTTCTTATTTATGTATTGTATAGGTCAAAAACACCACTCGGGGAAATATAGGAAAGTAAATTTTGTTAGTCCTAAAGCCAGTATTAGTGAAAATTGCATATAATCAAGATTATTTTTTAAAGTCTTTTAAAATCTGAGTTCAACAAGCCAGTTTTTCATTTGGTGTTGGAAGAGATTAACTCTTTTTTAAATTTTATTTTATGTTTGTATTGATATTAGAGAGAGGGAGAGAGAAATAGAAACATCAATGATGAGAGAGAATCATTAATCAGCTGCCTCCTACTGGAGATCAAGTCCATAATCCAGGCATGTGTCCTAACTGGGAATCAAACCGTGCCCTCCTGGTTCATGGGTCAAAGTTCAGCCACTGAGCCACACTGGCTGGGCTTGACTCTATTATTTGTTGTTGTTTGAACACCTGATCAAATAGGTGGCTTCTGCTAGTAAATCATATCATATAAAAATTATCATGAATATGTTAAATTGTAAGCCATAAAACCAAGTCCACAAAAAGAGAGAAAATGGAAATTGATGTAAAGCTAGGTCAGAAAGGCAAAGAAACCCTTTCGTTGGAGTGTCAGTGAATAATCATGCTATTCAGACAGATATGAACTAATCATTTAATTGAATTGTTTAGCAAATCTGTGTATCTGTCATCTTTTGTGTTGGAGTGATGGTCAATTTGCATATTACCTCTTCATTATATAGGATATTAAAAGTGATAGACATATACATCTTTTACATAGGAGGATACAGGATAGTTAATAGTCAGCAGTTAACACAATAAAAATAACAATGAGAGGATTTGTAGACTCTGGTGCATAGATTGTGCTCTTAAGGTCCGGAACAAAAGGCAGGTTACCCTGACTTTCCAAAGGTATGTTGTCATAGATGCAAAAAACAGTAGACAAGCCCTAGCCGGCTTGGCTCAGTGGATAGAGAGTCAGCCTGCGGACTGAAGGGTCCCAGGTTCGATTCCGGCCAAGGACACATGCCTGGGTTGTGGGCTCTATCCCCAGTAGGGGGTGTGCAGGAGGCAGCCGATCAATGATTCTTTCTCATCATTGATGTTTCTATCTCTCTTCCCTTCCTCTCTGAAATCAATAAAGAAATATATTTAAAAAAAAAACAGTAGACAAGCTAAGTTGAGGTAAAGATTGACTTTTGTCAGGCAAGATTCTAGCCTAGGACATGACTACCTGCCATATAAACTGCTTTTTGTTAAAAAGTTTTCATTTCAGCCTGATCAGTGTCGCTCAGTGGTTGAATATTGACCTGTGAACCAGGAGGTCATACTTCGATTCCCCGTCAGAGCACATGCCTGGGTTGTGGGCTCCATCCCCAGGGAGAGTGTGCAGGAGACAGCCAATCATCAGTGATTCTCATCATTGAAGTTTCTCTCTCTTCCTCTTCCTTCCTCTCTGAAATCAATAAAAATATATATACAGTGGGGCCTTGACTTACGAGTGTCCCGACTAACGAGTTTTTCGAGATAAAGCCGTCTCTCGGCTGATTTTTTGCTTTGAGTTGCGAGCTAAAATTTGGGTTACGAGCCAGCCTCAGATACCCCACCGCTAGTTGGCACAGCAAACGTCACAGTGAACACCACATCATCAGCCCAGCATCACATGTCTCACTCGTTCACTTTTTGATTTGACATACGAGTACTTTGAGTTACAAGCTCCATCACGGAACTAATTAAACTCATAAGTCAAGGCCCCACTGTATTTTAAAAAGTTTTCATTTCAGACCATTCTTTTTTTTTTTTTATTATTGCTTAAAGTATTACAAAGAGTATTACATAGGTCTCCTTTTTTTTTTCTCCCCTTGACATTCCCCCGGGCTCCCCTACCCCCCAGTGTCTTATGTCCATTGGTTATGCTTATATGCATGCATACAAGTCCTACAGTTGATCTCTTACCCCCACTTCCCGCCCCCCAACCCTCCCCAGCCTTCCCACTGTAGTTTGACAGTCTGTTCGATGCTGTTCTGCCTCTGTATCTATTTTTGCTCATCAGTTTATAATGGTCAGACCATTCTTGAGGTTACTTTAGGTCTCTGAGTTTGCAAGGCCGCCATGCAGGCCTTCCCTGAGCTTATCAGGTTAGCATGTGGCCTCTTTTCAGTCCATATATTTTATAGAAATAAAAACATTATATATACAAAAAATCTTTTTATGCATTGTTTGTGGTACTCATGAGCTGGAAGCAAATGGCCATCAAACTAAAAAATGAAAAAGACTTTAGGATTTGTGAGGTAGTATATGTATGTGTACATAATATCTACGTTTTTTTCATAAATATACATATACTTTACCTATTTTTTTATGATTTAATATGGGCTATTGAAGGGTTTGAGGAATCCGGAGAAGGGAGTTTAA
>NW_005871060.1:4557851-4641304 GCF_000147115.1 Myotis lucifugus | reverse complement strand
CATAAATGGGAGGCACCAACATGTTAATGATGACTTGATTGAGGGGTTCGATTCTATGTGACCCTTATTTTTAATATTGTAATGAGTCATTCATATTTTTTATAAAGAACATGTTTTTCATATCAGGAGGAAAGTCTATAGTGGTGGTGGGGGGAAATGAACTCAAACACAAACATTGCATAACCACTCTCAGACTTAAGAATACCTACCTACACACATGAGTAGTTAGCGGCCCATTTGGTGTTTGTCAGCAAGAGTGGTTTCCATTTTATCTTATGTCAGTTGACCAGTTAGTTATCTGTTGATTTGATCAGGGAGTCTATAGTGACTTGTTTTGGTTTTGATTTGGAAGCTTTTCTTTTGTCAATCTTTTAGGCAAAAATAATGTGTTCCTCAATATGCAAATGTATTGGCTGTAAGAATTTTGAAGAAAGCCCAGAAAGGAAGACATTGATGCACTTGGCAGATGCAGCTGAAGTAAGGGTACAGCAACAAACAGCGGCGAAGACTAAGTTATCCTCTCAAATTTCAGACTTGCTTACTAGGCCAACACCAGCTTTGAGTAGCGGAGGAGGAAAGTAAGTTAATAGTTTCATCTCTTTATAATATGACATGAATATTCATTTTTGGTAAAGTTTCTCCTTTTGGACAAAATGGAGTTCATACTTGGTTGTTGCAAATCTGATTTTTACGTTTTCTTGCTGTCTTTACATGTTGTAAAGGAATGTAAAGGCAACAGAAAGATCACCCAGACACATTGCACAGTTCTAAAATGCACAGTGATGCTTTATTTCACTCGGCTTTCATTTCATTGGCTTTCTCCCTACTAAGATAAGCAATTATAGAATTTGACAAACCTCTAAGAAAACTAGATTTTTCATACCGCTTGCTGGTTATGTCATTTTCCATATTTTTGTACTTTCTTACTGTCAATGTAAGGAAATGTCCAGACCTGTAAGAATTTTTAGGAGTTTATTTGAGCCAAACTAAGGAAAATTACTGGGAAGCTAAGTCTCAATGGATTGAGAAAATGCTCCAGAGATTGGTAGTTTTGCACCTTACTTTATACATTAAAATCAAAGGAGGAGGCATAAGGGTGTTATGAAATTCATTGCTGATAGATTAGGAAGATGGGAGAAAGCAAAGTAGGGAAATCTCTGGGATTGGATTAAAGGTAAAACAAATTACCCTGACATTCCAAAGGTTATCATTAATGCAAAAAGACAATAGACTGGCTTAGTTAAGGTCAAGATTGACCTTTGTCTAGAAAGATACTGGCCTAGGACTACCCTCCATGACTAGCTTTTATTTACTTATTTATTTTTTAATATATTTTATTGATTTTTTCCAGAGAGGAAGGGAGAGGGATAGAGAGTTAGAAACATAGATCAGCTGCCTCCTGCACACCCACTACTGGGGATGTGCCCACAACCAAGGTACATGCCCTTGACCGAATCGAACCTGGAACCCTTCAGTCCGCAGGTCAGTGCTCTATCCACTGAGCCAAACCCGTTAGGGCTAATTAGAAAGTTTTAATTTCAAGTCATCCTATGAGGTTACTCTGAGTTTGTAAGGCCGCCATGCAGGTCTCCCTTGAGCTGGTCAGGTTTAGTTTCATCCACCTTACCTTTTCTTGCCTTTTCTGTGCCCTCTTAGCGCCAGTCAAACACTATATTATTGTAGCTCCTTATTTCACTAGACTGCTGAGCTCTGGAGTAGAAAAGCTGGAGCTTCATTTAAAGTCAGAGTGACCTGAGTTTAAATATATCTGTGCTCTGTATTAGTATGTGAATTCAACAAGAACTTCATCTCTGAGCCTGTTTTCTTAGGCTTCAAATCACCCTTATCACAGACTGTGAGGAGAAAAGCATCTCTGTTGCAGTGTTTGGCAGGGCCTGACTCTACATGTTTACTGACTTGGATTTATATTAGTTAGAGGTTAATTTAAGGAATTATTAAATGCAATGACCTTTGCAAATGGTATATAATTTAAAATGTCTAAGTTGAAATAAGATCTAATACTTACAAAAGTAAGACTTCTTTTGTACAACATATTTCAGCTATTATTTCTGAAGAACTTTTACACTTGTAATAATCAGCAAATGGTTCTTCACTGAATAAAGTAGAAATGGGTTGACATCTTAATAAGGGATCCTTTCTGGTCATCTTGCTTCCAATAACCCTTCAGAATATTAAATCTATCTCCATGTGGAGATTAAAGATATTGCCTACACTCAAATATTTATAATTAATTTTTCAATTCATTTCCATGAAGAAATATTTTACATTATAAAGTGTAAAAGCATACAAAATAATATACTACTAGAGGCCCAATGCATGAAGATTCGTGCAAGAATAGGCCTTCCTTCCCTTGGCTGCCAGCACTGGCTTCCCTCCAGCACCCAGGACCTGGGCTGCTTCGCTACGGCTGCCGCTGCCACCCACCGGGACCTGGACTGGTTTGCTCCAGCCGCCGCCAGGCATCTGGGACTGGGGTTGCTTTGCTCCAGCCACTGCCGCCACCCACTGGGGGTGTGCTCCGAGCGACCACTCGGAGCATGCCTCCACCCCTGGTGTGTGTCCACTGGGGCTGGGGGTGGCACACAGTCCCCTCCCGCCCATCTGCGCGCGCAGCTCCTCCTGAGCGGTCGTGATGCAGCCTCCTCCTGCGTTGGTTGTGACGCCCAGCTAATTTGCATATTACCTGTTTATATATATATAGAGAGAGAAGATAATCAAAACTATGTAAAAACAACTATTAAAAATGTTATACCAACATGTAACATTTGTCTTCAAGTGGCAAAAGTTTGAATTTTTCTTTCCTTTTTCTAATTTCCAAATGTGATATAATGAGCACTACTATTACACAGTATTACTAAGTATACAATATTGTAATATTAACATGATTATAATATTTTTTAATTTAAAGTAGTTTTTGTATTTTAAAGAATTCTATACAACTGTATACCAGGTTAAATCCTAAATTACCCTGTCTTGTCATAGAGGGATTTAATTAAAGACTTCATTTTTTTGTTTTGCCATTGTCTTCTATCAGTGACTGCTTAAAAGTTGCTGAGTTAGTGGTTAGATTTAGGTTGCCCAATTTTGTCTCCTGAAAGCTTTTAACACTTGGCTACATATAGTAAGCCTCAAGATGGATTGCTCTAATTCAGAACTCAGTAGTTCAGGTCTTTATGAATGAAACTCCATGTATTTGGTTTCCCCTTGTTTTGTTTGTTGTGATAGGACAATGCAAAATTTTGGGGTGCTTGATTTTTAAAAAACACACAAATATATGGAAATATGGAAAAGTACTTTATTTTTAGTGTTGTCCAGGAGATAGTGCTTTCAATTCCCAATAATTCATCTTTTCATTCAGCAAATATTTTTGGAGTGTCTCATGTCAGACACTTCTACACAGTGAAGAAACAGCAGTAAGTAAAACAAAGACTGCACTCATGGACCTTACATTTATGAATCGGGAGGACTTTTGTTACAGAAATATTAACACTTGGAGTGGGGGAAACGAGTTAAGTCGGCTCGCGTGAATTGCGCGTACTCCGCGGGAGCCGTCTTTAACTCGGTTCATATAGATTTGCGGTGGAGTGCGGGAAACGTGTAAACTCGGGCCGATTGTAACTGCGTATTACCAAATATTTGTTTGTAATCCACCCTTTTGGTGGATGGAACAAAACCAAAAGACAGAGCCATCTTATATTTTGGCGGGAAATTCACCCCACACCGGAGTGTTAAGTCAACATGTAGAATTACATCTTTTAGTTAACCAGATAACTTTGTCTAGGTAATAAGACATTTTATGTAAAGTGTTGTATTTTCTGAACGGTATTTTTCAAATATGGTCAATCATAAAACCAGGCCTAACTGTTTAAGCTCTTTAGTAGGTGCTGTGCTCATTGCATAAATGTGATAGAGTGTGCTGGTGAATCATGAAAATGTCAACAGATTTCCAAATGAAACAGTGCCACCCACTTTGTAGTTACTCAGCACCCCATCATCTCTCTCTCTCTCCATCATTTCAGATTGCCATTTACATTTGTAACTAAAGAAGTAGCTGAAGCCACGTGCAATTGCCTTCTTGCCCAAGCTGAGCAGGCAGACAAGAAGGGAAAATCAAAGGCAGCAGCTGAACGGATGATACTTGAAGAATTTGGACGATGTTTGATGAGCGTTATCAACTCTGCAGGAAAAGCAAAAAGTGACCCTTGTGCTATGAATTGCTAACTCTTGTGCAAAAGACTGATAAATGGAACTGTACAGAAAATTGAAGGTGCAGGGACACTGGATTTTCTGGAAGATAGTTTAACAATTATTGTATTGTTAATTCAGTCCTTGTGAGACCTGAAATTATAATATTGAGAAGAAATTTTAAATGAGGAAATTAGTACATTTTAAATCTTAGTTAAATCTGCTTATGCCCCTTCTAAATTGAATATTTCTTTATTGTATTATATAGATTTTTAATTTGCTTGTGTTTCTTAAGAATTAGATGTTCTATCCTCTGACTCTATTGACAAAGAACATTTATAAATTACTATAATTTATAATGTATGGCGTTGTATGACTTTGTTCAGTAGAAAAAGCCAAAGCAGCATTGGTATTTCCCAGTCATTCTCTGGTACTAGACTAGACTATAAGCAGATAGAACGTCTACATAAACAAATTCTTATGAAACATATTTCAATGACATTATGTTTAGAAAAGCACTGTCTTTTTTAAAAAAATCGACTTTTTAGGGTGGATTCTGGAATAATATCCTATTGTCACTTTGGGAATGTAAGAAGGGGAAGTAATCCATGGGCACACTTTTAAAATAAAAAAGTTATTGTGTTTTTTTTAAAAAAAACATTAAGGGATAATAGATTAATTCTCAAAGGATGGACAGTGTGTTTTTATAATAAGTGACTAAGAAATGCTCTGGGATGTTTTTTCATTTTCTTTCAAGTAAGTGGTATGTATTTGAAATAAATTATCAAGGTGATTACTGGGTACCATTAAAATGAAAGGTTCCTATAAACAGAAGCTAAACATATTAGGTAGTGGTAAAATAGAACCTTATGCAATAATCAGGTATAAAAGTTGAATTGGATATAAAGAATATTGAAGTTCTAAGAGATGAACGTAGGGAAGGATTTTTCATCTGTATAAGCAGTTCTCTTTATAGACTTTTGAACTCAGAGGTTCAAACCAATATATGAGTTAATTTACTGAAATGGGCCTCCTATCAAAGCTTTCACAATTGTAGTGGATATTTTTTTATAAGGGAAGCTTAATATGGCATTATTTTTAGCCAGTGATTTGGTACACTGAAGGTATGAGTGTTTTCATATAATTACTAAAATAACCTAAATCACTTTGAGAATTCAAAAGCTTTATGAATTTAAGAGCCTGTTATAATAGGACTCTGATTTTATGACAAGAAAAAACCATGTTGGAATTCAGGCATTTGTTAGGTACCTTAATCCTCTATAATTATTAGTATGTGATTATTACATTTCCTACAAGAGATCTATAGTTGTATATATTAATTGTGTATATATGTTCATATGAACACACAAGATATAGGCAATAGAAATTAAGTAATCCAAGAGTCCGTTATTCATTGAAGTATCTATTTAAATTTGGATTTATAAAATTATAGTGCAGTAAACTTTAAATGTAGATAATGCAAACATTCTTAGCACCTCTATCTAGTATGTTTAATTAAAATTTGTATAAATGTAAATTAGTGTAAGGATAAAATATCTAATCAAGTTATTTTTCAAAAGATTACAATACCTTTTTGGTCTAAACCTAAACTTTGTTCATTTTGTACATATTCTGTGTTCAATTCTAATTGCACCTTTGTGATGTGTATTTATATACAGTGTGCAGAAAATGTTTGTGAAATTTGGATTACAATTATAGATTATGTATGATGACATTGCTTGAGAATGTTTTGCTTGTAAAAATTTGAAGGTGCAATCAAATACTACTAGTTTTACTGATTTTCAAGAAGCTAAAATATTAAGCCTTTTCCTTTGTGTGTAGTACTTACTAAACAACTTTTTGTATTTAGGCATTTGCATCAAATTGCTGAATAAGATTAATATCCACATTAATTCAACAATTTTAAAATACTGTTTGGGGAGGGTTGGGTATATAATTTTTTAGCTCTATTTACATCCCAAAGTAGAAAGATTAAATTTATATTTACTAGAGCTATTCAAAGAATACACTTTTCTATATTGTAAAAACATGACAGCAAAGTAAATCATACAAAAAATAAACATTTATACTATTCTGTAAAAAAAGATTTTGCACTTTTCTTTAATAACACCACTTTTAACCATTTAACATGCAAACCTTTTAAACATACCTGATTTCAGGTAAATTTAACATTACTTTTGAAAGCACAACTAAAAACTAAACCTATTATTTTGCCCAACTATCATTAACATAAGTTTCTTTGAAATGAGACATTCATTTTTCCCTCAGTTTGTTGTTAATCCTCACCAGAGGACATTTTTCCATTGTTTTTTAGAGACAGTGGAAAAGAGACAGAGAGAGACAACACATCAATTGGTTGTCTCCCTCACCGATGGACCAGGGTGGGGGATGGAGCCTACAACTGAGGTACTGCCCTTGACCGAAATTGAACCCACAACCCTTCAGTCAGAGCGGGGCCGATGCCCTATCCACTGAGTCAAATTGGCGAGGGCATTATTTTAAAGGGCAGAAACTCAATCTTACTCTTTCCCTTCTTAAGTTTGATATTCCTATGGTGAGCACCTTCCTACAAGAACGAAAAGCAACTTGCAGGTCTGGTCTTTGGGTTATATGGGAACCCAGAACCTCGATGTTACTGGTAATAAAACAAGCAGAGCAGCAACTTGTGGGAAGACTACTGCTTTAGCCTCCCCATCCTTTGATATGGACAACTGACTTTTGCTCAATTCTAATGTAAAATGTGAATAAAAATACCTTTAGAGGTCTTCTATTTTATAGTTTTATAGCTAAGAGAATGAATACTTATGTAAATACAGGTTTAAACCAGGACCTCCAGCCCTACCTGTGATCAGATTGCATCCCTTAAGCATTTCATATAGGAATTTTGTTGCACCAACCCAGAGAGAAGCCAATCACTAGAAAACCTTGAGTATTATAGTTATTTTCTATTATTATGTAGTTTTATGTAAATTAATCTTTTTTTTTTTCTTGTTAGGGTGCCTTAACTTTTAATTTTTTTAAAATTGATTTCAGAGGGAGAGAAGGATAGAAATACCAATAATGAGAATCACTGATTGGCTGTCTACAGCATGCCCTCGCTGGGGATCAAGCCTGCAACCCAGGCACATGCCCTGAATGGGAATGAACCTGACCTCGTGGTTCATGGTCAATGCTCAACTACTGAGCAACACTGGCCAGACCAAGTATTTATTGTCAGTTATAAAGTGTAAAAAACTTTAAATTAAAACTTGTCTTAAGTAGTTTTATGAAAGCATTGCATTTAAGGCATTTTAGTTTTTATCAAAAACAATAAAAATGCATATATTCAGGGTAATGTTTATTAAAGGTCAAAGACTTTAATAACTAATTTATTATGTTAGCAAATATAATTTGGAAATATATAAAAACAATACATCATGACCAGATTGGGTTTATCCCAAGAATAAAAAGGATGCCCTCCCTCCCAAAAAATCAATGTTATGTATCATTAAAAAAAAAATCAATGTTAGGTAATGTTAAAAAAATACTAATGTTCTATATCAGCATGCAAAAGAAAAGCTATGTGATTATCTCAAAAGTTGCAGAAAACAACCTTTTGAGTATACTAAAAACTACTGAATTGTATGCTTTAAAAGGATGATTATTATGGTATGTAAATTACATCTCAATATTTTTCAAAAAAATTACATGTCAAAATTCAGTATCCACTTATGGTTATAAAAACACAACTTTCAGCAAATGGGGAATATCAGGGATTCTAAACCCGATAAAGAATTTTTACAAAAAAAGCCTACAGGTAACATATAAATGGTGAAAACAATGTTTTCCCCCTAAGATTGGGAACAAGGCACTCCTATTCAACATTGTCTTGGAGGTCACTATACAATAAGGGGGAAGGCCATAGATCTATTTGTGGATGATGTGAATACCTATATAGGAAAGTCAAATAATCTTTTAAAAGCACTAGGACTAACAAGGTCAGTATGCTAAAGTGTATTTGTATACAGTATTAACATTTAAAAACAGATTTTAAAATGACCATTTATAGCAGCACCACAAAACACGAAATGTACAAGGTCTGTATGTGAAATGTAGGAAACACTGATTTCTAATAATCAAATACCTTAAAAAGAGAGACCATGTTTATGGATTGGAACATTCATCATTAAATTTCTCCCTAAATTAATCTATGGATTCAATATAACTTGTCAAAATCCTAGAAGGAATTTTTGTAAAATTCAACAAGCTGACTATAAAATTTACATGGACAGGTACAACTACAATAGCCAAATATTTTTGAAAAAAAGGATGAAATTGGAGGACTTCAATCTGACTTAAACACATTAAAGCTAATCAAGACTGGTATTGGTAAAAGTTAAAGAGAACAGAATAGAGTCAGAAATAGACATCTATATATTGTCAAATTTTGACAAGTGTTCAAAAGTAATTCACCAGAGAAAGAACAGTCTTTTTAACAAATGTTACTGGGATATCCATGTGAACATCCAACAATTTATACAGCACACCAAAATTAGCTGAAAATGGATTATAATCTAAATGTAAACCCTAAAACTACAAAATATCTAGAAAACAGGAAGAAGAAAAAAATGTGACCTTGGGTTAAAGATTTCTTAGATATGAAACCAAGAAAAAAATCAATAAATTGGACTTAACAAAATTAATGTCTGCTCTTCAAAGCACACTAAGAAATAAGAAAAGCCATACACTAGGAAAAATATTTGCAAAACACATCTGATAGTACACTTATGTCCAGAATATGTAATTAATGCCCGAATTGAAAACAACTCTCAAATGTGGGCAAAAGATTTGAACATTTCACCTAAAATGTGGATGGGCCCAATCGGCATGGCTCAGTGGTTGAGCATCAGCCTATGAGCCAGGAGGTCATCGTTAGATTCTGTCATGGCACATGCCTGGGTTGCAAGGTCAATCCTCAGTATGGGGCGTGCAGGAGGCAGCCAATGGATTCTCTCTCATCATTGATGTTTCTATCTCTCCCTCTTCCTCTCCAATCAAAAATATATTTTAAAAATAAAATTATGTGGATGGCAAATAAGCCTACAAAAAGATGCTCATCATTATTAGCTATTAGGAAATCTAAAGCTACAATGAAATATCACTGCACGCCCACTTCAATGGCTAATTCAAAACAAAACCAAATACTGGGGCGGAAGCAGAGCAACAGGAAATTTCATACATTACTGGTTGAAATGTAAAGTGGTATAGTCACTTGGCAAAAAAACAGTTCTGGCAGTTTGTTATAAAGTAAAATATACATTTACCATGTGACCTACTGTATGAATAGAGGACATTTCTATTTATCGTTCATTAGTGGGACATCGTCTTTTTCACTTTTTAGCTATTATGTTACTCTGAAATTTGTGTACAAGTTTTTACATGGACGTGTTTTTATTTCATGCCTCAGTAGAACTGCTGGGTCATTTGTTAACTCTCTTTAACCTTTTGAAGAACTACGAGGCTGGTTTCCAGTATCTCCATTCTCATCACCAATGCATAAGGGTTCCAACTTCTCCACATTCTTGCTAACACATCTTTCTTATTACAGCCATCCTAGTGGGTATAAAGTGGTATCTCATTGTGGTTTTGATTTGCATTTCCCAGATGGCTAATGTCCAACACATATTCTGGTGTTTATCGGCCCTTTGTATATCTCTTTTGAAGAATGTCTACTTATAGTCTTTACCCATTTTTAAAAATTGGGTTGTCATTTATTATTGAGTTATAAAAGTTCTTTGTATATTCTAGATACAAATCTACCAAATGATTTGTAAAAATTTTCTCCCATTCTGTGGCTTGTCTTACTTTATTGATGTTGTCCTCTGAAGCACAAGTTTTTAATTTTGATGAAGTCCAATTTATTTTTTGTTGATAGTGCTTTTGGTGTCATATCTAAGAAACTAACACAATGTAAGTTCCCAACTGTCTTCTAAGAGTTTTATAGCTTTACCTCTTACATTTAGGTTTTTGATCTATTTAGTGTTAATACTTTTGCATGATGATATACAGTTGTTTCACTACTATTTGTTGAAAAGTAGGAAGAATACATTTCTGAAGAGAATGTTAGTTTTCTCCAAAGAAAAAAAGGACAAAGGTGCTGAGTAGAATTTATAATCTAACTCTAATCAAACATGAATATTTTAAAAATTCCGTATCACACTTTCCATAGAGAAAAAGCAATTAACTGTGCTAAAGGCAGTGATGGAAATAGTATTTCAATGTTTGTCCAATTTATCCAGCACTTAAAATAATACAAACCACTAATTTCTAAAATAAGAATATATTAGTACATTCATCAAAGTAACTAAGACACTACAGATATAAACTCATTTTTAATAAAAGTTCAGATAGAAAACTTGGATTTACAAAGGTGGTGACTTACAAACAGGTTTCCTTTAAATAAGATTTATCCTGGTGAATCTAAACTAATTCTATGGCAAACAAAAACCACAATGTTCAGACTTCTCAGCAATAGTTCTTTAAATAAATTGTAGTGCAACTCTGATTACATTTCAAAACTTAAACCTTTGTTTGAGGTAGAATATAGAAAAATATCAAAATATACTACTTAGGGTACATCTCAATTAATAAAACTCAACTTTTACCCAGTAATCAACCTTGTGCAATTTTTAGTTTTCTTATTAACTGTACTTTTTGAACATTCGCTCAATAACAGGATATTTTACATACACAGGTATATGTGCTTGCTTCTTTTTTATCCATTAAAATACTCCCATTTATGAAAGTACATATACCTACATGTTTTTCTAGTTATCTTTTCAACTCTGGGTGTGAGAAAATTGGCATTATATTTCCATCTTTGACAGTATTTAAGTTACTCCTAAATTTCTGTAAAACTTAAGACAATTTTTTTCATACCTATTATCTCAATTGACCATCTTTTTCCAAATTATTACTCACATGCTATAAAATTCCATTATTCATTCAGCACTGAAATGTTTTATTATTTTAGCCTCCCCATAAATACAAGTAGACTTCATAAAGGCTTCTCCTCATTTGCTGAGGAGCACTGGGCTCTTTCAATAGGAGTCAAGTAATTATCCACTCTATTATTCAAAGTACTATTTCAAAGTCCAGAGACAATGAATTGTGAAAATTACATCACCTGTGTACGTCCCTAAAACTATAATCCCCAGCTTCAGTGCAGCACAAGGAACCATTTCATGGCTCAGGTGCTTACTGTCCACCTGATAAGCATAAGTATTTTTATTTTAGGATACCCTGGCAAAGGGACTTTGTTGTATCTGATGTTTTAATTTAGCCTAAATCTAAAACCATACATTAATTTTCATATGTAAATAAAATTATATTCAAGGTATTCTGTCAACCAAAGCTCTTTTAAGGAATATAGTCTATTTGTAAAAGGAGTCAATGTGTTGGTGACTCCAAGTTGTTATTTTCTCGTTTTTAAAGTAGATTGAACAAGTTAAAATGATGTCCAGTCACATTATTCAGTCTTACAGTACTAAATTCAAAGCCAGTACTTCTTGTCTAGTCTGCTTTTACTGCTTTGTAAGGATGGTAACTTTGAAATGCCACAAACCATACCAAAGTTCAAGCAGATTTTATAAAATAGGCAAATTGTGAATTCTAATACAAACCTGTCCACTGTGCAGAATGGTCAATTTAGAAAATATGATAGGTTGAACTTGAACATAAATGTTGACCAACCATTCTTAATATAAATTTAAATATATTTTGGGTCTCTCATTTGAATGGATATCCATGGTTACTTAGCAGATGCCTGAATTTATTGGTATTTAGTAAAACTTAAACATTTGCAATCCTCTAAAGATGACCGGTGTTTCCTTGACATTTTCATTTCAAGTCTTTCTGACTGGTGTTTTATAGGGAAATGAGCTTTATCTTTAGCTCTCAACTTTAAGAAGCAGATTATTATATCCTTTAGTAACTTTACAAAGTGATTGATGGCACACACTTCTCCATCAAAGAGATGCTCATCTAAATCTACAAAAAGATAACTATATCCAGAAAGCTCACATAATATTTTCTGTTGAAGATATAATTCCCTCTGTTTAGGAAGTTGTTCATAAACTGCCATTCTTGAATGGATTCTTACAACCTGCTCACAAATGTTTATGACTCGACATAAACTTTCTGAAGGGATATGCAAACCATTCTTCTTTTTAACACACAACAGTGACCCAATTTTAGAGGCTTTGAGATCCGATGCATACAGTGCACTGATGCAGTCCTCACAAGTTAAAAGAGTTGATAATGTATCTGCAATATAACCAGCACAAAAGGTGAGATTTCGCCTATAATCTGATAGATCTAGTAATGCCTCACTTAGTGAACAATTAGACCAGTCTTGGCAAATATCCTTGTTGTGAAAAAGAGTCTTTATAGTGTTGACACCATATTGACGTTGAACTGTCCAAAGGTTTAAATCTGTCCTTCGAGCAATTGAGATGTCGAGGATGCTCAGGTCACTTAGAAAAACTTCATCTTGTAATCTGTATCTGGTCTCCAAATTATGGTAAGCTTTCTCGAATGCCATGCAGGTAGGGTTAGAACTGGTTGCTAGTATTTTTCTAAGCATCTTTAGAAATAATTCCAGATGGTCTTGACTGAATTTGTAAGTAAGAAGATATGGAAAAGGCCTTACCTTTGGGAAAACATAATTTTGATAGAGCCATTTTAAGCTCTCAGCATTAAGCAAAAATCCCAGGAATCCTAGTTTTCGCTTACCTTTAATTATTTGATTATTGCTAGTATCAGATAATGTAACAAAAATCGTCTTGGCTTCAGTTAATACCTGATTAATTTTATTAAAAGTTGCAAGCATTAGAGGTCCTTTAAATCCCTTTCCAAAATAGTTCCTACTATTAAAAATGTCAAAGAGATTATTAATTAAGCGTACAAAGTGGATGGTACCAATACAGTTTTGAAAAGGTGGCAGGCCTAATGACAGCAAACATTCTAACGCACTGGCCACACTCTCAGTGAAGAGTTGGGCAGCTGAATTCACTTTTAGTACATGGTTTTTCAAATTTCCAAGTTTTCTTGGGATTCTTTCCATGTTTGATAATTCCTGCTCCTCTAGTGCTACTAACTCCACAAGGTGCTGCCAATGTGCTGTGTCATTACTAAACTGAATGCTTTGAAAACTCTGAAATGAATTTCTTATTAATCTAAGCAAGTGGCAAGAATCAAAGAAGTATGCAATCTGTTGACTAGAAGATGAAGGATGCTGGAAGGTGTACTTCATGTTGTCTCCATCAATGTGTATCCCCAATGCTTTTGCCATCTGAACACTCTGAGCTGTAACATCAGACGTAACAGCCACAACTGTGATCCCTATGTCACTCAGTTTGCCAATAGTAAGACGAAGTAGCTGAGCTTGCAAATATCCAGACGCTCTGTTTACAAAAAAATAACCAAGAGGTGTTCTCCAATGACCACAAATACCCACTGCCATCAACAAAATAGTTTCTGAGGCAAGTGGCATTTCATCAGCATCAAGTTTGCCAAGACCAAAGTCCATAAACCCTTGCAAATGTTGACTGCTGGGATCCCACTGAACCTGTTGCTTGAGAGGTACACCTTTTATTATCAGTGAACAATACTGATATAGCTGGTCTCCATTCTCTACTCTTTGTTGAAGAAAAGAAAAAACGTTGCTGTTGAAACCTGGACTGGGTTTGCATTTGGATAACCATCTGGAAAATATAAAAATTGAAAAATATAAGACACAAATGAAGAAATTAAAAAAAATTTAAAAAGCCCTAGCCGGTTTGGCTCAGTGGATAGAGTGTCGGCCTGCAGACTGAAGGGTCCCAGGTTCGATTCCGGCCAGGGGCACATGCCTGGGTTGTGGGATTGGTCCCCAGTGGGGGGCGTGCAGGAGGCAGCCGAATAGTGATTCTCTCTCATCATTGATGTTTCTATCTCTATCCCTCTCCCTTCCTCTCTAAAATCAATAAAAATATATTTTAAAAAAAATTTAAAAAGAGAGAAAATGCCGCCCGGCAGGTGTGGATAAGCATTGTTGACCCATGCACCAAGAGGATGGTTTGATTCCTGGTCAGGGCACATGCCCAGGTTGTGGGCTCAATCCTCGTTGGGGGTGTGCAGAAGGCAGCTGATGGATATTTCTCTCTCATCAATATTTCTATATCTCTCCCCCTCTCCCTTGCTCTCTCTCTAAAATAAATAAATAAAAAACATACCTTTTTTAAAGAGAGAGAAAATGCCTTAAATGGTACTGAAGTAGCCTTAAATCTCTAAAGCAGCTGTTCTCAACCTGTGGGCTGCGACCCCTTTGGCGGTCGAATGACCATTTCACAGGGGTCGCCTAAGACCATCCTGCATATCAGATATTTACATTACGATTCGTAACAGTAGCAACATTACAGTTATGAAGTAGCAACGAAAATAATTTTATGGTTGGGTCACAACATGAGGAACTAACTGTATTTATTTATTTATTTATTTATTTATTTATTTATTTAATATATTTTATTGATTTTTTACAGAGAGGAAGGGAGAGGGATAGAGAGTTAGAAACATCGATGAGTGAGAAACATCGATCAGCTGCCTCTTGCACACTCCCTACTGGAGATGTGCCCGCAACCAAGGTACATGCCCTTGACTGGAATCGAACCTGGGACCTTTCAGTCCGCAGACCAACGCTCTATCCACTGAGCCAAACCGGTTAGGGCATGAGGAACTGTATTTAAAGGGCCAGAATGTTGAGAACCCCTGCTCTAAAGAAATAAAACCAAGTGTAAGTAGCCAAATCCTCAAGTAAATAGAATTATCATAAAATAGTAAGATAATAGAGAAACTTAGAAACACAGAGTAGTATTTTAAGATGCAAACATACCACAAAATAATTTTTAATTTCTCATTTACTTCTTTTAAAAGTATAGAAATCAATTACTCAGTTTGTTCTAATTGATGTGTTTAGAATTTAGTTCATAAACCAGTCTGACCTATAAATTCACTGAAATGAGAAAATTGTTGAAGGGGAAGGAAACATTGGGGATGTTTAGTACATCTACCTCATTTTATAGTTAGGAATCTGGGACAGAGGGAAAGGTTAAGCCTCTGGACCTATATTGTGCTGCTAGTTATGCACAAGTGAAACCCAGCTCTGTTGATGCCTTGTTCAGAGTTTTTCTCATTGCTCCTTATAGCCTCAAAAGTATACCCTTGGGCAACTAAGGAGTCTCCAAGGTAAGTGTCCAATTGTTGGAGAATGCCTGAGTTACTAGGATACAACTCCCTGATACTATGCAGCTATTAAAGATCACAACTATGTAAAAAACTAGTAATATAAGTCCAGAAAAAAGCCTGTTAGAAAATTCCCTGAATGTTAATAATAACTGCTTATACATAATGTAGAGGAACAATTAATGACTTTTCCTTCCTTTCTCTAGTTTCTAAATGTTTTAGCAGTAGTATTTTAATAGTGTATATGGAGAAAAATTCTCATTCATTTTTTAAAGAGGGGATATAATGCACAATATGGTGATTATAGTAAATAATACTGTGTTATGTATTTGAAAGTTGCAAAGAGAGTACATCTTCAAAGTTCTCATTACTACCTGGCCAGTTTGGTTAAGTGGTTGGAGCATCGGCCCATGGACCAAAGGGTTACAGGTTCCCATTCCTGGTCAAGTGTGTGTATCTGGGTTATGGGTTCCATCTCTAGCCCCGATTGGGGCACATGCAGGAGGTAAACAGTCAATGTGTCTCTCTCACATCTATGTTTCTCTCTCTCTTTCTCTTTCCCTCCCTCCCTCTCTCCACTCTCTCTAAAATCAATGGAGAAACTATCCTCAGGTGAGGATTAACCAAAAAAGAAAAAGTTCTCACCACAAGAAAAAAATGTTATGTGTGTGATGGATGTTAACTAGACTTATTGTGGTGATCATTTTACAGTATATACAAATATTGAATAAGTGTACACCTGAAAGTAATATAATTTTATGTCAATTACATCTCAATTAAAAAAAAAAAAGATGCTTTCCCCAAAATGGAAAAAAAAAAAAAAAAGTCATGATAATTGAGGGCCTTTTTCCCACCAGGCCTCAATTTCTCCCTTCTTTAAAATGAGGGGGTTGAACTACATGGTATCTAAGAGTTTCTTCAGCTCAGAGCCCCTGTGACTGTGTTTTCAAATTGAAGCAAAAAGAAACCATGAGGCACCTTCCAGAAGAGGTAGATGGCTCCTGCCATTCCTGGCAGGTCTTTGTCCCAACCCCAGTGAATTAAATGGAGTGCTGTTTTTTAGATTTTAGACAGCAATTTGAGATACACTGTCTTATAGCTATTCAAAATCCTAATTACCATCTAGGCATTCTTTCAATTGCACAAATATTCATCAAGGGACCATTGTGTTCCAAGCACCGCTCAGGGCTAGGGTGTTTGGGTGTAACAAAGAACCAGATGTAGGCATCGTACTTGGGCAGCTCATAGCATAGTGTGGAATACAGTGTTATCGTACTTAAGATTCAGTTCCATATAGTGTGTGCAAGAGAGGTGCCTAATCCAGAATTGGGAGAATGGCAGGCCGGGCTTCTGAAAGGATGTAAAACCTAGTCTGGGTCTGAAAGGTGAGGATCAATCATCAGTACTAACAGATAGGAAGACTGGGCATTTCAGGCAGACGGAACAGTAAGTCTCTGAAGCAAGAAGCAAGAAATGCCTTACAACTGGAGCATGGAATGAAAGAGGGCAGAGGGGAAGGTAAGAGAGAAGCTGCAGGGCCAGGAGGAGCCACATCGCAGGAAGCTCAGGAAGCCGCAGGAAGGAGTTGGCCTTTAGTCTACGGAAATGGGAGGCTTATGCAGCAGGAAAGTAACGGTATGAATTGAATTGTGCCTCTCAAACAAGTTCTATTGTAATTCTAATCCCCTGTACCTCAGAGTGTGACCTAATTTGGAGATAGGGTCTTTACAGTAGTAATCAAGCTAAAATGAGGTCACTCCAACATGACTGTGTCCTCATAAAAAGAGGGAATTTAGACAAAGAAACACACATAATGGAAGATGAGGTAAAGAAACACAGGAGAAGACTACCATCTACAAGTCAAGGAGAGAGGCATGGAATAGACCAGGGGTCCTCAAACTTTTTAAACAGGGGGCCAGTTCACTGTCCCTCAGACCGTTGGAGGGCTGGACTATAGTTTAAAAAAAAACAACTATGAACAAATTCCTATGCACACTGCACATATCTTATTTTGAAGTAAAAAACCAAAACGGGAACAAATACAATATTTGTATTTGCATGTGGCCCGTGGGCCGTAGTTTGAGGACCCCTGGAATAGACCCTTCCCTCCCAGCCCTTAGTAGGAACTAACCCTGCAGACATCTTGATTTTGGACTTCTAGCCTCCAAAACTCTGAGACAATAAATTTCTGTTGTTTAAGCCAAGTAAATAAACAAGTAAAGAGGAATCAGTAAAACCGGTGACAAAAACAGTAAAAATTGAATACTAAATTTAGAAGATATTACAATACAGTCACTGTGTTATTTGCTTTACACTAAGAAAATTATAAATATATCTTTGTATTTCGATCACAAATCCAAAAAAATTATTTATCATAATCTGGGCTCTGAACAACCTTCATTGGCATCAACTACAGTGCTTAAGAAAAATTCAGATTTTTTAAAAATATATTTTTTATTGATTTCAGAGAGGAAGGAAGAGGGAGAGAGAGATAGAAACATCAATGATGAGAGAGAATCACCGATGGGCTGCCTCCTGCACGCCCGTTACTGGGGATCGAGCCCGCAACCCGGGCATGTGCCCTTGGCCGGAATTGAACCTGTGACCCTTCAATCCGCAGGCTGATGCTTTCTCCAGTAAGCCAACCCAGCTAGGGCAAAATTCAGATTTTTGTTCTTTGCTTCAAACCAATGATATCATTCTAGAACCATTCTAGATTTTTTAGCATAGTCACATATTAAGACTATGAAGTGTAATAGAAATTCCAACATTTCAAGATTCAAATTCTATTACTCAGAATGTCTCTATCATTTAGAAGATGCAAAAGATGGCAGACTATGTCTTCATTTTGTTAGTGAAAATATTGATTGTGGTAATATGCAAACACCACCTAGGAAATTTTTAAAAAAAGAAAATGGACTAATAAAAGAGAGTGTGAATACTAATAGCCTTAATCTCTATAATGCAATAAAGTAATTCACTTACGTTCTCAGGATGGAAGAATGAGGCAGTTTAAGAATCTTTTTTACATAATCATAGACTTTGCTACTGCACAAATAGAGTGTACATGCAAATTGCTTCATTTCTGGGGAGTACTCAGATGTTTCACTCCAGTTGTACAATTCCCATTTAAAATCTGTTAAAATAAATTTATTTATTCTTTTTTGATGAAAACGCATAGAGTAACATTTTCAGATATAGAACATAAAATTTTCATTTAAAATGCACTGGGCACCAAAATTCAAATACAATCACATTTTAACTGAGTTTGTTCAGAGATTAATATCCTATCTTTGAGCCTGTTGACCAACTTATCCTGTTCATCTTGAATAATTTCACTAGAAAGAGGGAAGAAAAAAGTTTCCACTTGAGTCACTATATTTAACTTCACTGACAGCCTGAGTGGAGATTTTTAGAGACACAGGAAAGAAAATAAAACAACTGGATAAAATTAAGCCTCTTGATTATGAGGAGATTTTTTGTTTTATTTTGTTCCCTGGTTACATTTATATGAGGGTAAAAATTAGTCATGAGAAACATTTCTGGGGATAGGGTACTATTTGGATTGAACAGACAATCTTTCCTACCACTGAGAAAAAACAAAACAAGCACCCCTGTTCCTGGTGGGACATCTATTAAACTACCTCTATTCCTCACTTGGAAAAACACAAACTATTCTCCTCTAGAGATACCTACTTTTCTAGAAGCAGGACATACTTCTTATTCACCAGAATGTAAATTCAAATTATCTGCTTCTTTCATCAAAGAGTAAGTTGACAATTCTTATTTTGCCCCTCTTTAAACATCCTGGTTCACAAAGACTAGGTAGTTTTTCAAATGGACACATATATTTATTCTATGGAATATTTTAGAAAATATTTGGAGATTCATACAATTTTTAAACTCAAAAGAATTCTGCAAATTATCTAGTTCAACTCCACTGCAAAAGGACTTTAGTGATAAATTATGTAGCAGTTACAACTGTAAAGAATTTGAGCCTGGCTGGTGTGGCTAAGTGGTTGACCATCAACCTATGAACCAGGAGGCCGCAGTTACATTCCTGGTCAGAGCACATGCCCAGGTTTCTGGGCTCATTCCCCAGGGTGGGGATGGGGGGTAGGGGATGGGGTACAGGAGGCAGCTGATTGATGATTCACTCTCATCACTGATGTTTTTCTCTCTCTCTCCCTCTCCCTCCTTCTCAGAAATCAATAAAAATATCTTTTTAAAAAAATGAAGAATTTGAGGTAGGGGAACAAAGGGGGGAAATGGAGGGCATCTGTAATACTCTCAACAACAAAAATAAATTTTAAAAAAGAATTTGAGATAACATGGGTAAATATTATTATAAAAAGTGAAAAGTACACTATGGTATAAACCATCTGATCTCAACTCTGGGTAACAGGATTAACTGTTATTTTTATCATTTATATACTTCTTTGCTTTTCTTATAATAAACATATAACTTTTAAAATTGGAAAACCATAAGAGGATTTTGGCGATTACTTTTCGTTCTTCTTGCTTATGCTATGGAGATTTTTCACTTCTCAGCCAAAAAGCATGTTTTCATAAGCAATAGCAAAGTAAATACAGGTACTTAAGATATTTCAGAAAAGTTAAGAGCTCTTTTGCAAATATTACAGGTCATTGGGGAGCATACCTGAAAACTGTGCTCGTAGCAGACATTCTGTTTCTTCAGAAAGTAGTCTCTCTTCTACGAGTGCATCAATTAATCGTAAACCCTCTCTCTTCTTGGTCATCCTGTAGTTTTTGACAGGAACAAGTCTTTTTTTAGACAATGGTAGCATCTGTTGCACTTCAGCCAGTTTCTCTGCTACTGTCAAAGGTCTCTTCAAACTGTAGTTATGGTCCTCAGTAGCAACCTCTTCAGAATCATCAGGAAGTGGCTCTTTTAGGATTTTCTGTCTTGCTTTACCGTTATTATGTACACCTTGAAGAACCTATGACAGAAATAGAAAATTACGATTATTTTAGAAATTATCACAAAGAAGATTATCTATAAAAATACCACTGAACATAAAGCACTCACCTGGTTGCTGTGGAGTCAGTTATGAAAGAGAGGTCACAATCTCTGATTTTTAAAAAATGTACAGTCTGTAGGACAATGTAAACAGGGTTTCTTTTTTTGCATCTATATAGAAATAGTAATATGATGCTGAAAGTTTCTAAGATGATTAAAGTAACTAGAGAAAGATGGTAATTTGTGCATAGGTATGAGTTTTGAGTAGTTCTTTGAAGGAGCAATAACATGGCTTAATGGAGGGGACAGTGAAGTTACTTGTGCAAAAAGGAAGGCATAGTGGACAGAGCCTGAGCGTTGGAATTAAGACTAACCAGTGTTTGAATTCCGGCTCCCTCACTTGTTAGCTGTCACCTAATCTCTACAATCCCTCATCTCCTCATTTGTTTTGAGGATACAAGAATTTATGTAAATCTCCTAGTACAATGCCTAACTATTGTAGGTCTTAATAAATAGTAACTATTATTGATTTTGCACAAAAGCATGAAAGCAAGTCAATTTACTGTGGGTAAGTATAAGTATATGTGGTTCAAAATGATAGTTCAAAGCAATTAGAAATACACAGTTCAGTTAAATAGGAAGCTTTGGAACTTATGAGTTTCGATTTAACAGCATCTATTATTCTTTTGAATAGGGGAATAAGAAAAAACACCACCAAAAGAAGTAGACTCCATTGAATAAGAGGAAGGTAAGAGTAGTAGTAGCAGACTAAAACAGTTAGATGACTATGCAGTCTGTACAGTGACTGAGCCATGTACAAGAGTGTGGCTAAGTGGTCCAAGGATAAAATAAAAACAATCAGCCCGGCCAGTGTGGCTCAGTGGTTGAGCACTGACTTTTGAACCAATACTGGTGACTGACTCATAGAAAGTCTTCTATTTCTGTACTAGAAGCCTGGTGTATGAATTCGTGAACCCATGGGGTCCCTCGGCCTGGCCTGCGGGATGGGGCCAAAACCGGCTCTCCGACATCCCCCGAGGGGTCCCGGATTGCGAGAGGGCACTGGCCAGGCTGAGTGACCCCACTGGTGCACGATCGGGGCTGGGGAGGGATGCGGGAGGTTGGCCAGCTGGGGAGGGACCGAGGGAGGGCTCCAGGGTGTGTTTGGCCTGTTTCGCTCAGTCCCAATCAGCCAGACCCCAGGAGCAAGCTAACCTACTGGTCGAAGCATCTGACCCTGGTGGTCAGTGCACATCACAGCGAGCAGTTGAGCGGCCTTAACATATCATTAGCATATTATGCTTTGATTGGTTGAACGGACGACCGGACAACCAGACACTTAGCACATTAGGCTTTTATTATATAGGATATCCCTCTATGTCAACACTAATAATTAGGTACATCTTTCGTCAAAATCAGTAACATTCCTGGGAGGAGCCAAAAAAAGGGGGTAATTTCTAAGTATTATGAAAACTGCCACATATGGGCCCAGCTGGCATGGCTCAATGGTTGAGCGTCGACCTATGAACCAGGAGGTCATAGTTCAATTCCAAGTTGGGGCACATACCTAGGATGCTGGCTCAATCCCCAGTGTGGGGCTGATTATCTCTCATCATTGATGTTTCTATCTCTCTCTCCCTCTCCCTTCTTTTCTGAAATAAAAAAATACATTTTTTTAAAAACTGTTACATACGTAAAAGCCTGAATTCTATGTCCAGGCTTGTTTATGCCCCTGAGTTGATTTTTGTGATCAATTTAGTA
This sequence comes from Myotis lucifugus, assembly GCF_000147115.1. Lineage (NCBI taxonomy): Eukaryota > Metazoa > Chordata > Mammalia > Chiroptera > Vespertilionidae > Myotis > Myotis lucifugus. The sequence goes on along the minus strand of NW_005871060.1, from coordinate 4,619,076 downwards.
ACCTCTATGTATATCTACACATATGACCTGCATTTATATACCTTACTTTTTATAAAGCTCCAAAAGCAGTATTACTAGTATTATAGATTTAAATATAAACAAAACAACACTAATTTTCTAAGCATTTAAAATGTATTATTGGATTTATTTTACGATGTAGGGTGTTGTTGTTTTTTAATCTTTGCAGATTTTAGCTATAATGTAAGCTATCTTGATTTTTAAAGGCTCAGTAAAATTTAGTTTTGTTTACACATAGATTTAAGTACCTTGTATAGAGAAACAGAAGGCACAGCTCCTTTTTTCAGCATTCTTCTTAAGCCATATGACTCAAAGTCACTTTCCAGAAAATGTTTGGAACATAGCATAGCACTTGGTCCTGGGATCCAAATCTTTTTGCTTATGGGGTCCACACGATTTACAGCCCTGATCCATTTTGAGCGCAGTATGGTATCAGTTGGAAATCTATAGCAATCATATCAAAGTTCTATTAACATGAAAATGTTATAGTAATGATACAGCAGACATAAACCCATCTATTTTAACTGTTTTATATAAACATTAAGTCCAGTTCAAGTTAATTTACTTAATCTGACTTCATTTTTCAAAATTATTTGGTATTTCTGAATCCAGAAGTACAATAGTGATCCTGTCTGTTCCAATTTGTATGGGGGCAATTCCTATATTAAATATCCTACCACGTTTTGTCTTTACTGCCTACACTGAACAGAATCAGCTCAAATTTAATGTGTTTTCCTTTTCTGGCAATTTTCCCCCCTATGGTGATTTTAAACCAGGTCCACAAATTCTTTGTACTCTTCCAAGAGGTGAAGCCTAATTCCCCTCCCCTTGAGTGTGGGCTGGAGTTAATGATTTGCTTCTAAGGAATACAAAAAGAGCAGAAGTGATGGTGGGCAATGAAACTGGATCATAAAGGGCACTGAGGCTTCCTCCTTCTCTATTGAATGGTTTTTCTCCAAGTGGAAGTTATCTGCCATGTCATAAACAGCCCTATGAGCTCCACTTGGTAAGAAACTGGCCTCCAGCCGAAGGACCTGTGAATGAGCCTTGTTGAAAAAAGCCCCTTCAGCCTCATTCAAGCCTTATCCAATCTTTCCTTTTTAGGATGTATTTTCATTGATTTCAGAGAGGAAGGGAGAGGGAAAGATAGAAACATCAGTGATGAGAATCATCAATCGGCTGCCTCCTGCACGACCCTCATGAAGGATCTACCTGAAACCCCTGCATGTGCCCTGACCAGAAATAGACCCTCCACTTCCTGGTTCATGTGTCAACGACTCAACCACTGGTCACACTGCCCCGCAAGCCTTCAATCTTAGGAGACACCCTGTAACACCCAGCTAATCCACTCCTGAATTTTTTAAAAATCTTTGCTGTTGAGTATTACAGACATCCCTTTTCTTTTAACCCCAACGCCCTCCTCCACCCCATTTCTGCCCCACCCCAAGCATTCACCTAGTGCAATGATGGCGAACCTCTGACACGCGTGTCAGAGGTGACATGCAAACTCATTTTTTTGGTTGATTTTTGTTAAATGGCATTTAAATGTATAAAATAAATATCAAAAACATAAATCTTTGTTTTACTATGGTTGCAAATATCAAAAAATTTCTATATGTGACGCGGCACCAGAGTTAAGCTAGGGTTTTTCAAAATGCTGACACGCCGAGCTCAAAAGGTTCGCCATCACTGACCTAGTGTCTGTGTCCACAGGTAATGCATATAAGATTTTTGGTTAATCTCTTTCCTGCCCCACTCTGAGATTCCTCAGTCTGTTCCATGTCCCTAATTTTATTTTAATCATTTACATTTAGATACAACTGTTGATAGATATGTACTTACTGCCATTTTATTGTTCATTTTTTATCTTTTCCCCCCTTCTTCCTCATCTTAAAGAATAGGCCACACTTAGCCTGGCAGGTGTGGCTCAGTGGTTGTGCGACCCATAAATATGAGGTTCCCGTTGGATTCCTAGTCAGGGACCCATGCCCCGGGTTGCAGGCTAGATCCCCAGGGGGGAGCGTGCAGGAGGAAGCTGATCAATGACTCTCTCGTCATTGATATTTCTCCCTCTCCCTTCCTTTCTGAAATCAATATGTATTTTTTTTAAAGTGCTTTATCAATGGCTTAACTCTACATCTCACATTACCTTAATAGGTTACTTCTTTGTTTTTAAATCCTCACTGGAGGATATGCTTATTAATTTTTAGATAGGAGGGGGGAGGGCGGTAGAATGGGGCAGAGAGGGAAAGACAGAAACACCCATGTAAGAGAGGAACATCAACCCAACCATCAATCTGTTGATTGCCTCCCCCTTGCGCCCCAATCGGGGATCCAGTCGCGGGGGATCCAGTCGCGACGTAGGTAAGTGCCCTGACCGGATGGAACCCACAACCTTTCCCCGGCACCAGACCACGCTCCAAAGAACGGAGCCACCCCGCCAGGGCTAGGTTCCCTCCTTTTAAAGTATACTTCTGCCTCCGAGGACGTTTTGCCCACGTTTCTATTTCCCAGTGGGCCTTGAACACTGATTTTAATCCTGGACCATAAAAGTGGGCTCAATCTCGATCGGTCTGAAGATCTGCCCTCCCTAGATCCAGCCAGAACGTCCGGCCTGGTCGCGCCCGGCGACGGCTCCTGAGCAACTGGTGATGACGGGCACGACCGGGGGAAACCGATCTGCACTCACGCCCACGAGCAACCCACACACTGAGTGGAAGCGCACGCCTCTTCCAATTCCCCTCCCTTCCCGCCTCCTCGCGTAAAATAAGTCAGAAAGGAAACACAATTCCTCTCAAGGCGCCGTCGCGAAAAGCCAGAGGCCAGCCGTAGGCCTGGAGAAAGCATCAGCAATTTGGAAGGAATCACTGAGCGGGGGGAACACGAACGACTTTAACCCTCACAGTTCCCGGGTTTCCTTCCCCCGCCCACGTCACGCAGGTCAAGCACGTCACGTGGACGGCGCCACACTCAGCCCCACCCACGCTGGCCTCCTGCCCGCCTGGCGGGGCCAGGAGTTAAGACAGCTCCGAGGCTGCGCTCACGCACTGATGGAAAGAGTAGCCCTGCTTGCGGCTCTCCAGGGTGTCCTTGGTGCTGCAACCCACAGCGGAGCAACTTCGGGTCATCTTCTTGCAACGTGGGGTCCCACTTCCGGTGCCCCCCGAACCGCACGAACCACGAGGAACTTAGCTCCGCCCGCTGGGCGCCTGCGACCTTTATTTGTCGGGAAGGCGGGCTTTAAGGCGCAGGACTCTTAGCCTTCCTTCCTGTGGGCTCTACGCTAGACGCCGTGACCAATCACAGGCTACGTGATATCTCAGCAGCCAATCGGAAAGGTCAAGGTCACGAAGACGAGCACTTGATCGCCCCGCCCTCTCTGTTCCGGGTGGTTAGGCGTTTCGCTGCAATGGGCCTCTTTTTCGGTTGTTTTCACCCGCTGTGGTTAAATCCAGGGCCATCGCGCTGTTGTGAGGCTAACCCTGGAGATGAGAAGCGGAGAGGCAAGGCCAACGTTACGGAGAATCCAGGGGCGATGGGTCTCCGGCTGAAAAGAAATGGAGGATATGATGGGTCTCCGGCTGAAAAGAAATGGAGGATATGATGGGAAGAAGGGAGAGGAATAAACGCGTGTGCCCTAGTAATATTACAAATTGGGCAAAAATAAGTTATTTAGAGAGGCATGTCATTTTTTTTTTGCGTTTTATTTGGTTACTTCCCTAAGGCGGAGATAATGTAGGAGCTGTTGGTAGGTTTGTGAGAATGCGTCGACTTTTAATTCAACGAACACTTTCCTGCAACACCCTTTGAAACAATGCGGAATTAAGGAAATTAGGTAAGGTTTTTCCAATAGTACTAGGAGGGGCAAGAAAGGAGGGGCAATGGAATGATTTTGTTTAAGGTGTGGGGCCATCATACCCATGAGCTTTCAGGAGTGAGAAGATCTTAGGACGACGTCTCTGTTTACGGTATGAGATTTCAGTCTTCATAGAAGAAACAAAATGGGACCAATTAGGGTATGGTTTGAGTCTTTGAAGAGATCCTGAGCATATTAAGTAGTTTAATAGAAATGTTTGTAACTTTTTCCTTTCCTTCTCTAGCTCGAAAGAATGATTGCTCCCCCCCCCACCCCCCTGTTTACTTTGTCCAGATTCCAGACAAAAAGACTCAGCTCAAGGTATTATTTATTACCATCTACTTTCAGTTGTGTTTATATCCTATTTGAGTGAAATTAACAGCTGTTGCTTACATAGCTTTCTTAAAAGTCACATTTGGGGAACATTGGTCCTTGGGGAATGAGCTTGCTTGGCTATGAGACGTGCAAAGGGCAGGACCTGGGGTTAAGTCACATTCGGTTATTTTGACTGTTGGAAACTTTTCACCAGTTAAAACTGAATGAGGCTAAATAGAAGTAAATAACAGTTTTCAGTTATTTTTTTTTTTTATTTTTTTTTTTTTAAATATATTTTATTGATTTTTTACAGAGAGGAAGGGAGAGGGATAGAGAGTTAGAAACATCGATGAAAGAGAAGCATCGATCAGCTGCCTCCTGCACACCCCCTACTGGGGATGTGCCCGCAACCAACGTACATGCCCTTGACCGGAATCGAACCTGGGACCCTTCAGTCCGTAGTCCGACGCTCTATCCAGTGAGCCAAACCAGCTAGGGCAGTTTTCAGTTATTTTTAAAGAAAAAGTTGGTTGCCTTATTATTTTATGTAACAGTTATATTGAGATAGGTAATTGATATACCATACAATTAACCCACATAAAATGTACAATTCAGTGGGTGTTAGTGTATTTGTGAGTTGTGCAACCATCACCACATTTGGGAACATTTTCATCACGCCCCAAATTCATTCTCCTTAGCAGTCCTTACATCTTCTCTCCCACAGCCCCTGGTAACTATTACTCTCTTTGTCTGTGTAGATTTGCCTATTCTAGGCACTTCGTATAAATGGAATCAAACTACTAAATGATCCTTGTAATTGACTTCTGGCTCCTTTCACTTAGAATGTTTAAGGTTCATCCATGTTGTATTATATATAGGTAGTTCATTTTTCTTTTTATTGCCAAAAGATTTTCTGTTGTATATGCCACATTTATTCACCCATCAGTTGGTGGACATTTAGGTTGTTTCCTTTGGTGGGGCCATGGGGGAGGGGGAGCTATTATGAATAATGCTGCTATGAACATTAGCGAACAAGTAAGTTTGTGTGTAGACCTGTTTTTCTCAGAAAGAGGGAGAAAGAGAAGCATTGGTTGTCTCCTGCATGCCCCCTATGGGATATTGGGCCCCAAAACTGGGCATGTGCCCTGCAAGCTTTTGGTGCATGGGGTGATACTCAACCACCTGAGCCACACCAGCCAGGGCGAAATATGCTGACTCTTATGTTGAGCCTCTTGAGGAAATACCAAACTGTTTTTCCAAAGGGGCTGCACTATTTTGCATTAGCAATGGATGAGGGTTCAAGTTGCTCCACATTCTCATAGGAGTGAAGTGGTATCTCATAGTGGTGGTTGCCCTGTTTTTAAGGACTCAAAGTTTGTAAAGAATCTGCTAACAGGGGTGGGCAAACTTTTTGACTCGAGGGCCACAATGGGTTCTTAAACTGGACCGGAGGGCCGGAACAAAAGCATGGATGGAGTGTGTGTGAACTAATATAAATTCAAAGTAAACATCATTACATAAAAGGGAACGGTCTTTTTTTTTTTTAGTTTTATTCATTTCAAACGGGCCGGATCCGGCCCACGGGCAGTAGTTTGCCCACGGTAGAAGGTGCTTCTTGAGCACAGAGACTATTTCCAAGGTGAATTTGTCTTTTCAGTCCCTGGCACACAAATAGATAGATATGTGGTTCTGCTCTAATGTCATACATGTTTCTAAAAAACCCTTATGTTCAGAAAAGTGCATTTAAAAGGAGGTGGGCTTGTGGGAAAAATAGGGTTGATTACTCAAAACCTATGCAATTTGATAATCTTGAAAATAAGCAGTGATTAGCTGGGGGGGAATACTCTTATACCCTCCCAACCCATTAACAGTTACAGGTAACTAAATGGAGATTGTCATAGGGTATATTAAAAGAACAAGGCTGGTGAGTGCTAGATTTTACAGATGGAAATGGAGCTCTAGGCGAATGGGCTGCTGTTAAAATGGGGTCAGAAGTAGTGTAATCTGCTGAGAACCTAGGGGGAGGGACCCCTAGATACAGGTACTCATTTTTCTTTTTTTTTTTCTTTTTTCTCAAGATAGAGTTGAAAGTACCCATGCTGCCACCAGCTGGTTGGCTCAGTGGTTGAGTGTCAACCCATGAATCAGAGGTCACTGTTCACACAATATTGGTGCTGCCATTTCAGCATCAGAGTTCAGAAAAAAAAAGAGACTTTTTTCTTTTCTGCTTAATTGGATTCCAGATATTAGGTTCTCCTAGGAAAGATGAAACAATGTGGCTCTCACATTATTCTGATGCATTCTTACAAATGAGTTACTGAAAACTGCTATATTGCAAAACAGATTTACTTAAGTGTAGACTGCTTAAATGAAAATAACCAACTCCATAGAAACTACAAGGGGTCTCTGCCAGGGGTATTACTAGTGTACTTCTGGATAGAGAAGTGTGTACACTCTTATAAATGGATTTTTTTTTTTTTTTAGTTCAGTTGCTTTTATTTATCTCCACATTTGTTTATCACTTTTACATGCTTTTTTGTTGCTATTTTTTTAACTTTTAAAAAATATATATAATTTTTTGATTTCAGAGGAAGGGAGAGGAGAGAAAGTTAGAAACATCAATGATGAGAAGGAATCATTGATCGGGGAAATTGAACTGTGACCTCCTGGTTCATAGATTGATGCTCAACCATTGAGCCATGCTGGCCAGGCTTGTTGCTATTTTTTACTGTTTTACTGGTGACATTGAGGTTCTCATTTTGATCATTTGATTATATCTTTGCTTCCTTCAATAACTTCATATCCAGTGATTAAACCTTTTCGCTGCTGTTCACATAATGAACCGCTGTGATTATTGAATATGTTAATGAGGATATGTAAGCTGTATTAAAGATGTTATTTGAAAAAGGCATTCGCTGTTAACACAAAGTAATTTAAAAGAAAACATCTCTTTTCAGGAAGTCCATTCTTGGAGATGTTGGAAAGATTCCTGGGTCTCGGAAGATGACTTGAAATATGCAGGGGAAGTAGTGTATCTTTGTGTCTTAAATATAGTAAGTATTCCTGTGAGCTAGAAAGGGAGGATTGTCCAAGTTAAAAATGGATTTATAAAGACTTTGGTGAAATTTAATTTTCTGTTTTATGGTATAGAATCTCATTAATTGGTCACTTGGGAAAAAATAACAGCTAATTCTGATTGAACAGGTATTGTGCTAAGCGTTTTATACACACAGGCGTACAATGATTGTTTTTGAGCAGTATTTCTCACAATAGCTCTTTGAGAGCAAATAGACTTTTTGCTTTCTAGGACTAGTATCTTCCTCATTAAACACCTACCCTTTTATTAGATTCTTAATTAGTTCTACTACAACCTTTATTTTGTTGTCCTGGCATAATAAGGTATATTTCTAGTAACTGATTTATATTCTTCCTGGTCTTTTCATCCTTTTAGTTCTCTGGGGTTTTTTTGCTTCAGAAAGCCTTGGGGGTATTGAAATTATTGCTGACCAAATATAAAGACAGTTCTGAATCTGATTCTTCCCCCAAAATATCAGACTTTTCCAGCTAACTCATAAGTTGTACATTTGATTTTTTTGGTTATGAATTGTGACCCTCTGCATTACTTATGTATTGCTTTGTAACAAATTACCCCAAACTTAGTAGTTTAAAATAACAAACACTTACAATGGAGGGAGGGGGGACAAACTCTTTCAGTCGGCATGTCTCAGTTTCTTAATGGCTGTTGACTGAAGATTTCAGTTATTCTTCATTATATGAATCTCTCTTTAGGCTGCCTGCGTTGTCCTCACACATGACAGCTGGCTTCCCCCAGCGGGAATGATACAAGAGAGCGAGGCCAAGGTGGAAGCTTACCTTTCAAAAGTTAATCTTGAAACAGACAAAACGTTACTTCTGTCCTATTCTATTGGTCAGCCCGGAAGGAGTGGCTCAGTGGTTGAGCACCAACCTATGAACCAGGAGATCACAGTTCAATTCCTGGTTAGGGCACATGCCCAAGTTACGGGCTTGATCCCCAGTGTGGGGCATGCAAGAGGCAGCCAATCAATGATTATCTTTCAGCATTGATGTTTCTATCTCTCTCTTCCCTCCCCTTCTCTGAAATCAATAAAACTAGATACTTTGCTCTGGCCGTTTTAGCTCAGTGGATCTGCCTTCGGACAGAAGAGTCCAGTCAAGGGCACATACCTCGGTTACAGGCTCCTTCCGTGCCTGGGCCTTGGTTGGGCTCATGGAGGAGGTAACCACTTGATGTGTTTCTCTCACATCGATATTCCTCTATGCCTTTCCCTCTCCCACTCTCTCTGAAAATCAATGGAAAAATATCCTAGGGTAAGGATTAAAAAATATTTTTTTAAGAGAGAGCACTTGTTTGGATACAAACTTTCATATGTCTAATTATTTGACAAATATGAATCTCTTAATTCAATAATTAAGAGTAAAAAAAAGCTTTTTAGAAATATATAGGTATAGGTTGATGCCTAACCACTGAGAAAAACCAGCTAGACATGTGCTCTTATTTGAGGTGCACATTTTCTTTATGTCTATGTATATGAACTACTTAAGTGATGTTATACTTCTTTGGAAAGTTTCTAGGGAGTTCATAAGAAAGTTCATTTTATAGTCAGAAAAAGCTCTACCTTGATCATATACTAGGTGTACCGGTTAATGCGGATTTTTTTCAGTAGATGGAGTTACACATATGTTGATATATATGCGATTTGATATGTATGCGATTTTGTTGTATTGACAACAAGCTTCAAAACTTCATATATGGTCAAATTTTCTGAAGGTGCTAAAATCATAGATATTTTTACACTTAAAAATGTCGAATTTCATGCCCAAAACTTTATTTTGAAGAAAAGTACTGCTGAAAGTTATCATTTACTTCAAGGAAGTTTATAGTGAACATGCTTCATCTCAAGATACTCGTGAACGCTGGTTTAAACACTTTAAAAGTGATGCTTTCAATGTGAAAGACAAAGAACGTCCAGGTCAATTTGAACCACCCTTTTATCGTAAAATGACCAGAATGGGCCAAAAGACACGGCAAAGTAATTTTGCTTCATGATAATGCACCACCACACACTTCAAAACCCGTTAAAGACACGTTAAAAGATCTTGCCTGGGAAGTATTAACCCACCTGCCGCATTCACCAGACCTTGCTCCTTCAGATGACCACTTGTTCCGATCAATAGCACATGCACTTTCTGAGCAGCACTTCAAAATGTATGAAGAAGTGGAAAATTGGGTCTCTGAATGGTTTGCCTCAAAACAAGAAAAGTTCTATTGGGACGGTATCCACAACTTACCTGAAAGATGGGGGAAATGTGTAGCTAGTGATGGACATTACTTTGAATAAAGCACTTTTGATGTTTTCTCTTGAAATTACCGTGTTTTCTCTGATTACAAAATCCACATTAACCGATACACCTAGTATATATTTTTTGAACCCATTGCCCCTCTCCTAATTACGCCCAGGTGGAGGCAGTTAGAGAAGTGTTTGAAACTAAACTGTAGATAGAAATTGAATATCCCTGCCCCTAATATTTTGCTTAGGGTGTATACTGAGTTGGAAAGGTTGAAATTTCTGTTTAGAGTTTTTCAAGGAATATAGTCCAATTACTTATAGGCAGTTACACAAATATTTAACATAGGATGGGGTAAAGATACAATTATGCATTGGCAGAATTAGAGCAGGTTTTTTTTTTTTTAAAGTGAAAGTGAGTTAATCAGTAAAACAGTGAGACAAAGAATGGGCTATTCCACAGATAGTAGCCAAATTAGAGCATTTTGCCTTTTTCCCTCCAAGCTTGATTTTTATCCAGTATGGTTAATATACTTCCTTTTCTTTCTGCTGCTGTCCCCCACTCCCTTCCAGGTGCTTCTGTCCCTCTTTTTTCCCCTCTTTTTTAAAAAATATGTTTTTATAAATTTTTTTTTAGAAAGAGAGAGGGAAGCAGAGACCAGCTGCCTCCTGTATGTGCCCTGACCAGGAATCAAACTGGTGACCTTTTGATGCTCTGGACTACACCCAATCAACTGAGCCGCACCTGTCAGGGCTCTGCCTCTCTTAATGAGTAAAATACAGACCTTGCTAAGCAATCAGAATGTTCTGAAGAATTCTCTTAGTGCCTGAGATTTGTAATATTTTCAGTCTTTTCCCTTTATCACTGCTTAAAAGTTCTTTGTTAGGGGAGACAACCCTCCCCTTTTAAAGTTTTTAAACTTTTGGTCTTTGGAAATCTTGACTAATAACAAAAGCATTACATACAAACAGTTTTGAAATGTATTAAGGTATGATTTCCCTTTCTGTATCAGATCTGATTGTGAGAAGAAGATAACTAAGTTTGCATAAGGGTAATCTGTGCAAAGTAGATAAATGATGTATTGACATTATCTTTGTTATGGGTGTTTTCCAATCATAGTAAAATTGGAGGTCTTATCAATTCTGAGAGAATTGAAATGTATAGAAATTTGCATGCATTACATGGTTTTTTTTAAAGGGTTAAGCAATGCAAATCTTATGACTAAAGCATAAGTTGAAAATAAGAAAGTATATATGTCCAATGATTAAACTTTTCTCACTGCTGTTCACATCATGATTTATTGTGATTAATGTATGTGGATGAGGACATAATAGAAAAAGAAAATTGTGAGGCTTATAGATACATAGTTTTTGTACATTGATTTACCTGTAATGTTTTTTCTTTCAGGAATAAAATTGAAGGGTGTTTTTCTTAGAAAACATTTGTCTGATTTATCTGATCATTGAAGATTTATATAATAAGGTAAGAGGTTTATAAATTAGTTTTGATTAAAAAAATGTTTGAGCAAAAAATTGACATTTGAGCATAATTTGGGTATTATAGTCAATTAAAATTTTCTCCTTATTTCAGCTTTCAAAGATAACATAAATATGATTTCAAAGAAAATATAACTTTCTGAATCAATAGATTAGATTAAGAATAGGCCATTGGCGGGGGGGCGGGGGGGAGGCAGGGGTGCAGATTTTTAACCTTAATAGTCATTTTTTCTTAAAAATAATGACATAATCCTTCCAACCCCTGAAATTCTTAGAGATCATATGTTTTGGGGTTTAAATTTGCTGAACCACTGGATATTTATAAGTACTCTTGATGTGCCAGTGGGTGATCATTGTATAACTTAAGCTTTGTTCAATAATAGTAGATGGCAGCTGGTAGTTGGAAGCTGGGAATCTCAAATCTAATACCAGGTTAATCTGTAATCAATTAGGCATGTTGTCTAAGAAATACAAAGGGAAAAAATTATTGTGGATACTCAGTGTTTTTGTTTTTTCCTTTTTCCATAGAATCCTTTTGTTGTTGCTGTTCCCATTTTCCCTTTTGATCATAAATCAAAGGAAAAGATGCATTGTTGATCAGCCTTTTGGTTGAATAGTGTGATTGTTACCAGACAGTAACTGGACCTGGAGTGGGCCTGCTTCAAGCCAGCCTGTATTATGTGGGTTCTTGACTTTGTGCAGGAAAGATTTCACAGTACGAGTCCAAGTGATTTTGAGAGTATAGTACATTTATTAAAGCTAGGGACAGTGAAACAAGGAAGGGTTTGGGATATAAGAAACAACAGGGGAGAGCCTAGGCAGGGCTGCTTTGACTTTCTAGAAATGTTATAAGGAAAAAATGAACCTAGGCAGAGCTACTTTGGCTCACTGAGAAGTCAAAGAAAAGGGGGCCTTGGAGGCAGATTTAGGGCGTTTGCTGGGGATGAGCTGCCATTGCCCGTTGCTCCCCTGGTTGGAAGTCTTTAGAGTTTAGGAGATGAACGCCTGAAATGGAAGAAAGGTGTGGGCATGCTCCCAGAAAGGAGAGCATGCGTGCCTCTTTTCCTTTTGTTTTCAGTGTTGATTTAAGTTAATTTTCTCTGTCTTAAAAGTGGATGCAAACTTTGTTTATGGCCCTTAATGAAAAGATTTACAAAATAAATGCATTCAAAAACAAAACTAAAACAATATTAATGGGGTGATGATACTGTTACAGTAATAAACGTACTAATTGCTATAGAATAAGTTGTAAACACAGAAGACCTTGTGCCTTGTGATGATTGTAAAGTTTTACAATCTTGACAACTAATTTTTTGCAAATCTCAAGATCATTTAAATGAGAGGGGCCTAAGTTATCAAAAGAATATCTCTGGACTCTGCAAATCCTAATTTGAAGAATTTTGTAATACATTATCTCCAAACATTCTTCTAGCTCTAGTCCAGTGATGGCGAACCTTTTGAGCTCGGCGTGTCAGCATTTTGAAAAACCCTAACTTAACTCTGGTGCCGTGTCACATATAGAAATTTTTTGATATTTGCAACTATAGTAAAACAAAGATTTATATTTTTGACATTTATTTTCTATATTTAAATGCCATTTAACAAAGAAAAAAAAACCAAAAAAATGAGTTCGCGTGTCACCTCTGACACGCGTGTCATAGGTTTGTCATCACTGCTCTAGTCAGTAATTCAGAGTCTTGGAACTAGCATTTCTTTGAAAACTAGAATTCCTTTGAAAAGCTTTTTATTTAATCTAAGATTAGGCTTAGCTAGTAGTTAACTAAATTGAATTAAAAATTGACTGCACTAATCCAAGTTTTTCTTTTTAGATACAGGTAGTCCTTACTTTGCACTGGTCCAAAATGCATTTTTCATAGTTTAAATAAATAACTGCAGTCCCCCAACAACATGGGTGAAGTTTCAGTTACCACAACATTAACTGTGAATTGTTGTATAAACTTTGCTGCTAACTCTTATTCCACAAATAATTTTGCAAATAAAAGATGTGCATCGTGATCAGTAACCAGTTGCATCACTTCTTCCAAAGTCTGTTGGTGATTGGTCACTGAACATCTATTAGTTCACATACAGACAGTAAAGAATAATTGTGTTGCCTTATTGTCTTCCAGTGATAAACCTATGTGACATTTTATAAAAATGGATAATCAAAAGAGGGAATTGATCAACAAAGATGACAGCAGTAAAAAAACAAAAAGTGATAACACTGGAGGTGAAATTGGATGTGATTAGATTTGAAAATGGTGATAGCAGACAAGATGAGATCTAAGCCTACATGAAGCTACAGTTCATATTTTAAAAGCTGATGAATATAAAAAACAAAGTAAAGTTGCATCAACATTTTTTAAGTTTTACTAGGAACAGAAAGCCACTTATGGTTGAATTGGAGCATTTACTTCTACTTTAGATTGAGGACTGTAATCAACAAGTCCCACTCAGTTTCACTAGCATTCAGGCCAAAATGTCAAAGTGCTACATTGAAAGAAATGATAATTATAAGAAGAACATTTTACTGCCAGTAAAGGCTGGTTTTATCGCTTCAGAAGTCTGCATGAATTCATTAACCTTAAATTATCTGGTGAAACTGCAAGCTCAGGGAAGGATGCTACTGTGAAATTTGCACCCAAATTCCAAGAATTACAGGTAGTCCTGGCTTTGCACAGTAGTACAACACTACTGTGCAAAAAAACTGCAGGATTTGGGTGGAATGTAAATGGAATTATAGAAGATATAGATGACCATGGGACGTTGGCACTGCCTCCATTCAAGTAGTAGTTCTGGATATGCAGTCAGAGGAACTTAGCGAAGTCAAACATGGTTGTAAGTGAGGAAAGTGGTTGGGTCATAAAGGATGAATGTGTCTCAGAGGAAGTGATGCAGATGAAAAACTTCCCATTAAAGGAACTCTCAGATTTTTCCGCCATTGAAAGCACAAAGGATAAAATTTCAGAAGTTAATCCAAATTTAGAAAAGAGTATGATAATTTGCCAAGGTATAGACAAAAGCTCATAAAGAAATAAAACACTGTCCCACTTGTGTGACTCAGTTTGGACCCAGGCACCAATAGGTGCCCTGTTCAATGCCTGGTGAGGGCACATGCCCAGATCAATCCCCAGTAGGGAGCGTGCAGGAGGTAGCCAATCGATGTTGATGTTTCTGTCTCTGATGTTTCTATTTCCCTTCCTCTCTAAAATCAATAAAAACTTTTTTTAAAAGAAAACACTATAATTTTTAATGTGTCTATTTTAAATATTTTCCTTTTTGTACATATATAACCAACACCAAGAAAATTTTATGGTTTGACAAATTTTAAACTCAGAATAATCACAGATTAAGATTGCTTTATACAATTGTAGCTTGCATAGTGCAAGTGAGAACTACCTGCATTTAAAGTAAGCGAGGGAGGCCAGAGTTCGGCATCTTGACCTGTTGCACTCACTCTTGGGCGAGGGGGCACGACATTCTAAAATAAATTCACCAGAATGACACCTTTTCAGGTTACTTTTGAAATAAGAGGAACTCTGTTTCCAGAAGTTTTTGCAATATGTGAAAGCTGTGATGCTTTGGGAAACTGAAATCCTCAAAATGCTGTGGCTCTTCCAGAGAACAAGGCAGGTGGAAGCATGTTTTGGAAAGCAACCATTGAACTCAGTAGAGGAGGATCAGTTCAGTATCACTACTTCAAAGGATGTTTTTTAGAACCAAAGGCTATTGGTGGTCCATGTCAAGTCATAGTTCACAAGTGGGAGACTCATCTGCAACCATGATCAATAACCCCTTTAGAAAGTGAAATTATTGATGATGGACAATTTAGAATCCACTATGGTGTTGAGACTGGATTTGGGATGGCTGATGTGTCAGACTTAAGATTATGTTTGCATTATTCTGAAAAGCCGCCTGTCTCAACCAAGAAGAAATTTTAATCTAAATTTAGGTATGACCATGTGTATTTGTTACTTAGGCCATTTATTTTCATTAATGCTATAGACCTCGTGTATAAACTAATAAAAGAGCAAAATAAAATAAGCTAGGGAGTCTCTAGCTAGCTAGATGGGTTGGAGTGTCATCCCATACACCAAAAAGGTTGCGAATTTGATTCCTGGTTAGGGCGTATATGGGAGGCAACTGATTGATGTTTCTCTCCCTCTCTAAAATCAATAGCAACATATCCTGGGCTGAGGACTAAAAAGTAATAAAATAGAGTAAGCTATGGAGTCTATATTTCACCAGATCAAGTCTAGAAACAGCTATATTTGAGCCTTACCAGTTGTAGCTGGCATTTTTCATTTTGCCTTTTCATGCTACTATAAAAAGGCTTTGAAATAATTTATAATAAGTAATGTTTCATTTTGACCAAGTATTAATCTATTTGTAGTCCAAGTTCTAACAGAACAGAGTTTGGCAAACTTCCTGAAAGGGGCCATATGGTCTCTAGCAACTACTCAGCTTTGCCCTTGTCGCACAGAAATGGCCATAGACGATACATAAATCATTAAGCATGGTTGTGTTTTGTTGACCTTTTAAGAATAAGATATTTCTCCAGCAAAAGGGTTTATTCAGGAACAAAGAATTTCAGTTTGGGACATTTGGTCTAATGGTGAACTATGCATAAGTTTAGAGAACAAAGAGGAGCATGAGGTGGGGGAATTCTAAAAGGCTGTTATGAAACAGTCCATTGAAGAAAATAAAAGTTTGCAGTGTAGTGGCTTTTTATTGGCTGGTTGCTGGGGAGATCCTGCTTCCTATTGGAATAGAGTAAGAAAACATTTCCTGCCCTAACTGGTTTGGCTCAGTGGATAGAGCGTCAGCCTGTGGACTGAAGGGTCCCAGGTTCGATTCCGGTCAAGGGCATGTACTTTGGTTGTGGGCACATTCCCAGTGGGGGGCGTGCAGGAGGCAGCTGATCGATGTTGCTCTCTCATCGATGTTTCTGACTCTCTATCCCTCTCCCTTCCTCTCTTTAAAAAATCAATAAAATATATATATATAAAATATTCTTAAAAAAAGAAAACATTTCCTGTTGGAGATGGAGAGTACCTCTTCCTGTTTGGGGTGATTGAGATGAGTGGTAGGAGTCTAGAGATCCCTCTACAAGCCCTCAACTCCAATTTAAATGAAGTTTTTGTCTATTAATATTCATGGTTAAGTAAAACAAATTTGAACTTAATGTAATTTTCTCATGTCATGAACTATTCCTTTGTGTGAATCCTCATCAGGATATTTTTTCATCAGGATATTTTTAACATTGATTTTTAGAGAGAGTGGAGAGAGGAAGAGAAACATGGATGTGTCTAAACTTTGATTGGTTCCCTCCTGCACACACCCATGACCAGTAATTGAACATGTGACTCTTTGGTGGGTGGGCCAAGACTACTGTGCAACATCAACCAGGGCAAAATATTTTTCTTTTGCTCACAGAAATTTTTTCCACAATATTTTTCTTAACTCACAGGGCCTTACAAAAGTGGATGGGAGATGTGGAGCTTTGTAGTTTGACATGTGAGAGGAACATGTAGTTGTACATCTGCTTTAATAGGATTACCTTAGAAACATTATTTTTTTAAATGAGAGGATCCAGCTCCCTTGCCAATTTTGTTATCATAAAGACAGTGATTTTAATACAAAAGAGTAACAAACTAGGAGCACAGGAATCATAACTTCTAAGAACATTTCAAGAGCACTGACTGTGCCAATCACTTCTGAGCATTTAGCAGGCATTAATTACTTCAGTCTGTCCACACCTACTGTTCCTACTTTGTACACCTCAGAGATTCCATTCACCCAAGGGCCAACGACTGGAGAATGGGCCCAGTAGGCTTCCCAAAGCCTAGGTCATGTCCTATCTCACCCATACCACCTGCCCTGGTATACAGATCTACTGTGATTGCCTCAGCGCCGGGGGTGCAGAATGACTCAGTGTGGGCTCTGGAGCCAGTGTTCCTTCCAACCCCAGCTCTTCTATTACTATCCCAATTTTCCTCCAGCTCTGTTTTCTCACCTTTAGAATAACAGTAATAACCACTAATTTTACAGATTGCTTCTGTGCACTGTACATGGTTCCAGAACTTCCTTCTAAAGGAACTCATTTAATGGAGAACAGCAGAATCTCCTTCACATGGAAGTCTCTATACAGTGCCAAAGCCCTCCTGGGCACAGACTAAATGCTCTATAAATTTAATTGAGAAGCCAGTCTGGGATCCCTCTTCGTGGCTCATTGCTAGGTCTTCGAAGTGCTGGCACATAGAAGGCATTTAGTCCACCTTTGTAGTGATAACTGAAGTGCAGATATCCCCAGTTCCCTGGAGAAGAGCATCTGGATCATCAGGAGGCCACAAGGGTGGATGCTTCCCAGTCCCATGACATTAGGCACACTGCAGCTACCACTCTTCATTTTTGTCTTGGAAGGCCCCAGCCCTGCTGGCCCTGGATGAGATCAGCTGACAGGTTCTGAGCATCCTTCCGCGGGCTCTCAGCAACTACCTCAGCTGTTCTGTCCAGTTACGGGGAAACTTCACCTCCATGGCATCGATCTTGCTTCTAGACACTTTGAGGAGCCAGTGTTCTCCAGTCCTTCCCCAGGTGATCACATGTCAAATGCTGCCCTCAGGTCTTAGCTCTTCACCTCTGACGTGGCTGGCTGCGTCAGCTTCAAAATCATCTAGGAATCACAGACAGGTCTTGGCTTCGCAGGGAGGCCAGCAGGTCAGGTCAGTGTGCTCAGGATCTATCTCCTTCAGCTTGAGCAGCAGGGAGAACAGGTTGAGGCCAGTCAGCACACGCTCCAAGCGCTCCAACTTCCTCTTACCCACCTGGCAGTGGCACAGGAACTTCAGTTAAGCCCCTTCACCACTGGAAAGACCGAACTACACCAAGTGCAGCAGCGCTAGGACTGGATCCAGGGAGGTGACTGGCGAGCGGGCAGGCGCACCGGGCCTGGACCCAGACATCCACGCACATCCACCACCCTGGCCTGCCGGGGTCTGTTTCCCTCTACACATGCCCGCTGAGGGCCCCCCCACCAGAGTGCGCCTGCAAGGATTGTATTAAGTGATACCAAAGAATGTAACCACTGCTTGAATCACTGAGTTTTGGGTAAGTTATTCTAATGAACCCTTTTATCAACCAGTACACACTTCCAGATAGTACAGTGAGTTCAGTGTTTTCTCTTCACTCGAATGATACTCCCATTTTGAAGTCAGGAATTATTGGCACCTCTTAGGTAAACTAGTCCCTGCAGCTAGAAATGAAAATGGAAGGCGTTTTAGAGCACTGGGTACTTTAGCCCAAGTAATCTGCTTGGGATGGTCTATTTTAGTCGCATGGAAATAAACTTGTTTAAGTTGAACCACAACTATAAGACACTGAAAGGGTATTAGAGTATAGTGAGAGTACAAAAATGTGCTTACTCTCTAGTACTTAAATAGGAGTGTTTGCCATATGGACAAAAAAAGGTGGGGGTTCTATGGAAAGTAACTTCACAGGGTGATCTAATCATAAATTCCCAGCTGGGCAGTTCTTGGGCGGTAGTCATGCTCCAGGCATTTACCTTCTCTAGTAAAGGTTTGTCACTTAAGATAATGTTTGTGTGCATCTAAGTCAGTGGTTCCCAACCATTTTTTGGCCATGCCCCACCTAAGCATCTCTAAAATCCTGATGCTTCCCCCCATGACATATAATTCTTATTATTCAAAAACTGAACTCCTGTTCATGTGGAGGAAGCCTAAAAGGCCATTAACTTGGTCCAAACAAGCTTCCAAAGAACATGGCATCCATGAAAGAGAAAAATAAAAAAATGAAAGGACAGTTGAAAGTACTGTGGAAGAAAAATCACTAAGAAATTGTTGGAAAAATAATATGAAGTGATATGAAAAAATAGCAAATAGTTTCAAAACATAATAGAGAACTGAAATGCATAAATATGTCACCATATATATATACTGTATATGAGGCCCCTAGAAGCATAAGAAATGCAAAAAAAAAATCACTGTTAATAACATTCTTGAGTTGCCCCCCTTAAAAATCAAATTGCCCTGGAATACTATGCTGCTGTAAAAAAATAAGGAATTCTTACCATTTGCAACAGCATGGATGGAACTAGAGAGCATTATGCTAAGTGAAATAAGCCAGTCAATGTAAGAAAAATACCACATGATCTCACTCATTTATGGATAATAAAGACCATTATAAACTGATGAACAAAAATAGATACAGAGGCAGAGCAGCATTTAACAGACTGTCAAACTACATAAGGAAGTCTGGGGAGGGTTTTGAAGGAGGGTAAGAGATCAACCAAAGGACTTGTACGCATGCATATAAGCATAACCAATGGACACAAGACACTGGGGGGTAGGGGAGGCCGGGGGAAGGTCAAGGGGGGGGAGAGACATATGTAATACTCTTTGTAATACTTTAAGCAATAAAACAAAATTTTAAAAAAATCAAATTGCCCCCCTGTGGGGCCCGTTAACACACCTTAATTTATTTACTTATTTTTGTTTTTTAAATATGGAATGCTTCACAAAATTTGAGTGTCCTTCTTGCGCAGGGGCCATGCTAATCTTCTCTGTATCGTTCCAATTTTTTTGTATATTGGTATGTGCTGCGGAAGCAAGCACAAGTTAATACACCTTTAAAATAAGCCTTAACCACCCCCCAAGAAAGCACATAAGCTTGTTAACTCTCCCGTTATCTACCCCCTACCTTGCCTTTTATCTTCATATCCCCTCCTTAATTTCAAGTGCATTAAAAAAAAAACCAACAACACCTGTAACACTCTGGAGCATTTGAGATCTTGCTCCCTGGCATATGTCCTCAGTTTGGCTCAAATAAGCTCATGAAAAGTCTCTGCATGTCTGGACATTTCTGACATCAAGAGCTATATTTTACTTCTTGTTTACAAGAATGAGAAACATTTCCAATGAAGGCACTTAAGCGGGCTTTTAGGAAAGAGACGTTGACTGATCTGTAATAGGAAGAGAACAGACAGAAGTTGGGAGACCTGGTTGAATCTAGGTTCCAGTACTTGAGCAAATGATTTTCCTCTGGCTTTCCTCTCCCAATGGAAAATAATTTCCCCCTAAGCTAGAGACATCCAGGGAACACACTTCATTAGATGCCAGGCTCTCCCGAAACTCGGAACGTTCCAGTAACTGGGCGCAAACGCTAATAGATTTGGAACCGTACCATAGGATACTAACTGGAATACCTTTCCCACAATAGATTTTGGGAGCAACAAACAAATCAACTATCTCCTCAACAGCCTTTGGATGTGACCAGATCGCATGGTTTTAAAGTTCTCAAGACGCAACACTGTAGAACCAAGTAAGCAATTTTAAGAACACCCAGTCACAAATGACTGTTACTGCAGTATGGCCCCTGCAGCCCCGTCTTCACGTGGTTTGTCGGGTGCTGGCAGTGCCGCCGGGCTGCTGCCATCTCAGGAGTAGCGCTACGTGGCACTCCTGCCAGCCCAGCCGCTCTTCCGCGAGACGGCTACACCCACGAGGACTCCTCTCGTCGGAGCCACCGCACCGACGTCCTGCGCGCCCCCCTCAGAAGGGTCCCCAGCCTCACGGACGCGCGCGAGACGCCGCAGCGAGAACCCCGCTCGCTCCCAAGCGCGTCGCCCCGGCCGCCACTGCTCCCGGAAGTGCCGCTGCGGGTGGCGCGCAGGGATGGGCGGGGCCAGGCACCGCTCCCGGAAACTCGCTGGCCTGTTGGGCGGGGCTGCGGCTGCCACGTCGAAGCGGAACGTGGAGGTGTCCCTGGGCCGGGAGGAGGGGCGGCGGCGAATGCTGGGAGAGTCTGACGGGCGCCGCGCTCACGCAGGAACCGGTCGTCTAGGGTCCCCGCCAGGTGTGTCTCTCCTTTTCCCTCCTGGCCTTCTCGCCGGCTCTCGGGCCTGGAGGTAAAGCACAGGCCAAAGCTGTGACCCGGCCTCGGGCTCCGCGGGTCCCCGCCAGCCTGCGGCCCGGTCTCCGGTGGCGGCGCGTCCCTGGTCTCGTTTCGGCCCGGCCCGGCCCGGCGGGACAACGCCTGGCGTCGCGGCTGCTTTGGGGATCGCGCCGGTTCGCACCCGCCGTTGTTTTCACTGCTGAGCAGGAGTTCCCCCGAGACTGGCGACAGGGTGTCCTGCCACCGCGGGTGACTGGGGTCTGAGGGTAGGAGCCCTTCACACCCTCGTGCACAAAGAGGTGCGGTCCGCAGGGGTGCGGGCAGGAAACAAACCTCAGCGTTACTTTGGCTGACTTCAGTTGGGTCAGGATTTTCTGTTTGTAGTTTAACTGCTGCCAGATTGAAAGGTTCGCAGGTTTCCACCGAAGACTACTGTCATTTAACCGGGATTGGGTTCCTTTATGGGCAGTGGTCGCCCGGCGTAGCCTGTACATCGAAAGAAGTCTCATTAAGTGTTGGATGTTTTTGCCCATAAAGTATACGATGTTAAATTACAGGGCAGGTGTAAAAGGAATCAGAATATTGCCTGGGTTTGTGGGCGTTATAAACTTTTCTGTTTGCTCAAGGAACTAATTTTATGTAGGTCTCTCTGAGTTATTTTTTTTTCTTCTCCTAAACGGCCTTTTCTAAGTGTAGAAAACGGAAATGTCATTGTCTTTGTCGGCAACTGTAACTGTATTTAATTGCTGATTAGAGCTTCGTCCCTGTATTATACTACCCAGCGTTTGCTGTACATACCAATTGTTCTGGAGTTGGCTAAAAAAAAGTTTACTCACCTTTTATTAGTGATTCTTCTGTGTTCCTTTATCTCATTGTCCCTTAATTACAGCTCTGGGAAAAGGTTGTAGACTATAAGAATTTACGTGAGCTTTGTAATGGATTTAGTTATACTGTTTAATTTCATATAAGCAGTGTCTTTTCTGAAACTAATAACGTAAGACTATAAAGAAATCTGTAAACTGTAAAGAGCAGTGATTCTTAATCTTTTGGGATTCCACTCCCTTTTGAGGATCTGATGAAAGCACTGGATTATCTTTCTAGAAAAATGCACACATATGTAGGATTTTCTGTATAATTTCTTTATAAACTCCTGTTAGATGATATTAAAGTTTCCATTGTTTTTAGAAATGTTGTTATTCTTAGGTAGCTTAATTTCAGCTCAAAGAGTTTTTATTTGTTAGACTCCAGATAAATGTGATACTATTTAGTTCAGTAATCAGTGCACAGATGCTTCTTTGGTTTTGGTTGCGTGAGATGAGTCTACAACATTGATAATACTAAATAAATCCTGTACTAAACAAATGTGCCCATCCATAATGGTATATTTTGCCTACAGAAGATGGGTATTTTTACTAAAGGCAGTGCTGGCTAGGGATTGTATTCCTGGTTTGGGAGTCAAAGTTTCCAGTTCTGTTAACCTCCTTCTCTTTTTACTTTCTGAGGTATGGGTCAGTTCTCTATGTAGCATTGTATGGTTGGTATTTTTTTTTTTTTTAGAATAGTACTGCTGGGTTTTAGTATTGTTTCACAAAATTATCATTTAGAAAATGAGCAGAAAGAGAAAAGTTTCTACTTAATGGCATGCGGTTGTTGTGGAAAGTTGAATGAAAAAAATAAGAGTTGTAGTCTGGAACATAAATTTTCATTTTTTGTTGTTATTCATTCTCACTCGAGGATATTTTTTCCATTGATTTTTAAAAAATCTTTTTTCATTGATTTTTTTAGAGAGTGTGAAAGAGAGGGGGAGAGACAGCGAGAGAGAAACATCAACATGAGAGAGACATCGATTGGTTGCCTCCCGCATGGGTCCTGACCAGGGGATCGAGCCTGCAACCGAGGCATGTGCCCTTGACTGGAATTGAATCTGGGACCTTTTAGTCTGAGAGCCAGCTGTCTACTGATCCAGACCGGCTAGGGTGGGACATTAAATTTTCTTCAGTAGATGTATTATTGAAGATTCACTGGGTTAAATATTTTAAATTGTTTACTTTTGTAATAGCTCATTTAATTCTCTCAACAACCGTATGGTATCAATATGTGTATGACACTTACTTTACCAAGTGGGTAGCCAAGACACACATAGGTAAAGTTACAGGCCTAAAGTCAGAGGTAGGACATGGTGGAGCTGAGATTTAAACTGAGGATATTGGCTCCAGGCTCCATACTCTCTAACTGCTGTGCTATATGATATTATCTTATAGATGGCATCTATGAACAAGCCACTATCCTCACAACTTTCTTTTTATATTTTTAGAATGATTTTGTTCCATGTAAAATAGTCTTGAATGAACAATTCTGCATAGTGTGAATTCTAATCCTATCTATAAATAAAAGCATAATATGCTAATTAGACTGGACGTCCTTCCAGACGACCTTCCGTACAAAAGCCGGGGCTGCAAGGGAATCCTGGGTTCTGGGTGCCTGCTGGTGGCCAGAGGGAAGCCTGGGTTCTGGGTGCCAGAGGGAAGCCGGTGCTGGCAGCCGGGAGAAGGAAGGCCTGCTCTTGCACGAATTTTGTGCACCGGGCCTCTAGTCCTATATAATAAAAGCCTAATATGCAAATCAACCGAATGGTGGAACGACTGGCAGAACGACTGGTCGCTATTACATGCACTGACCACCAGGGGGCAGATGCTCAACGCGGGAGCTGCCCCCAGCCTGCAGGCCCTAGGCCAGCCAAGATGGGTGCCAGTGGGGGCCTCCTGGTCGCCCCACAGATCGGCCCTGATTGCCGGCCAGGCCTAGGGACCCTACCGTGCACGAATTTCGTGCACCAGGTCTCCAGTCACATATAATATTGAAAAAGAACTACACAAAGCTTTTAAAGCAAATCTCACTTGGGAAGTACACATGGTTTAATCTGAGCCTTCTTTATATTTTCAAGAATATTAGTTACAGTCCGGTCAGTGTGGCTCAGTGGTTGAGTGTGTTCCCATGAACCAGGAGGTCACGGGTTTGATTCCCAGTCAGGGCACATGCCCTGGTTGTGGGCTCAATCCCCCATAGGAGGCATGCAGGAGGCAGCTGATCAGTGATTCTTATCATTGATGTTTCTATCTCTCTCCCCCTTCCTCTCTCTGAAATCAATAAAAGTAAAGCAAAAAAAAAAAGGCATTAGTTACAATTAATGAATGATCATTTCTAAGAGAAGGAAATAGAGATGCATTCAGTTGAAGCTGTATTTCAATAGCAATTTTAGTAGTTTTATTAAAAATTGACTTTAGAGAGAGGGAGAGAGAGAGAAAAATCAATGCGAGAGAGAGACATTGATCCACCAGCTCCTGCACTTGCCCTGGCCAGGGATTGAACCTGCTACTTAGGTATGTGCCCTGACCTGATTTCTGCCACCTTTTGGTGTAGGGACCATGCTCCAACCAATTGAGCCACTTAGTAGTTTTGAGAATGATTACAATAGGTAGGTTATGGTACTGTTGTTTAGTTAGATGCAAACCACATAATGTAGTTCTAGGCCATTTTTGTAGTATAGTGCTTTTTTTTTCTCAGGTAGTATTGAAGCCTTGTGTTCAATACACATTAAGTGGAACTGCTTCTGGTGGAACATTGAGTACTAAGACAAAAAAATAGACTTTTATAAATCCTTTGAATTCCCACTTAACCATTTTATGTTCTTTCGAATTTATCTCTTTCTCTTCCAGTAAATGTTACACATTAACTAGTGTTCATGAATTAGGTAGCCCTTGTTTTTACCTTTGCTCTTAGAGAAACTGTATTTCTATTCAGTTGGATTTATATATATATATATATATATATATATATATATATATAGCCATTTTGTTTTCACTTTTAGAAATTATTTAAAGTCATTTTATAAAACCAATTTTTCCCCTAACCATACTTTTCTCTATTTTTTACATAAGAAAAGGTCTTTTAAATAGTTAAGAATTTAAAAATTAAGTGTTTTACCTGAAATTGAGCTTTTTAGCTCATCAGTCTACTTGAATTTCCCTAAATATGAACATTTAAAACTTGAAATCAAGCAGAATTTCTGTATACCTACCGTGTGCTGAGTAATTTTGCTCCCAAAAGAGTAAAAATTGTAACACTTGGTTTAAAAATGACATTATTTGTCTAATTAGTGAGACAAGGTGACATATACAACTATTAATAAAATGGCAGTGAGAAATATGTGAACAATATCTACTAATAGAATGTTATAAAGTTTTGTTAAGGTAGAATAAGAAACTTTATTATAAAATGCTTCAAGTGTGGTACAGACAAATATAAACAGTTAAGAGGTTATTTAGATCAGTGTGGATTGGATCATTAGGGCAGTTTTCATGAAGGAGCTGGGACTTGAGCTTGACAATTGGCTGAGAGGAAGAAGATGGCATTTCATATAAATAAAATAGGCTTCCTTTTTACTTCTTAGAAAATTGGGATTGTTTTTCTTTTTTTCACAATAATCTTAGGAAACTAGTATAGTTTTCTTGATTAAGCTTATGATAGTAATAATTTAAAAAAACTAGTTAGCATATGAAAACACTTATTAACCTATGTGCAAGGCACTGGCCCTCTATAAAATACATTATTTTGTTTAAACCTTACAACATCCCATGAGATAGTCACTTTCATCCCCATTTTACAGATGTAGAAACGGGCTCAGAGAGGTTAAATCATGTGTCTAAAGTATAAGTAGCAGAGCCAATATTCAAATCGAGGATTGAGTTTATAGGCCTTTCTTTTAACCACATGAGTATTCAACCTCCTAATCCACTTTTGTCTAACCTAGCACAGTTGCTAAACTATATTTCTTCTCTTAATTTCATCATGTATCATAGTTGCTATGCTATTATTTCTTCTAAATGTTAATATTTCTCCTATGATTAAAATTGAATATCTGATCTTGTTGAAGTAATAATTAAGAGCTTGGACTCTGGAACTAAACTTCTGAGTTTAAATCTTGGCTCTGCTTCTTGCTAGCATGTACAAATTATTTAACCTTTCTGTGCCTTAATTTTATCATCTGTAAAATGCTCTTCAAGTATAAACAACTTGAACCTGTAAGACACAAGGCATATTGTTAGTCTAAGGTCTTCTTAAGGAAACTAGTAGAGGATGAACTTCATCCTTTACAGATGAGTAAGAAAACTGGCTAAAGTACTGTTGGAGGGCATTGAGTATATTTAACTATAGTTCTGAGACTAAAAAGTGGGAATAAGGAAGAAAGAATAAAATGTGCATGTTAAATATCTGACAATGTAGGAATTGGTTATAAAATTTTAAAAAAATTAAGAGAACTGGGAAGTAGAAACAAAATTGGAAGTAGAATAAGTTAGTGGATTGCCTCATCTGTAATGGCTGGGAGTCAAAGGACATCATTAAAGCTGACAAATCAGTTAGAAGTATAAGTATATTTAACAGTTCAAAGGTAAACATTGAGGAAGATAATACTATTGACTATAACTGTAGTGCAAGAGGGGCAATAATTTTATACAAGCTAATTTCTGAGGTGCTCATAGTTACTTTGTAGACAATTAATGGTATTAAATAAAAATATTTAAATAAAAGATCTTTTAAACAGCTAAGAATTTAAAAATTAAATGTTTTACCTGAAATTGGGTTTTCTAGCTCATCAGTCTATTTGAGAGGGGCAATGTAGGAAAAATGGGGGGCATCTGTAATACTCTCAACAATAAAGATAAATACAAACAAAAAAGAAAGAAAAGCATCTCACAAAATTCAACACCCAGTCTTTATAAATAGAATTCAATAAAACAGTAATCAATGGCTATTTCCTTACATTATATACACTTAATATATATACATTTGTATGTATATGTCGAATTCCAAAATCTTGCTCAGAGGTGTACAGGAGGTTTTCCCACTTAAAAAAAATAAAAAGACAAGAAATCTCACTGTTACCACTACGGTTTCCTATGGTACTACAGATACTAGCCAACTTGGACAAGAGAAAGAAATTCGAGGAATAACAGTTTGAAACAGAGAGGTGATTGTCACTATTGGTGCATGATATGAGTATATATGTGGAAAATCTTACAGAATCTACTGAAAAACTACATTTCAGAAAAGGCAAAACTACGGAGACAGTAAATAGATCAGTGTTTTCTAGGAGGGAGGGAGAAAAAGGGATAAATAGATGGAGCATAGCGAATTTTTAGGGCAGGGAAACTTCTGAATGATACTACAACAGTAGGTATGTGTCATTATACATTTGTCAAAACCCATGGAATGTATAACACAAAGAGTGAACTCTAATGGTAACTATGGACTTTGGGATATGTGTCTATGTTGAGTCATTGCCTGAAACAAATGTAACACTATGGATCAGGATTTTGATAATGGGAGAGGCTGTAGTTGGGAGAGTGGGGGAGAGGTATGTGGGAACTTAATATACTTTCACTCAAATTTTCCGTGAACCTAAAACTGTTCTAATAAATAAAATCCATTTTTGAAATCTTGTGAAAGGTAAAAATATATACATACAAGCAGAGTCAAAAGATAAAGTCTGACAACCTAATAGGAAAATAGACAAATGATACAAATAGACAGAAAAGGAAATATGGATGACCCATGACCACAGGAAAAAAAAAGATGTTTAACATTATTTATATTATGAGAAATGCAAATTGTAACTATACACAGCTAACATATTTCACTGGTCAATCCTGTTGGTAAAAATCTAAAGTGTTAAGCTCCAAAAAAGTGTAACTCTGGTAAGGCAGTAGGGTAGCAGCTACTCATATATCACTCTTGGGAATGTGAAAAGGTATAGTTGCCATGGAGGGCAACATGGCAATATTCATCATAATTTAAATTTCATTTGTTCTTTAATCTAGCAGTTTTATTTCTGGAAAATATAGCTGTCCTTGCCCATGAATGAAATAATATGTACAATGGGCATTTATTGCAGCATTTTTTGTAAAAATCGCAAAATATTAGAAACAACTCAGGTGTTCCTCAGTAGCGGACCCAGTAATTAAATTATGGGACATCTTTATAGTAGAATAATGTGCCATATGAATGCATTTTTGTAGAATAACAGATTTTTTTAAAGCTTGGAGTGACCAGTTTTAAAAAATTTTCTGCTTTACCTTACTTATTTTGAAACCAAACACCTTTATTTGCAGTTGTCACTGGGGCCGATTCTTGCTGCTTACTTATTTGCTGGCCTGCTCTCCCAGCTACATGGATAGGCACAAGGCCTTGATGACATCTTGCAGGGCTGAGAAGTGCTTGGCTTGGTAGGCCAGGGCAGACTCTGCCTTGTTCACAACGGTCTCCAGGTTGTAGTCTTGCTGCTTGGACATTTCAGAGAGCTCAAGCCAGCCTGGCCTGTGCTGAATAATCTTCTTTTTTTAAATATATTTTTAATGATTTTAGAGAGGAAGAGAGAGGGAGAGACAGACAGAAACATCAATGATGAGAGAGAATCATTGATCGGCTGTTTCTGCCCAATCCCCACTGGGGATCAAGCCCGCAACCCAGGTATGTGCCCTTGACCGGAAACGAACCTGGGACCCTTCAGTCCACAGGCTGATGCTCTATCCACAGAGCCAAACCAGCTGGGGCTGAATAATCTTTTTGAGCTCTTCCATGGACCTCTCCTTCAGCTCTTTGATCTGAGTCATTAGAGCTGGACATCTGGAAGACAATTTCTCTTCTTCCTTAGAAAAATTGCCTGCAATCAGGGACCCCTGAGAGCTGACTTCTGTCTCTTCTGTTTCCATCTGAGTTGACTGCTCCCCACTGGGCCCACTTTGTGGGCTCAGCTCCTTGATCCTGTCTGCATTTCTTTGTTTGTTTATTTATTTATATGTTTTTATTAATTTTGAGAGAGAGAGAGGAGAAGGAGAGAGAGAGAGAGAGAAACATCGATAAGAGAGAAATATTGATCTCTGCCTCCCGCACACCACCTACTAGGGATTGAGCCTGCAAGCAACCTGGGCATGTGCCTTGACCAGGAATTGAAACCAGTGACCCTCATGATGCATGGGACTATGCTCAATGATCTGAGCCACGCTGGCCAGGGCTCTTGGTGTATTTAAAGTATATCCACAGGAGCTTATGCCTGGTGAGATTATGGCAATCCATGGCTTGTTGCTGACTAGAAAAAAGCTACTTTTATCTTTTTTTAATAAATATATTTTATTGATTTTTTACAGAGAGGAAGGGAGAGGGATAAAGATTTAGAAACATCGATGAGAGAGAATCATCTGTCAGCTGCCTCCTGCACACCCCCCACTGGGGATGTGCCCACAACCAAGGTACATGCTCTTGACCAGAATCGAACCTGGGACCCTTTAGTCTGCAGGCCGATGCTCTATCCACTGAGCCAAACTGGTTAGGGCAAAGCTGCTTTATCTTTAAAATCTATGGGCTTACTATATTCTTTGTGGATAGTCTGTTTTAATTTAAAATTAATTTTAAAAACTGCTCTTATTGAATGATCCTATTCCAGGAAGATGCACCTTATTTTTTATGTGCCTTTTCTTACCCCTGATACACTGCCACCCATCCTTGTCTGAGCAACCCAGGTACATGCCCTTGCCCGTGAATCAAACCTGAAACCCTTTGTTGCTGGGCTGATGCTCTAACCACTGAGTAACACCAGCCAGGGGTTGTCTTAAAATAAGTGTTTCTTCTTTCTAATATTGAACATGCCCAGCAAATGATACCTAATTTGATTTATTGGCATTAGGGCTTTACTAATGATGCAATGGTTGGTCCAGTATATTTCTGTGTTCTATGTTACATGTTCAATATATATCTACTAGAGGCCCAGTGCACAAATTTGTGCACCAGTGGGGTCCCTCGGCCTGGCCTGCAGGATCGGGCCGAAACCGACTCTCTGACATCCCCCGAGGGGTCCTGGATTGCTAGAGGGCGCAGGCCAGGTGAGGGACCCCACCAGTGCATGATCGGGGCCGGGGAGGAACGAGGGAGGTTGGCCAGCTGGGGAGGGACCGTGGGAGGGCTCCAGTCCCGATTAGCTGGACCCCAGCAGCAACCTAACCTACCTATCAGAGCAGCTGCCCACTGGTGGTCAGTGCATGTCATAGCGACTGGTTAACCAGTTGACTGTCTGCCGCCTGGTGGTCAGTGCACATCATAGTGAGCGGTTGAGCGGCTTTAGCATATCATTAGCATATTACGCTTTGATTGGTTGAAGGCCGACTGGATGACCCAACACTTAGCATATTAGGCTTTTATTATATAGGATGTAAAATATTCTCTTGCCCTAGCTGATTTGGCTCAGTGGATAGAGCGTCGGCCTATGGGACTGAATGATCCCAGGTTCTAGTCCGGTCAAGAGCATATGCCTGGGTTGTGGGCACGATCCCCAATAGGGGGCGTGCAGGAGGCAGCCAATCAATGATTCTCCCTCATCATTGATGTTTCTATGTCTCCCTCTCCCTTCCTCTCTGAAATCAATAAAAATGTATTAAAAAAAAATTCTCTTTAGCAGGATGAAGTTAAAGGAAGTCGATCGTACTGCCATGCAGGCATGGAGCCCTGCCCAGAATCATCCCATTTACCTAGCTACAGGTGAGTTCAACAGAAACAAGATAGTACAAGTCACCTAATTTCTTCTCTTCCACATCTGACTTATTCATATCTGTTCTTTAAGATTCAGATCAAGCTTCATCTCTAGAAAGCCTCTTCTTCCCTGGCAAGATACCTCCCTCCTTGCTGTCAGCTGAGTTCTATGACCTTCCTCTGTGTTCCCATAGCACCTATACATCATAGCATTAATCATGATATATTTATAGTGTCTTCCCCATTTTATAAAAATTATGTTTTATCTTTATTCCTCCAGTACTAAACACAGTAGATATGTTTAAAAAAAAACCTGTTAAATATCAATTTGAATGAAGAACAGTTTTGATGCTTTTTTATATAAAAAGAGTTGGAGTTATATCATTTGTGACTATAAACAGATATAGTGAATCACGGTGGTGTTTTTACAGAGAGCTTTTAAAATTATCTGCACCACTCACTCTTACAAACATCATCTCCGAGCCCTGTGTTAGGATCTCATTGCTGTAGTAATTTAAACATCTGCTCAATGGCATATAAGCTGATTTCAGTCACTATTACAGCACTCATGACTGAGATAATTGAAAAACATGCCTTTAATTTCTTTTTTGTATGGTTTGCTGAGACTCTTATTTTTGCATGCATAGTTACCATAAATGTATTTTCTATAGGAACATCTGCTCAGCAATTGGATGCAACATTTAGTACCAATGCTTCCCTTGAGATATTTGAATTAGATCTTTCTGATCCATCCTTGGATATGAAATCTTGTGCCACTTTCTCTTCTTCTCACAGGTATGAGATTCAACCTTAAATTCATGATTATATTTAATTATATGTTGTGAGTAATGCCTAGTTTGTCTATAAATGTATTATTATTAGAAATTGCAAGGAATACTACCAATAATGACATGAGATATTTTGTGAAAAAACACATTAGTGAATTTCTGTGGAAGTAGAGTTAATGTCTATTAACTTTTTTTTAAAATGTATTTTTATTGATTTCAGAAAGGAAGGGAGAGGGAGAGAGAGATAGAAACATCAGTGATGATAGAGAATCATTGATCGGGTGCCTCCTGCACACCCCCTACTGGGGATCAAGCCCGAAACCCGGGCATGTGCCATGACTGGTAATTGAACCAGTGACCTCTTGGTTCCTGGGTTGATGCTCAACCACTGAGCCACATGTCTGTTGACTTTTTATTGCTGACTGTAGGATAGGAAGGAAATGATACAGTTTCTAATTTTTTCCCCTCATAATATAGTAGAGTTACTTTCTTTTATCTCCTTTTTCTTACCTGTTTACAAAAAAAGGAAGGTATGATTAGAAAAAGAAGTAGTTGGATGAATATTAAGATGTAAATAGTAATTATCTCTGAATAGAAGGTTAATTTTTTTCTTGCATTTATCTATATTTGAAAATATATTTCACAGAGAATTTTATTGACATGATTTCTGATACAGCAGGTATTTGGATCACCTTTCCAAGTATTTATGGCCTATTGAAAGTACACTTTTATTTAAGTAGTAAAATTGCTTTATTGCCTCTTTTGGCAGATTTTGATGAAGAGATTGTACCTTAGCTAACAGAATACAGATCATGGAGTCTCATGGAGTCCCCTCACACTGTAATGGGAACTCCAGATACTTTTTGTCTTGCTGTTTTTCTACTCACCACCATCTTTTTATTTTTTTTAATATATTTTTATTGATTTTAGAAAGGAAAAGAGAGGAAGAAAGAGATAGAAACATCAATGCTGAGAGAGAATCATTGATCGGCTGCCTCCTGCACACCCCACACTGGGATCGAGCCCACAACCTGGGCATGTGCCCTTTGACTGGAATCAAA
The DNA here is from genome assembly GCF_000147115.1 of Myotis lucifugus. Lineage (NCBI taxonomy): Eukaryota > Metazoa > Chordata > Mammalia > Chiroptera > Vespertilionidae > Myotis > Myotis lucifugus. The sequence continues at coordinate 4,586,723 of NW_005871060.1, read as the reverse complement.
CCTGGAACCCTTTCAGTTCACAGGCCGACATTCTATCCACTGAGCCAACCCGGCTAGGGGCTACTCACCACTATCTTAGCATGTCTCATTGTACATCTCAATGACACCTTTATATTTCTTCTCCACGCCACACCATAATCTTTTATTCTCCACAAGTAGGAGTACTTGTCATAACAGACATAATTTTAATGTCACTTTTTTTACTGTCAGAATACATTATTTTTCTTAGAAAATTTTAGATGACTCCCTTAACACCTTTACTATTTAACAGACCATTTGTTGGTGAGTACTTATATAGTCAAAAATAATCAAGGGGAGTGGTAGCTCTATTTTTCAGATGAACCAAAAGCAGTTTAGGATGGTAAAGTAACTTGCCCAGGCCTCAGTTTCTAAATGGTAAAACTATTCGTAAGCCCATATCTTCAGCGCACAAATCAAGTGTACTTTGACACACTATAATATTACCTCTAAAAAAGAATATTTTTACTCTTTTAAATTACAAAATCAAATATGCACATGAGTATAAATAACTAAAATGCCATTTTACCCAGTCATTCACAGTTACTAGGAATAGAAGAGAAACAGTATTTTTGGAGTATTTATGAAGATATAAGTAATTAAATGTATACTTTCAAATTATTTTCTACATTTATTTGACTTAAAAAATTAGTTGTTGCTTTTTTAAATTGAATTCATTGGGGTGATGTTGGTTAATAAAATTATACAGGTTTCAGGTATACAATTCTACAGTACATCATCTTAGTTGTTTTTATGCATTTTCTCTTAAAGGTACCACAAGTTGATTTGGGGGCCTCATAAGATGGATTCCAAAGGAAATATCTCTGGAGTTCTTATTGCAGGTGGTGAAAATGGAAATATTATTCTTTATGATCCTTCTAAAATTATAGCTGGAGACAAGGAAGTTGTGATTGCCCAAAATGATAAACATACCGGTCCAGTGAGAGCCTTGGATGTGAACATTTTCCAGGTTAGACTTTTGACATTTACTCATGATTCTTGAGATATGTGCTGCTTATTTGAGATAAGTATATGAATCTACTATGCTTGGAATCAAAAGCTAAATATGTATGCCTGAGGAGTGAGTATATTTGTTTGAAGAATAGAGAGTTCAGGATATGTACTACTAACCGCATGGAGGGTTTCTGGCTGATGGGTTTAATTCAGAGAAGTCTGGAGATGTCATAACATCTGATTGGACATTTTTTAGACATTAGGAGCCCTTGGGCATAGGTTGGAAACCTTGCCTTTTAAAGGTTTATGCTATTCCAACATTGGGTTGGTCTGTGGTGTCTGGGTTAATCCACAGTTTTATTAATTGAGAAATTTTGTATTTATGATAAAGAGATTAGTACTCTATCAGATAATTAGAAATATATACAAATATAGTACAAATTTAATTAATAGACAAGAGTCTACTGTTGCCATTTTAAACTTTACTAAATATTATTATATAAATGTGTAGGTTAACAAAGACCTTTTTTTTTTTAAGGTTATTTATTGATTTTAGAGGGAGAGGAAGAGAAATATAGATTTGTCGTTCCACTTATTTATGCATTCATTGGTTGCTTCTTGTATGTGCCCTGACTGGGAATGAAACCTGCAACCTTGGTGTATTGGGACTATGCTCTAACCAACTGAGCTACCCGGCCAGGGCCAAAGATCTTTTTTAAAAAAATATATATTTTTATTGATTTCAGAGAGAGAGGGAGAGGGAGAGAGAGATAGAAACATCAGTGATGAGAGAGAATCATTGATTGGCTACCTCCTGCACACCCCATACTGGGGATTGAGCCCAAAACCCAGGCATGAACCCTGACTGGGAATCAAACCGTGATCTCCTGGTTCATAGTTCGATGCTCAACCACTGAGTCATGCCAGCTGGGTAGTTAATAAAGATCTTGAGTTAGTAGAATACTAGAGTACAACAACCAAAAAATGGATATTATCTTAAAGTTTAAAGTAGTTATTTTTCTTTTATTATAAATAGATATTTAAGATATAGAACTATAAACCCAAACTTCTTAATTTTTACCATTTATGGGGTTTATTCTTTACATTAGAAAGCTAGTTCCTTTGTTAATTAGATTAAACAGTTGCTGATTTTTGGTTACCTTGTATTCTAGGTAGCTATTATCATAAAATTTCTCTGTTTTTAGTTATATTTCTGTTGATTAGAGAAGAATGTATGCAAGTGAATAATAAAGGATGAAGGTTAATACATCAAACTCATTATCTTGCTGTACTTTATATCACAGTTTTAGGGGCATTTGACCATAAAGGTACGCAATAGAGCTGATCTAGAAATATTGCTACTCGGAACAAGATTGAGTGTATATGAAGTAGAATTACGTGAGGGATTTAAGACAAGAATTTAACTAGCCCTATCTTGGTTTGGCTCCAGGAGCTGGCTTTGAGGTATCCTGAGATGCCATTATTTTAGAATTCAGTTATTTTCCTGAAAGCAATAACTGGTGACCTGTTTTTATTTCCCACAGTTGGATTCCCTTCCAGAGATGTAAATCCACAAATCATAATCCCCATATGGTTACATGATTTTTAAAGAAAATATATTTTTATTGATTTCAAAGAGGAAGAGAGAGAGATAGAAACATTGATGAGAAAGAATCATGGATCTACCGCCTCCTGCACGCCCCCTAGTGGGGATTGAGCCCATGACCCAGGCATGTGCCCTTGACCGGAATCGAACCTGGGACCCTTTAGTCCGCAGGTCAACGCTCTAGCCACTGAGCCAAACCGGCCAGGGTGGTTACATGATTGTTTAAGAATTTACCCATGTAATTATTTTTTTAATACATATATGTATTGATTTCAGAGAGGAAGGGAGAGGGAGAGAGAAACATCAACGATGAGAGAGAATCATTGATCACCTGCCTCCTGCACACCCACTACTGGGGTTCGTGCCCACAACCTTGGCATATGCCCTTGTCCAGAATCGAACCGGGGACCCTTCAGTCCACAGGCTGATGCTCTATCCACTGAGCCAAACCGGCTAGGGAATCTATGTAATTATTTTTACTGTCTTGTATTAAAATATCAATACACATCACTTTAAGTTAAATAGAATTTTATATATTTCTCTAAAAACTTTAAATTTTAGATTGTTATGCATGGTATTTAGGAATTCATAAGTTTTGCTTCCTTAATTCAGTAGAAAAATTGTATAACCTAAAACTGAGAGATCTTTTTAGCTATGAACTGAGTTAATCTGAGTTCTCTTAATTATGTAAAGTGCTATTTAGTTATCAATTGTTTCTTATTGCAGACTAACCTGGTAGCTTCTGGTGCTAATGAATCTGAAATTTACATTTGGGATCTAAATAATTTTGCAACTCCAATGACACCAGGAGCCAAAACACAGGTAATACATTGATTTTGATATAATCAAAGAACCAAAATCAGTTCTTCTACACTTAATTTATTTGTGTGTTTTCCACAGAAAATGTATTTGTTTAAAAATCAATGTTTAGATGTCATTGATTTTTCTTCAGTGTAGTGAAGTAAAGTATTAACGAATGTTTTTTCAAAGTATCAGTGAGTCTTTCAACAGCAAATATTTACTCAGTGCCTGCCATTTGCCAGCGACTGTTCGATTTTATTCACTACTGTATGTCAATAAAATTGTGACATACAGTAGTAAATAAAATTGACAAGTCTCTAATAATTTTTTTAGATACCATATTTTATAGGGTGTAGTATTTTATATCATATAGTGTTTTAACACTGTCCAACCTTAGAATAAAAATCATAGATTCGAAAGGAAACATTTTTTAAAAGAAACACTTAACCCCTTTCCTATGTCTGTCTTCCTTCCTTCCTTCCTTCCTTTCTTTTCTTTTCCTTCCTTCCTTCCTTCCTTCCTTCCTTTCCTTTCCTTTCCTTTCCTTTCCTTTCCTTTCTTTCCTTCTTTTTCAGTGCAAGTGTTAGTGATTCAATGACCAGAAAATGAAGAAGCGGGAGCATAGCTCACAGATTAGCTTCTCATCCACTTGGGGTTGAGAAGTTGTAGATAGACATAGAAGGGTAGAAATGAAGGGATGATCTAGGCCAGGGGTGGGCAAACTTTTTGACTCGAGGGCCACAATGGGTTCTTAAACTGGACCGGAGGGCCGGAACAAAAGCATGGATGGAGTGTTTGTGTGAACTAATATAAATTCAAAGTAAACATCATTACATAAAAGGGTACGGTCTTTTTTTTTTTAGTTTTATTCATTTCAAACGGCCGGATCCGGCCCGCGGGCCGTAGTTTGCCCACGGCTGATCTAGGCAGATAAGAGAGAGCTTTATGCAAATGGTGGGTGGAATAGTCATGGTTTTCTGGGAAAGGGGTGGCAATTTTTATTTTTATTTTTTAATTGATTTCAGAGAGGAAGGGAGAGAGAGATAGAAACATCAATGATGAGAGAGAATCATTGGTCGGCTGCCTCCTGCACATCCCCTACTGGGGATCGAGCTGCAACCCCGGCAGGTGCCCTTGCCCAGAATTGAACCCAGGACCTTTTAGTCTGCAGTCCAATGCTCTGTCCACTGAGCCAAATCGGCTAGGGCGGGGTGGCAATTTTTTTTGGAATCTGGGTTCTACCTTTTTGTCCTTTTATGGTTCCTTCTGATCATTGCCAAATTGATTGTCAACTGTCATGGCCTTGGTGGGTGTGTCATTTAGAATGGAGATTAGATTATAATGAGGTTTTAGGTCCCCTGGAGGTCACTTAGGAGGCCATCTTGGTCTTAGCTGATACTTTCTTGAGAAAGAACTATTAACTGCATCCCTCCTGTTCTCAAAGATAAACAGTGTCGGGTAGGGGTTACCAGGTCACATAGGCCTACTGTGGGGTAACAAAATCCTCCCTTTCTTATTTTCACTCATTCTTGAGGGTTGCTGAGGGACAGAGGTCCACCGTCTGTAACTGCTTTGAGGCTTTTGTAATGGGGCCCATTAGAGGAGTGAAACCCTTCCTTGGCTAATCTTAAATAAGTATGATTGTCTCCCTGCTGTAGTTCTAACCATTCATACTCCTGGGTAACTATTATTTGAAGTTTAATTGATTCAAGTCTTCTGAAAACAAAAGAAACTAGACATTAAGGTATTACTTATCTAGTTGGTATTCCTGCTGAGTAGTAGCTTGAAGTCTAATAAAGGCTCATAGAAGTGTTGAGTTCTAGAGCGGAGAACCTCAGGTTCTAGGCCAGTCATCTGTTTTACCTTGGTGTGATGAATCCAAGGCATTATTCCCTGTACTATGTATTTCTAGTAAGTTGAGAAAATAGTCCTCTCACTGCCTCTTTGAGTTTCTTTTTAAAAAAAATTGATTTGAGAGAGGAAGGAGAGAGAGACACACAGAGAACAAGAAAGGTTAGAGAGAAACATCGATCGGTTGTCTCCTGTACTCACCCTGACCGGGGATCGAACCTGCAACTGCGGTTTGTGCCCTGACTCGAAATCGAACCTGCCACCTTTTGGCACACGGGATGATGCTCCAACCAACTGAACCACCTGGCCAGGGCACCTTTTTGAGTTTTTTATATTATATAGACTACTCAATTTGAGTAGCCTTATAATGGGACCTAATATTTTGGCAATCTTGAGAGGAGGTAGCATAAGGATAGCCTATGGTCTACCACTTATAAAGGTATTTTTCTCATTGTCTAGGCTGTAACTTTTTCTCTGCCTACTTGTTATATTGACCTACATCTGCTTTGTGGTCTATCGTCTACCTCATGGCACTTGCAAAAATAACAAAACTGCTTGATTTATAGCAGGAGCTTAATAAATGCCTGGTGAATGAGACAATATTATAATTACAGTATTGTATATATTGAGAACTTAGGAATGTAAAGCAAATTTGTAGAATGAACAGATCAGATTTTTAAGTGATCTGTTTTTTAAAAAGAAGGATCGGAATTTGTAGTTAAATTTTATTATAATTGAGAAATGGTTTTTAATAGTTTATTCCTTTTAGCCCCTAGAAGATATCAGCTGTATTGCATGGAATAGACAAGTCCAGCATATTTTAGCATCAGCCAGTCCCAGTGGCCGGGCCACTGTTTGGGATCTTAGAAAAAATGAACCTATCATCAAAGTCAGTGATCATAATAACAGGGTAAGTATATGATTGATTTGTAATGAATATGTTGTATTTCTTCTGTAGGTATTCATATCGTTTGTCAGAGTTGGCAACAAATCAAATTTCTATACAGTCAAATCCTGTATTTTCATGGACCAGTCATGTGGGAATGAGAGGATTTTTCCTTAGGGAAAATAAAGCTCTCAATAAACCAGGTTGGATATTATTAATGATAAAGAGAGAGATTGGGGGCTTGTTCTATGATATTCTTTGTGTTTTTCTTTGCTAGCTGTTTCAAAGCATTACAGCAACTTTTTAATTCATTTTTACCTTTCTCTAAAGTGTAAAGATATTTCCTACAATTAATTTTACAATTGAACTTGCAGTTTCCAAACTCCTGGCTTCATCTCTTCTATTAGGTACTGTATTCTTCTTCCACTTGCCCATTAGATGCTGCTGTATAACACATTAAATTTTTGACCTTACAAATTCCTTAATATGATGTCATCATGTGCTGTAAGATAATTTAGATATCATTAGGGCCTTGTTTTGTTAGTTTATTTTTAATCACATTATATGGTTTGACATTTTCCAGAACAAGTTTACCTAAATCGGAGAATACGTATAAAATTTTTCAACAACAAAAAACTATTTAGAAGAATATTTCTTCAGGGGTTTGTTTTTCCCGATGAATCAGGAATTTTAAAACAAGTTTCAGTGAAATAAAGCATACAGTAAGCATTTCAGTCATATTCTGAAATACTTAATAGGATCCCCAAACTTCCAAGTAATTCTCAATAATAACGTTAATTTATCCCCATGTGAAAATTTGGTAGTTGTTGCTTAGACATTCTATCTTGATTTTTCTAATAAAATAGAAGAAAGGTGTGGATTTTTGCTATTAAAATACTAGCGGCCCAGTGTACAAAATTCGTGCACAGGTAGGTTCCCTAGGCCTGGCTGGCAATCAGGGCCCATCAGGGCCTTCCGGCTGCCAGCTGGGGCCTTCCTTCCCCTGCTGCTGGCTGTTGGCCAGGGCCTTCCTTCGTTCCGCGCCGCCCCCTGGCGGTCAGCGCATGTCATAGTGAGCGATCAGATCGAATTCCCAGTCTCCCGATCGAACTCCCGAGGGGTCATTTTGCATATTAGCCTTTTATATATATAGATTTTTTCTCTTTATTTTTCTGAAAGTGTTAAATTTTAAATCTATATAAAATTTCCTCCTGGCCCAGCCAGTATGGTTCAGTGGTTGAGCATCGACCTAGGAACGAGGAGGTTGAGGTCTGATTTCTGGTCAGGACACATACCTAGATTTCAGGGCTTGATCCCCGGTGTGGGGGGTGCAGGATGAAGCCAATTAATGATTCTCTCTCATCATTGATGTTTCTCTCTTCTCTCTGAAATCAATAAAGACATATTTAAAAAACCAACAAAACAAAACAAACTTCCTCCTAGTTACATTTTTGGCAGCAAAACAGGTTCTGGCCTAGAATTGCTTTATGTATCAAATAGCTGGATGAACTGAACACATTTAAACTTTTTACTTTTAAGACTACTGTTCAAGATTGTTTAATAAAATTTAATACTTTTTAGATTTTGGGAGGTCTGTTTACTTTTTTATTGAATTTATTAGGGTGACATTAGTTAATAAAATTATATAGGTTTCAAGTGTAAAGTTGTATAATACATCATCTGTATATTGTATTGTGTGTTCACCACCGCAAAGCAAGTCTTTTTCCATCCCCATTTATCCCTCCTATGCCCTCTTCTCCCTCCCCCCAGATATTTTGTGTGTTTTTTTAAATAGACTAAGCCTGAGCTGATGTTTTCTACTGTTTGTTTCAACAAAGGCATATTCCTTAAGTTCATTTTGGCTTTTCATAAAATAATATGACTGATAAAAATGTTAGCCTTAACTATCTGCAGATGCATTGCTCTGGGTTGGCGTGGCATCCTGAAGTTGCTACTCAGATGGTCCTTGCATCTGAAGATGATAGGTTACCAGTGGTCCAGGTGTGGGATCTTCGCTTTGCCTCCACTCCACTCCGTGTCCTAGAAAACCATGCCAGGTATCATGCTGCTTTTTCAACGAACATAATTATTTATTTTTAAAAACATATTTACTTACTACTTTGATTTATCAGGTAATTTTTATTAAACTAGAGAATCTACTTTGTTTCTATTTTTTGTAAATGTTAGTGTAAATAAATGGTTTGTTTTTATTTTAAGCAGTAGTTATCTAATTTTCTATCCCCCAAAATGGTAACCAAATCATGTCATAAGAACACATGTGTAGAGGATTTTCCACTACTTATTTCAGGTAATAATTAATAAATCAAAATTCCAGTAGATCACAACACCTTGGGACAACTCTTGACTTTATACAATTAGCTCTTTCTTAGGGTCATCATAATTATGAAGAGACTTGCATAACATTCAATGTCAAGCAAAATTAAAAAGTTTGTTTTCTTTTTATTTTAATTTAAAAGGAAACACTTTTGAGAAAGTATGTGGTTCATTTTACTTTTAGGTTTTGTTTTGTTTTGTTTTTTATTAGTCCTCACCCAAGGATATTTTTCCATTGATTTTTAGGGAGAGTGGAAGAGTGAGGGAAACACATTGATTGGTTGCCTCCTTGCAAGCGCCCCAGCCAGGGACCCTTTGGTCTACACGCTGATGCTCTATCAATTGAGCCAAGCCAACTAGGGCTTGCTTTCAGTTTTAATAAATGTGTGGATGTGCTAAAAAGATATGAGAATCTTCTCATGTTAGCTTATTTATTTATTTAAATATATTTTTATTGATTTTAGAGAGAGAATGGGAGGAGAGAGAGATAGAAACATCAGTGAGAGAGAAATATCAGTCAGCTGCCTCCTGCACTCCCCCTACTGGGGATCAAGACCCCAGCATGTGCCCTGACTGGGAATCAAACCGTGACCTTCTGGTGCATAGGTCAACGCTCAACCACTGAGCCACTCCAGCCGGGCTCTCATGTTAATTTTAGTAACGTTAAATTTAATTAGTAATTTGGCAAGTTTCCCATCATTGATATTTAGGTAGCCAGGGAGCTTATGCATATTTGTTCAATGTTTTCAAACAGAAACAAATCCCTTTTAATGTCACAGGATTTTCTAAGTACTTTTGGGTGTTGTTTTTTTTTTCTTTCCTGTTTAGGGATATATAAACTAAAACATCCTTCTGGCAGCCAGGGAGCCCTCGGGGGATGTCCGACTAAAGGCTTAGGCCCCCAAGGGACCTGTGATGAGGAAGCTGAGGTGACAGAGGAGCCACGCTATCCCACCCCGCTGCCCTGGGTCGGGTCGCACACGGGATGCCCGGGCGGGCCGGGGGATCGCTGCTCCCCGCTCGGCTGCCCCAGGTCGGGTCACACACAGGATGCCCGCCGCCCCGGGTCGCAGATAGCAGGCCCGGATGGCGGCAGGGCAGGTGGGATGGCGCTGACCCGCCCTGCCTGCAGTATGCAAATTAGCCGCCATCTTTGTTGGCGGTTAATTTGCATATCGTGCTGATTAGCTAATGGGAGGCATAGTGAAGTTACGGTCAATTACCATGTTTGTCTATTATTAGATAGGACTAGAAGCCCTGTGCACGAATTCGTGCACTGGTGGGGTCCCTTGGCCTGGCCAGCAACTGGGGGGCCGGCCGGCCAGGGGAGGGACCACAGATGGTTGGATGGCCGACTCCTCCCCCATCAGGGCAGATTGGGGGGCCGGCTGGCTACAGGAGGTTGGCCGGCCATGGGAGGTTGGCTGTGGGAGTGCACTGATCACCAGGGGGCAGCTCCTGCACGGAGCATCTGCCTCCTGGTGGTCAGTGCGCATCATAGCAACTGGTTGACAGGTCATTTGGCCATTCAGTCATTCAGTCGCTTAGGCTTTTATATATATAGATGAATGGTTTTGAGAAGTTCTAATATTTTTCTCATGTAGGTAAGGTTTTTTTTTTAATTCATGTAACACATACTTATTGAACACTTACTGTATACCAGTTACTGTGCTAGGATTTGGTAATATAATAGACAAAAATGTATGCCCTCAGAGAGTTTACATTGTAGTGGGAGGACAACTAACACTTATATAACATGTAAAGTATGCAAGCACTTTAAATATTAGCTTGATTAATCCTCATAACAAATCTATGGTGAAAGTACTATTAGCCCCTTTTATAGATTAGAAAATGAAGCTCAGCAAGTTTAAATTTGACCTGAATCACATAACTCAAATACTGACTTCCAATCCAAAGGTTCTGATCTCAGAGAACATGCTCTTTTTTAAAAATATGTTTTTATTGATTTTAGAGAGAGGAAGGGAGAGAGAAAGAGAGAAACATCGATATGAGAAACATCAAACAGTTGCCTCCTGTACGCACCCTGACCAGGAATCGAACCTACAACCTAGTTATGTGCCCTGACCTGGAATTGAGCTGGTGACCTTTTGGTGCACGGGATGATGCCCAACCAACTGAGCCACACCAGCCAGGTCATCAGAGTTCATACTCTTTTTTTTTTTTAAATATATTTTATTGATTTTTTACAGAGAGGAAGGGAGAGGGAGAGGGATACAGAGTTAGAAACATCGATGAGAGAGAAACATCGATGCAGCTGCCTCTTGCACGCCCCCTACTGGGGATGTGCCCGCAACCCAGGTACATGCCCTTGACCAGAATCGAACCTGGGACCCTTCAGTCCGCAGGCCAATGCTCTATTCGCTGAGCCAAACCAGTTAGGGCCAGAGTTCATACTCTTAACGCTACATTATACTGACAATTTTAGGAATGGTCATAATTTAGCAAGGCATAAATCCATACTGGGTTCCAGGAGAAAATTAATCTCTCTAATTCTCAATTTTCTCCCTCTAATAAATGTAAGAGTTGTGTTAGATGATTTTTAGGGTTATTTCCAATCTACCATTCTGTGATTAAAAAAAAAAAATTTAAATCCTAAATGTTCTTTAAAATGTGATATTAAATATTATATGGATTTTTTAAAAAGGACATTCTTGACATGCCTTGAAATTCTTGATATGTATGATTGAATTATAAAGGGGGGAGGCAGTTAGAAAATACATTATTGAGGAAATTTAAATATGAACTATATTATTTTAAAGTATTACATATAAATAATAAGTATTTTCAGTATGTATTTGTATTGTAGTCATATAGGAGAATGTTCTTAACCCCGGAGATAAGTGTAAGGATGAGATGTCATAATATTGGCAATTAACCTCAAATGATCAGAGAGAGAGAAAGACATTAAGTAAATGTGGCCCCATTGGTGAATCTAGGTGAGAAGTATTAGGGTGTACATCACACTGTCCTTATAATTTTTATAAAGATTTTAACTTTAAAAAAATAAACTATTGGAAACAAAAGTCATAAACAATTTGGGTCGCCCTAACCGGTTTGGCTCAGTGGATAGAGCATCGGTCTGCGGACTCAAGGGTCCCAGATTCGATTCCAGTCAAGGGCATGTACCTTGGTTGCAGGCACATCCCCAGTAGGGAGTGTGCAGCAGGCAGCTGATCGATGTTTCTCTCTCATCAATGTTTCTAACTCTCTATCCCTCTCCCTTCCTCTCTGTAAAAAATCAATAAAATAAAATAAAAAATAAATAAATAAAATAAAATAAACAATTTAGGTCCTTTTCCTGTACCATACTTTTCTGATTCTGATATTACTTAAATTGTAAGAAATATAAAATTAAAAACAACTTTTTGGGGAAAGAAAAACACTTCATTGGCTTAGCTACTGTGATGTTTTCAGGAGAATTGAGGGATATTAATTTGTATGTTTTTGTTTTAAGAAATATGCAAATATACATCTAGTTTTTAGTATTTTTCTAGTATCTAATATTTTCTAGTATCTGGTCTTTAAATTTTAGTTTCTAGTATTTTCTTCATGGTATGATAATGTTTACTTTCCTCCCAACAAAGGCATGAGTATAGAAAAGACACACTTTTAATAATTTTTTTTGTGTGTGTGATGGTGGGATAACACCCTCTATTCTAATCTGAATTTTCAGAAAAGTTACCAAAAATACTACTTTTGTTATACTTAGGATAAAAATAAAAAGTTATAACACAAAAAGAACTATAGAATCAGATCTTTGGCATTTGGATCTGTAATACTTTATGAGACAAATTTTTAAATCAATAAAAAATATTTCGCCCTGGCCGGTTTGGCTCAGTGGATAGAGCGTCGGCCTGCGGACTCAAGGGTCCCAGGTTCGATTCTGGTCAAGGGCATGTACCTTGGTTGCGGGCATATCCCCAGTGGGGGGCGTGCAGGAGGCAGCTGATTGATGTTTCTCCCTCATCGATGTTTCTAGCTCTCTATCCCGCTCCCTTCCTCTCTGTAAAAAATCAATAAAATATATTTTAAAAAAAATATTTCCTATGCTAGAACTTCTCTGATAACAAAAGCTAGAAAATGTAGACAAAAAGAAGAAAATGTGAAATAGTTATATTTCCTACCTACTTGTAAGTAAAACATTTTATTGTGCATATCTGTATTTATTTACATATACATATATGTGTAAATATTTAATGTGATTACATATTTTATATGAATTTATGTGCATAACATTTTTTCATTATATATGAACACCATTTAATAGTAATAGATTTCTACAACAGAATTTTTTTAATATATATATATTTTTATTGATTTCTGAGAGGAAGGGAGAGGGAGAGAGAGATAGAAACATCATTGATGAGAAAGAATCACTGATTGGCTGCCTCCTGCGCACCCCACACTGGGGATCGAGCCTGCAACCCAGGCATGTGCCCTTAGCCGGAATCAAACCTGGGACCCTTCAGTCCGTAGACCGATGCTCTACTCACTGAGCCAAACTGGCCAGGGCTACAACAGAATTTTTAACTACACATTTTCTCTTCTAAAGATGATCTGTAATAATTTATTATTACACAGTTCATTTTGGGCATTTGTTTTTATTTTTTGCTAATATACACTGCACACTGTATTACTAGTATATATTATATCTTTGTGATGATCAAAGAGCATATGCATTACTAAATTGCTTTCCAGATAGATTATATGAAATTATATTTTTGTTAGCAGTGTGTGTCTTTAAAGCTTACACATAAATAATTTGGAGATTTGTTTTTTTCAAGATTAAAAATTTCTTCATTTCTTTGTGTTTTTTATAAGGGGGAATTTTGGCAATTGCTTGGAGCATGGCAGATCCTGAATTGTTACTGAGCTGTGGAAAAGATGCTAAGATTCTCTGCTCCAACCCAAACACAGGAGAGGTATGGAGAGGAAACATTTCATAGACTTATAGCTATCATAATATTTTATCTCTACCTGAATAAGAAATTTTTCACATGGATTCTTTATTGCATTATTACAATTAAGGACATGTGAAAGTAGATGGAGGTATGTGTGAAATGTTAATCTATTGGAGATTTTTATCAGGAACATTATCTAAGCTCAGTTGTGTCATCTGGGAAAATTAGTCATTGAAATAGTATATTTGAAACTAGTAATCATACTCCACCTCCATTTACAATAAAAGGTGTTTACCTAAACCAGTGGTTCTCAACCTTGGCTGCACATTAGAATCACCTGGGAATCTTTTTAAAATCCTGATTTCTGGGCCTCATCCTCCGGAAATTCTGTTTCTTTGTTACTAATGTTGTGGCCCCGCCCCATAACAAAGAAATCAGGATTTTAAAAAGATTCCCAGGTGATTCTAATGTGCAGCCAAGGTTGAGAACCACTGACCTAGACTCAGAAATACTTGGACTGATGTATTTAACATGTGGTTTCTGTAAATCAGTGCCTTCAAAGTAGGAGTGTTCAAGGGTTGGTTCTTTTTCCTGCTCTACCATTCCTGAAGATCCTCTTTGACTTCTGGAAACCAGTAGAGATGGGTTTTGATTCTCTTTTGTGAATTATACAGTACGAATATAATACTTTGTAATATAAATTTATGTGTTTTACCTATAGAAATTTAGATGTAGGACATTTTACCTTATTAAATGTAAATACTGTATAAATATAATTTTATTTGCTTTGCTTTATATACTAAAATTTTCTTTTAACTATTATTTTTATTATTTTTAGTAATTGAATGGTTCTCCTTTCTTTCAGTGTTGGGCAAGAGGCTGCAGATTTTAATTATAGCTTTTATAAACTTTTACTTTTTAAAAATTAAGTTAGATTATTGCAAGTACTTTGCTAGTTACCCTGATGGAATACTAGTAAAAAATAAAAAGTATCTTCAATAGGTTTTAATCTATAATATTAAAACAAGTACTTCTGTTACTTGATTTGTGATTTAAAGTTTTCAGATGGAGTGATGTCTGTAAGAATGTAGAAACATTAAAGTTAGGAGAGACAAGAGAAAAAATTAAAATAGTAAGTTTTGTCTTATATTATATGGTTTATACACCAAATAATAAAAATCTTGCATTGTACACTGTGCCTTCCCAGGTGAGTTCAAAATTCATAGAAATTATTGTTCTAATTTTCTCAGTTATGTAAATTGGTAAAATGAAATTTTTGCATTTGATTAGTTTGTGTACTTATCAGACTTTGAAGTGATAAACTTTCATCCATTCTGAAACTAAAACAATGTAGATTTTTTTATTCAAAGGCAAATTAAAAATACACAGGTGATTGAAATATTATGAAACTTTGAATCTTATCAATCAATTTAAGCATGAAAGACAAGCGGGCTAAAATACCTTTACACTTAATTCTGTTTTCTTATAAAATAAAACATTTTAAATGTTACATAAGCCAAAGTTAAACTAATTTTATTTCTTTTTCTTTTGAAAGATGCATAGTATACATATTCTTTTATTGTGGTAAAATACACATAGCACATACCATTTTAACCATTTTTAGGTATACAGTTCAGTATACGTTGTTGAACCACCATCACCACCATCCATATCCAGAACTTTTTCATCTTCTCAGATTGATACTCTGTACCCATTAAACAATAACTCCTCATTCCCTTTCTTAATGCCACAAAACCTATCCTCCTTGAAGAGCATCAGTTACTATCACACTAATTTTGAGTTAGCAAAAGTTATTGCATTGTAAAGGTCTTATATCAGGCATTTTTATAATAATTCAGTATTCTTTTCCTTCTAAAACACTGTTTATGCTGAATTCTGTTTCGATTTTACTGTAATAAGAATGATATGTACTTGTTTTCTCGCTTTGACCAAAAGCCAAATTTTTCAGTGAATTCTTCCTTCTCAAGATTATTTTTACATTTTGGTCTTCAAATAGTCTAAATGTGGTTGTTTAGATCTTAGTGAACAAAACCAGTTGGATAACACACTAGTGATCTTTTAGAGTCTAATAAGCTAACTCTAATAGAGTGTTCTGGTCTTTCAGATGCATCAATAAAAACTTCAGTTTTTAAGATGTACTTATTCCAAATGTGGCCGACATTTTGAGTAGCATTCCTTTTTTATTATAACAGACTATCATAATGGACTTTCTTGTACTTTAAAGAAATTCTTATACTTGTTTTTCTTGGCTAAAGACACTTTCTATAAAAAATGTTTAAGCTGTACTTGTTGATCATATTAATTCAGGTGTTTTGGCTATAAAGTGACTGTATGCCATCTTCTAACTTTTGCCTAGGTCTTATATGAACTCCCCACCAACACACAGTGGTGCTTTGATATTCAGTGGTGTCCCAGAAATCCTGCTGTCTTGTCAGCTGCTTCCTTTGATGGGCGTATCAGTGTGTACTCTATCATGGGAGGGAGTACAGATGGCTTGAGGCAGAAACAAGCCGACAAGGTAATAGGAAATGTTGAGGTTTTTTATCATCCTATTGTGTAATTAGTTTGAAAATGATTTTACTGATCAACAATACTGATTAATTGGATAACTGTGATAAAATAATTCTTGGATATAACTTGAAAACATGTCTTGTACAAGTTAGAAATACTCACATTATTATTATTATTTTTTTTTAGCTTTCATCATCTTTTGGAAATCTTGATCCCTTTGGCACAGGACAGCCCCTTCCTCCATTACAAATTCCTCAGCAGGCTGCTCAGCATAGTATAGTGTTGCCTCTGAAGAAGCCACCCAAATGGATCCGAAGGCCTGTTGGTGCTTCCTTTTCAGTAGGTGGATTGTTTTTATGGTCCATAATCACAAAGGACTTATCATAGAAAAATGTTATTGTAGGATCACTCTGATGGAAGAAGATTGTGTCTGTGACTTTTTCTTCATTTAAAATGGCTTCTCAGGAAAAGTGGGATCTACTCCCTTTTTTTCTTTTTTCTTTTTTTTAAGATTTTTATTGATTTTAGAGGGGATGAGAGAGGGAGAGAGCGATAGAAACAACGCTGATGAAAGAGAATCATTGATTGGCTGCCTCTTGCAGGCCCCCTGCTGGGGATTGAGCCAGCAACCTGGCTCAAAATTATCATTATGTCAAATGGTATATTTTGCAAGAGTGGCCTGTTCTGCCATCCTCTAAAACTCTAGAACAGCATCTGAAGCAAATACATATTACTGATAGTTGAATCAAAAGAGAATAGTTGAATCAAAAGATATATAATACGCTGAAGGCATCTGGGGTGGAAGAAGTGATGACATTGCCTGGGCCTTGAAGGGAAGCAGCATTGAGCATGTGGAAGTTAATAAAATCAAGTAGGTGAGAAATTGTGGGGCACAGTAAGTAGTACATTTTTATCTAGAAGGTGGGTTTTGTGAAAAGGAATAATAATTGAAGACAGAGTCAAATTGTAGGGTATGGGAGAGTGTGTCAGCTAACTTTATCCAAAGGGATATGTATTTATTTAGGTCACAATTCTTTCTGTTAGCATGTTTACAATAGCATGTTTTCTGGCCACATCCTTGTGGTTCAAATTGATTTTGTTTGTTTGTTCTTTTATAGTTTGGAGGCAAACTGGTTACCTTTGAGAATGTCAAAGTGCAGTCTCAGCAGGGAGCTGAGCTGCAGCAGCACGTGTTCATTAGTCAGGTTGTAACCGAAAAGGAATTCCTCAGCCGATCAGACCAACTTCAGCAGGTCGTGCAGTCACAAGGCTTTGTCAATTATTGTCAGAAAAAAATTGATGCTTCTCAGTCGGATTTTGAAAAACATGTGTGGTCCTTTTTGAAGGTAAAGTTGGAATTAAAACAATTTTATTTCATTACTTGCAAATTTAACTACTCCCATTATATTCTAAATCTGTCTTCCTATTAAAGAAACAATTAGAATAATGTGATGAAATTAAGGAATCCTTATGAAGAGCACATGACCTAACTTTTTATGTCAGGAGTTCTTCTCTTTTTTTCCCCTTCTCTTTTTTAAAAGCCTAATATGAAGTACTTTTTTAATAATAAAAATCAATATAATGGATGACCTTAAGTGAGAAGGACATAATATTCACCAGACCTATTTTAAAATTAGAACATAGAACTTAGTATACATAAAAGCATAAGTATAATAAAAAATAGAATATTTATTTTTTGTGATAGATCCAGTTAAGGAAAATGGGAAAAGACAGAAGAGATATAGAGGAGAGAGATTGGAGGCATTTCTCATCCTTTTCACTGAGTTGCATTTATGACAGTAGAGTAACAAATAGAATTTTCTGGTTGGTCATTTACCTCCACTGGAATGTCTATTCTTGATAATGAATTTTCCAAACAAAAGAGATCTTGAATCAATATGGTAAAATTCTAAAATTATAGTTTATTTTTATATATATTTTTATCAAATATTAATTTTGGGAAAGAGTTTTAGGATGCTGAATGTTCCTCATAGTGTGACTTTTGCATTCATATAGCCTTTGGACATGAGTTAGTTTGTATTTACAAAAATTAGCATTTTAAAAGTAAGCTTTATTCAACCAGGATAATTAGAAGTATTCTTATTATTTACAAAATATTTAAAGAAAAACTATTCTTTGGATTCTTTCTTAAAGTGAACCTTCCAGTTGATATAGTAGATGTTAGATATTTTTAATAATTCTACTTGAAATTTGATCAATTAATTAAAAATTAGGCCTTTATATGCAGGTCTTTGTTTCAAGAATATGTCTTTTTAAAGGTAAACTTTGAAGATGATTCTCGTGGAAAATACCTTCAACTTCTAGGATACAGTAAAGAAGACCTAGGAAAAAAGGTAAACTTTTGGAAAAGTGAAAAGCTTGTTCTTATACAAGTAAAATGTTTATGTAGAATAGGTTTTTAAAAATAAAGTTCTAGCCTGGACTCTGTGGCCCAGTAGGGGTGCATCTAAGAGGCAGCCCATCGATGATGTTGCTCTTTCATCGATGTTTCTATTGCTCTACCCCTCTCCCTTTCTCTCTTTCTAAAAATCAATAAAAACATATTAAAAATAAAGTTCTACACAGATAATCTCAATCATTCAATAAATATTTATAAGAATTTGTTTTTGGTTGCCTAAGTTTTGAGTACTATTGTTAATTGTGGAATTCCACTTTATACCTGAATTTTGAAGCTACCAGACCATCTTCAATTTAAAGAGCTGTGTCAGGAAGGATTGGGCTTTGAATGATAAGAGGCTGTGAACCGCCCTGGCTGGTTTGGCTCAGTGGATATAGAGCGTCAGCCTGTGGACTGAAGGGTCCTGGGTTTGATTCCGGTCAAGGGCACATGCCCAGGTTGCGGGCTCAATCCTCACTGGGGGACATGCAGGAGGCAGCCGATCAATGATTCTCTCTCATCATTGATGTTTCCATCTCTCTCTCCCTCTCCTTTCTTCTCTGAAATCAATAAAAATATATTTTTAAAAAAAAGAGACTGTGAACCTCAAGCACTGGAAATAACACAGATTTTTAGGAGGGTGTGTAACCAGTGGCTTTTGGGGAGAGAGAGGGAAACTGTTAGAGATCACCCCACATTCACCACAACTTAAGTGATGAAAAATAGGGTACTATTTCAAGCTATCACAATTTTCCACCCTAGCTGTTCATGCCTTTAGCCCACAATTCCCAAACTGTGTTGAGTTGTTCCAGCTAACAAGCAACTAGTAAATATTCTAGAACAAGGGAGATTTATTGCATTCAACCTGAATAAACAAAAAGTCCAAGAGATTTGCTTAATACTTTAATATTTTTAAAGATTCCCTTTTAAAAAGGAAGTTGTATTCCAATTTTCCAGTTTTCTTCTCTAAGAGGGGCTTAATTATTATTCCACAATGTTGGTATGAACAGCAGGACAGTAGAAACACTCTGACTTTGAAAACCTTGAAGGACATATTGTAGATTCTTTGTGTAATTTATATTAACCCTTGTCATTCTTTGAAAATGACTAAAGGTTTCCATAGCATTGCAGGGTTGTCGCATACATGGTACAGGTTGGATACTGCATACTAGGCATGCTGAACACATGCTGTCAGTCTTGGGGTCACATCACAGCCCCACTGGCTGTGTGTCTTTGATCACACCTTTAGATTTCTTTTATATTAACTTTATTATTAGTCTACTCTTCTTGATGTTGTAACTTCTTTAGGTTTTTAAGAGATTGATATGAAAACGTTACTGCATACCAGATAGCAAAAACTAACGAAATAGAATTTGATTGTCAAAATATTGCTTATAGCAGTTCTTTCCAGAGTGAGTACCTGAAGAAATATTTTTTTAAAAATAGTTATAGTTATTTTATTTAAAACAAAGTAGAAGAAAACGTGCTTATTTTGAAGTTAGTTTTGTCGTTGAGTGAGGTGATGTGTGAGCAGTGGAACTCCTTGTGATTGAAACTAGAACCATTGAGAATCAGTTCTGCAGAGATTTTATTCTTTTCTCACACATACTGTTCCTGATCTGAATTTTTGCCAATGAGAATGGAGTAAGAGGTGAACGTTTGCTATGTACCTTAAAATAGAATTCCATTTAGTAGGTGAGTTGTTGTAAAACAAAGTAGAAGAAAACGTGCTTATTTTGAAGTTAGTTTTGTCGTTGAGTGAGGTGATGTGTGAGCAGTGGAACTCCTTGTGATTGAAACTAGAACCATTGAGAATCAGTTCTGCAGAGATTTTATTCTTTTCTCACACATACTGTTCCTGATCTGAATTTTTGCCAATGAGAATGGAGTAAGAGGTGAACGTTTGCTATGTACCTTAAAATAGAATTCCATTTAGTAGGTGAGTTGTTGTTTTTATTTCAGATTGCTTTGGCCTTGAACAAAGTGGATGGACCCAATGTGGTAAGAAGGCCTTTAAAAATAGCTACCTTCTAAAATGTTGGTTTAGGATATGACAAAAAAGGAAATGTAATTTAAGAAATTTGTCTGTTTTATTGCTTTATGTTGTAAAAATGAATGCTGACTGTAGATATTTTAATAAGTGAATAAATTCTCATGTTAACATAATATAAATTTAGCTGGTAGAGCTTTCCTTATGTAGCTGGTAGAGCATTCCTTGCTCTTGATAGTATATAAATTTCACAAAAGAGGAAAAACAAAACGACTGCTCACATACTTAAGGTTAAGTTCTTTGATACTGAGGGGACATTTAGTAGGAAAGAAAGGGAAGTCTCGGCTATGATGGCTTTTTGCTTTTCCTCTAATGGTGTTTCTCAAATAAATTTACTTAGTATTGCTTCTTATGATTAAACTAGCTCTGAATGTTGTTATTGGGTCGTTTGTCTTCCTTGTTCACTAATAACCTTTTAATGCTACATTCTTCAACTTCCTCTGCAATTGTTTTGTGTACTAAAGGCTCTTAAAGACTCTGACCAAGTAGCACAGAGTGATGGGGAGGAGAGCCCCGCTGCTGAAGAGCAGCTCTTGGGAGAGGTACTTATTATTTTTTTCATTTGTAGTTACATTGAAAAATATGTGCTATTTGTTTATCTCACATTGAAATGTGGAAATTTTTCTTAACTACTTGTTCCAAAGTAAAGATGGAGTATATTGTTTTCTTAGAGATATTTAAGGTAGGAGTCTGTTTACTAGTTTGATGGAAGTATCATCTCTGAAATCTTTAGTTCTCTGACCTGTCTGCTGAATTATATGGTTTAAAATTAACAGTTGATGTGAGATTGACTTAATTTGGTCATATGGATATGATATCAACCTGAAAAGAGATTTTATTCAGAAATCTTCAGAGCATTGTATGTAAAGTTGATGTTTTTTCTTGGCATATTAATATTTAGGACCCATTATCAGTGACATAAACTTCTGAATTAGTCTCTTGAACTTTGAGTTCAAGTAAAGGGTATTTCATTAAATAAACTGATTGGCATGATTTACTGTAAATGTATTCTGAGTTGTAGGTGACCATTTTTACAATAGTTTAAAAGAGTCCTTGAACATAAGAGTTGTACCATTAATTTTTTTCCCTTTTAATTTTCTGGGTTTTTTTTTAAACTAATGAATAATGCTATAATTACTTTTCTTTTAAATTATATTTCATCTTGGATAATTAACAAGTTCTTTTTTCTCATCTTTGACTTTTTCATTGTTCTTTGTATTATGGGGCTATCCTGACTATGGAATGTTTCTTACTAACTTTTACTAAGTTATAAACATAATTCATCAATAAATTTAGACTACTATAAGCTGATTATAAAAAACAGTTTTCTTAGAAGTAATAGCATTTATTTAACTTGAGAATAAAGGATAATGGCTAAAATCTTATAAAAATTTTGAACTAATTTTGGAATACCTAGACAAAATTGTAGGGTACATTAAAGAAATGTTTTTCCATTTATGTATAACTAGATTAACTATGTATTATTAAATAGAAGATCATTTGGAGATATACTCATGAATTAATAGGTGAGAAAATATTTATTTAATAAAACAGTAGTCATCAGTATATACTTTCAGAGTATTTGAAAAAATCGTAAGGTGATAAAATCTTGCCCTTTATTTTGATGATGCTATTTATCAAACATAGTAGATTACACATTGAAGATGTTCAACATGTAATAAATGGTATATTTTTTGCCTTATATATATTTCAGAAGTTCATAAATAAAGGTTTATGAATTTTTTTCAGAAGGCAAATTTGAAGAATTGTGAGTTAAAATTAAAAAATGCTGTTTTGGTGCATTTGTTAGTGAACATAATCATATCAGTATCTGATTTATTCCTTAATGTGAATAACTTAAGTTCTGATTCTTTTGTTTGAGTTAAAATGTTTCTCTTTAGTTGGGCAAAGAATTAAGGTTATAGTTATTCCCCTATAATAGTCCAAATTAACTAAGTAAGCATTATTTACATATGCTGTGCTCTGCACTAAAATTACCCAGTCCAAAAATGCCCCTGACTTTGAATATTAGGCGCTTTTACATTCAGTTGTGTAGGTCTGACAAGCACAGAAAATATGTCTTTTATCTCATCTATGCTTTTCTTTAAGATGTTCTGTCATCTCTGATATATTTTATTTTTTGTCTTCTTTTGAATTTTTATATATAGAAGGCATTTAAAGTATTTGCTTCCCCCACCCCCCAACCCCCGAAAAAAAAAAAAAAAAGCCCTAGCTAGTTTGGCTCAATGGATAGAGTGTTGGCCTGCGGACTAAAGGGTCCCAGGTTCGTTTCCAGTCAAGGGCACATGCCCGGGTTGTGGGCTCGATCCCCAGTGTGGGGCGTGCAGGAGGCAACTAATCAATTATTCTCTCTCATCATTGATGTTTCTCTCTCTCTCTCTCCCTCTCTGAAATCAATAAAAATATATTTTAAAAAATAATAAACTATTTGCCAGCAATATGCCTCCGTTATATACTTTTCTCCTGAAGAAAAAAATATTGAATTTATATTTACTCAGTCTTACACATAGTCTCAGAAATTTATAGCAGTGTATATATTTTTACCAGATAAATCTGCTGTTCTGGGAATGACTAATTGAAGAGAACACAAAATCTATTCATAAGTAATCTGTTTATATTGCATTTATGTGAGGACAGCAGATGATTTTTTTTCATGACTTACTCAATAAAAACAAAAAGACCCTATAGTTAAAACTAGTGGACAGAAAATTTTAGATGTGTAGAAGCAGGGCTGTTTTGAAATCTAAGTTAGTCTGATTAAAAACATTATTTTGTATGTTTCAAGCTACTCTTTGTCAAGGTACCTAAGAAAACAAAAATTCTTCAGCTTCAATTACTTTTGAGCTACCAACAATGGATATGTATACTTCAGTTTATTTAACATTACTTCTGATGATCTTGGATTTTTATTTGTGATCGTACAATAGGAATTAATCCATAGGGAAGTGATAGATATTAAGTGTAAACTTGGATCTGAGCACTTTTCTGGAAAACTTGGCACGTCATTCAGTCAGTAGGTGAATAATCATATATAAATTTTGTTTTGCCAGAAAATTGTTCCACAATTCATTCTCGTAAATTGTTGCCCTTTCATCTCTTTAGCATATTAAAGAGGAAAAGCAAGAATCTGAATTTCTACCTTCAGCTGGAGGACCATTTAACATCTCCATCAGTGGGGGTAAGTACTGTTGGTTTTAACTTCTGATTTTTTTTAACCATTTGAAAGCAAATAGTTCTTAAGTTTAAGTTAGAAATGTTTTGTCACAGGTGATGGAGGGTTGAAAAAAAGAACCCAGTTAATATTTGTATGTGAAATTATGCCTTAGAAATGGTGGAATGTTCTGACACCTATGTGATAGAAACTGTAGAATGATATTTATTACTCCAGGTTAAGCAATCTGAAAAATGTGTTATCTTAACAGATTTTACTTACATGCTCTTGGTATATTTCCATAGATTACAACCAGTTGTGTTAGAAATTAATCACCAGTAATATTCAGAAATTAGCATTTTTTTCTCTTTTCTGTGTGCATGTAGAAGTTGATATGTGTAGTATTTTTCCTTGTAACAAAGATATTTATTTAACTTGGGTGTTTGATTTCCTTATTGCAGATATCGATGGTTTAATTACTCAGGCTTTGCTGACGGGTAACTTTGAGAGTGCTGTTGACCTTTGTTTACATGATAACCGCATGGCTGATGCCATAATATTGGCGATAGCAGGTGGACAAGAACTCTTGGCTCGAACACAGAAAAAATACTTTGCAAAATCCCAAAGCAAAATTACCAGGGTATGTTATTTTAAAAATAGATACACAGTAACTTTTATCTGATTATAAAAACAATACCCTCTTATATAGACCAGCAATTTTCAACCTTTTTCATCTCATGGCACACATAAACTACTAAAATTCTGTGCACACCAAAAAATATATTTTTTGCTGATCTTACCCAAAAAAAGTGTATAATTTTGATTCACTCACACCAGATGGCTATTGTTGTGTTGGCTTGTTGTCTCTTTTTATTTAACAGTCTAAGGGAAAAGAAGTCAGTATGATTTCCAATAGTCAGGTATTGCATGTTTTAAAAATTCTTATGGTCGCCCTAACCGGTTTGGCTCAGTGGATAGAGCGTCAGCCTGCAGACTCAAGGGTCCCGGGTTCGATTCCGGTCAAGGGCATGTACCTTGGTTGCGGGCACATTCCCAGCAGGGGGTGTGCAGGAGGCAGCTGATCGATGTTTCTCTCTCATCGATGTTTCAAACTCTCTATCCTCTCCCTTCCTCTCTGTAAAAAAATCAATAAAATATATTTAAAAAATAAATAAATAAATAAAAATTCTTGTGGCATACTCGTATGCCTGCCATGGCATACTGGCTAAAAACTGCTATTATGGTAGATAATTGAAATGACAAAAACAGTAAAGAACACAAATCCCACCCATAACTTATGGACCCAGAAATAGGTATTGTTGATAGTTTGGTATATTTTTTTTGTTCTTTGAATTTATAATTTTTAAAATGAGTAATACTTTTCATATTTTTTATTGTACAATATTTTTGAAAGAACATAGCACATTTTAAATATAAAAATTTAGCACCTTCTAATTCTCCCATCAGATTGGTACCTCTTAATCTCAAATTGATGGCAATTTTTCATATGTCTTCCTATGTATTTTAGAACTTTTAAAAACAGAATCAGGATCATATATGTATATATGTGTGTGGTTTTGCTTATAGATATTGTCACTTACATTGCAAACATTTTCTCATATCATTAAAGATTCTTACAAAAATTTTTAATTGTTCTGAAATATTCTATAGCAGTGATATATGATTTC
Source organism: Myotis lucifugus (assembly GCF_000147115.1). Classification (NCBI taxonomy): domain Eukaryota; kingdom Metazoa; phylum Chordata; class Mammalia; order Chiroptera; family Vespertilionidae; genus Myotis; species Myotis lucifugus. Next base: position 4,561,511 of record NW_005871060.1, on the reverse strand, counting down.
CCTTATTTTGGGGTGTTTAGGTAGTTTATAACATTTTCCTAATACAGATAAATTAGTGATAAACATCTTTGTTATGCCTAAAATCTGTAAGAATTTCTAATTATTTAATGAGGCTGTATGTAGTCCTAGGAAAGGCATTTCTGGTGCAGAGGGTCTAAACATTTTTAAGCCTCACTTAATGTTACTAAATTTCTTTTAATAAAAGTTGTCCCTGGGCTAGTCCTTCTAGCATTGGTTGCTGTCAGTCTCCTCAGCCTGGTCTCATGTCACTTTCTCCCCTTTTATCTTTCAGCCACACTGGCTGCCTTTCAGTTCCTCACATACTCCATTTGCCTTTCTCTCTCAGGACTTTGCACCTAGTGTTCCCTTGGCCTGAAATGTTGTTTTCCTTCTTGATGAAGTTAATTCTGACTTCATATCTCAAATGTCTATATGCTCAGAAAGTTTTTCTTGATCCATCAGACCAGGTCATGACTTCCTGTTAAATGTTTTGATAACACTCTATACTTTTCCTTCTCAGAATTTAATCCAGTATATTTGTATGATTTTTTCTTTTAGAAGAAAAATAATACTATATTCTATGTCAGTTAGTTCAAGGATATATTTTCCTTTGCTGCTGCTTTATTTAACATGAAATACTATGCATAATAATAGTTTTTGAAAGATATGATTGGTTAGCCAGAGCTAATTTTTATTAATATACCAAAGGTTTTTAATTTTCCCCTTGTTTTTATTTCCCAAGCTAATTACTGCAGTGGTGATGAAGAACTGGAAAGAGATTGTTGAGTCTTGTGACCTTAAAAATTGGAGAGAAGCTTTAGCTGCAGTATTGACTTATGCTAAACCTGATGAGTTTTCAGCACTTTGTGGTAAGAAAGTGAGCTTTTTATTGTGTATATGGCATGGTATAAATAAAATTGACAAATGTTATTAGAAATTTTCATAAACCTACCAATCACAATAAGAAAAAGGAGTTCTGCCCTAGCCGGTTTGGCTTAGGGGATAGAGCATAGGCCTGCGGACTGAAGGGTCCCGGGTTCGATTCTAGTCGGGGGCAAATGCCGGGGTTGTGGGCTTGATCTCCGGTGGGGGGTGTGCAGGAGGCAGCGGGTCGATGCTTCTCTCTCATCATTGATGTTTCTATCTCTTCTTCTCCCTTCCTCTCTCTAAAATCAATAAAAATATATTTAAAAAAAGAAAAAGGAGTTCTTATTTGAATGTTTCTTTTGGAATTATGGGGATCGAGCTCCCAACCTGGGCATGTGCCCTGACCAGGAATCAAACTGTGACTTCCTGCTTCATAGGTTGACGCTCAGCCACTGAGCCACACCAGTTGGGCACTAGTCATTATTATTATTGATTTCCAAGAGGAAGGGAGAGAGAGAGAGAGAAACATCAATGATACGAGAGACTCATTGATTGGCTGCCTCCAGCACTGGGATTGAGCATGCAATCCGAGCATGTGCCCTGATGAGGAATTGAACCTTGACCTTCTGCTTTATAGATGGGCACTCAACCACTGAGCCACACTGGCTGGGCCTAGTCTTTGTTTTTAATAATATTGTTTAATGATTTTGGTTTCAGACAGACCAGTCTTGGAATCTTGCCTCTGCTACTTACTAGTTGTACAAACTAGTCAAAATTACTTTTTCAGCATTAGTCTATTCATATGTAAAATGGCATATAATCAGCTCTTACTTAATGTTAGCTTGGTAAAATTAATAATTATAACATTTGAGTAGAAATTACTGTTGAACACCATGACTAAACTGGTGGCTAAGGAATAATATTTATTATTTGTAAGAACAGAAATTTCAAGCTGCTTAGTATAAGAAGAAACAGCACTTTGCTACCTTGAAAGTATTATAAGACTGTGAAAATTATAAGAGATTAATTTTATTAATACAAATAATTTATAGTAATCCTAGTTGTCATTATTTAAAATATGCCATATTTTTGACTGCTTAAAATATCTGATGTGATAAAATGGAGTTAAATGCTTATTGGAATTTTTCTGTACAAATATTGTTTTCATTTATTTTTTTCTGATGTAAATCCATTCAATAGGTAGGCATAGAATCTTATGAAGTTGTTCATTTTATAGAGTTTGTCACACTTTCTCATTCCTTTGACAAATATTTACTGAGCATTTATATAACAGAGTGATTTTGTTTCTACCTACTACTTACTGGCTGTGAAGTTTAATCCTTAGTTCTGGAAATGATATTGGGCTGCTCATGATCTCATGTACAGATTGCCTTGAGTACAATCTTATTTTGTTTTCCTCTTGATCTATAGATCTTTTGGGAACCAGGCTTGAAAGTGAAGGTGATAGCCTCCTGCAGACTCAGGCATGTCTCTGCTATATTTGTGCAGGGAATGTAGAGAAATTAGTTGCATGTTGGACTAAAGCTCAGGATGGAAACAATCCTTTGTCCCTTCAGGTTAGTATCTTTGAAACAAAGGATGCTTCCTTTTTAGTTGTCTTTCACCCTCCTTATAGTTTAGAAATTGATTTGTTCCAGAAGTTCATTGCTTTTACCCTTACTTATTTACATTTTAGTTCTTTTTCTGGATAATTATGTGTATTTATTGTTGTATTTAGTGGGGCAAAGTTTGAGATGATGGGATAAGTTAAATGGAGTTGCAACTGTTTGTGAGGTCAAGGTTGTTAAGGTGGGTTATTGGGGGAACTAGGTGGCTAAAGCATGAAAACAGCCCTTGCTTTATTTCTTTTCCTCATGCTCCTCTCTCTGCCTCTAGTGACACTGTCTGCTTTGGGCAAAGAAAGAAGCAATGTGGGGTAACAAATGGGAAGTATCACCAATACCAATAGAGAATCTTCATGGTTAATGGGAAATGAAAGTAAGAGGTCAGTGTAATCCTGTGTAGCATTAATACATGGACAAGCGAGAAAGTAAAAAATTATTCTCAGGCACTGACTAATTATATATTTCCGTTTTTTCCCCTAAGCATTTAATCAGCAGAGTCTCTTGGTATTTCAGTTTAATTTTTTTTTTCTTTCTGGAAAGATGTTTTTTCAGTAGGGTTGTTGCTTTAAAGATCACTCTGTTGAAACTGAAAATCTGGTAGGAAATCAAGGTTTCCAATGTGCTTCTGAGAGAAAACACACTTCTGGATTTATGAAGGGCAGATAGGTAGGATATTCTTGTGCTTTATACCTGAAGTATGGCTCCCATTTTTTTAAATATATATATATTTTTTATTGATTTTTTACAGAGAGGAAGGGAGAGGGATAGAGAGTTAGAAACATCAATGAGAGAGAACCATTGATCAGCTGCTAAGGTACATGCCCTTGACTGGAATCGAACCTGGGACCCTTCAGTCCGCAGGCCGACGCTCTATCCACTGAGCCAAACCGGTTAGGGCTGGCTCCCATTTTTTGAAACATTGTTATCGAAGAACAACATGAGAAATTTTGGGTTAAAATAGTAAGTGCATTTGAAGGTCACCTCATAGTAGTACTGTTTTTATAATATAGACTAGAGGCCCGGTGCACAAAATTTGTGCCCTCCGGGGGTGGAGGAGGGGTCCCTCAGCCCAGCCTGTGCCCTCTCGCAGCCTGGACCCCTCGGGAGATAACGACCTGCTGCTTAGGCTGCTCTGGTGCAGAGGCAGGCCCAATCCCTAGTGCAGCCC
>NW_005871060.1:4521135-4557242 GCF_000147115.1 Myotis lucifugus | reverse complement strand
TGGGGCGCCGCACACTGTCACACAAGAGGAGGGACAATCAGGGGGTTGGGGAGCTCCCCCTATCAGGCACAGAGCAGGGCTGATCAGGGGGTTAGGGCGCCTTCCCCTGTCACGAACAGAGCAGGGCGGATAGAGAGATTGTGGCCCCGCCCCCTGTCACACACAGAGCTGCAGGGCGATCAGGGGGTTTGGGCGCTGCCCCCTGTCACGCTGATCCCGGTGCCGGGAGGCCTCGCAGCTCCGCTGATCCCGGTGCTGGGAGGCATATTACCCTTTTACTATATAGCATAGAGGCCTGGTGCACGGGTGGGGGCCGGCTGGTTTGCCCTGAAGAGTGTACTGGATCAGGGTGGGGGTCCCGCTTGGGTGCCTGGCCAGCCTGGGTGAGGGGCTGATGGCTGTTTGCAGCTGGTCACACCCCCTTCAGGGTGGGGGTCCCCACTGGGGTGCCTGGCCAGTCTGGGTGAGGGGCTGAGGGCTGTTTTCAGGCTGGCGGGTGACTGAAGCTCCCAACCGCTCCTTTTTTCTTTTTCTTTTTTATTCTGGGCCAGCTTTAGCTCTGAGGCTTGGCTCCAACTCTGAGGCCTCTGCTGCTGAAAGCAGGTATCTGGTTTGTTTGGGTTCTATAATCGAAACACTGTTTCAACTCCAGCTCTGAGATCCTGGCTGGCTGAAAGCAGGTTTCTGGGGTTTTGTTTAGCTTCTATATTTGTAACAATGTTTCAAACTGCAAGCTCAGAGGCCGGCAGCGGCAGGCGGGGAACGTTGGCTTCCTCCATCACTGAAGCAAGCAAGCCTCCTATTCGCTTCAAGCTGCCTGGCTGCCGGCCGCCATCTTGGCTGGCAGTTAATTTGCATATCGCCCTGATTAGCCAACGGGAAGGGTAGCGCAGGTACGGCTATTTACCATGTTTCTCTTTTATTAGATAGGATAATGTGAAGTGTTCACTCATAGTTCCTCTTATACCTGCTGGAATCCAAGTTTCTGCCTTTGGACATCTGCCTCTCAGTTTCACTTTGGATATTTGCCTATCTTAGCTTATAAGTATCTGGCAGTTTAAGGAAGTTTAGGAGAAGGTGGTAACCTATGCCCTATTCATGAGTAAGAGACCTTCTTCCTCCTTACTTTTTCAGTTACCTAAATGGTGGTCAGCTATTCCAGACCTTTTTAAGAGAGATGATGATAGGTACTGTACTTTTAGTAGGTTTTGGAAATCTTAGTAACTCTTTTCCTGTTTCTTCTCATACACATCTTGGAATCTTCGTCTTTCTCCTTGACTCTCCTTTCTTCTTCTCATTTAGGATCTGATTGAGAAAGTTGTCATCCTACGGAAAGCTGTACAACTCACACAAGCCATGGACACTAATACTGTAGGAGTTCTTTTGGCTGAGAAGATGAGTCAATATGCCAATTTGTTGGCAGCCCAGGGCAGTATTGCCGCCGCCTTGGCATTTCTTCCTGAAAGCACCAACCAGGTAATTCATTTTTCTCCTTCTAATGTGTGAGTATGATGAGTCCCATAGAATAACGCTCAGTATTAAACATAAACATACTAGTAGGTGGAATGTTTGGAAGGGTTGAATTTTTGTCACATTACTGTAGGTGAATGTTAAGTCTGACAGTTTTGTTTCTTTTTAAATATATTTTTATTGATTTCAGAGAGGAAGGGAGAGGGAGAGAGAGAGAAACATCAATGATGAGAGAGAACCATTGATCAGCTGCCTCCTGCACGCCCCACACTGGGGATCGAGCCCACAACCCGGGCTCTTGATTGGAATTGAACCTGGGACTCTTCAGTCCACAGGTCAACACTCTATCCACCGAGCCAAACCAGCTAGGACTGTCAGTTTTTCAAGGATCACTTTAGGTGTACCCAAGCTGTGTCAGAGAGATAGGATGCTCTTGTAGTATGATTGAACCCTTTGTATGGAGGGGCATAGTATTTGAGGAAAATAAATGGGAAAAGGACCAACTTTTTGTTTCTTAAGCCAGATGCTAATTCTGTCCACAAGTTTCTTTGTAGGAATTTTCCATGTTGAAAAGCTATAAATGTTAATACTTTATCAGACTAGTGGGCTGTAACTTAAAAATTCCCACAAGGTCCATCCCAGATATTAGTGATGAAGTTTATTCGATATGCCATTTCAGTCTGATACCATGTGTGAGCAAGTATGTTTTTAAGTATTCAAGGCAGGAGAACTACATTACATTCCTAATTTAATTTCCTTATTTGGTGTGCAGTAACACTCAGGCTTTTCATTGTATTGGTTTAATTCAATTCAATAAGTAACTGAGTATACAGTGATGAGCAAGAGTGCCAAGATCCTTTTCCTGGGGGAGTTTCCAAACTCAAAATGACTGTGTACAAATGAACATGAAATTCCAAAAGTGCAGAGTGCTGTGGTAGAGGTAGTGCTGTGGGAGCACAGAAGAGGGAAACCTAAAACCCATGATGGGGCATGGGTGGGAGTAAGGGTAGGGTTTGAGGAAAATATTTTGTTTTTTATAAACATTTAGAAAAATATATTTTTATTATTTCAGAGAAGAAGGGAGAGGAAGAGAGATATAGAAACATCAATGATAAGAAAGAATCATTGATTGGCTGCCTCCTGCATGCCCCCTACTGGGGATCGAACCTGCAACCCAGACATGTGCCCTGACCAGGAATTGAACCGTGACCTCTTGTTTCATAGGTTGATGTTTAACCATAGAGCTACACCAGCTGGGCTGAGGAAAGTTTTTATAACTACACTGTGTGTCTGCAGCTTATTTTTGAGCTTTGCAGATATTTTTTCTCTATACTGTATTTTTTTTCTCTGTGTATGAATGAGTCTATGGTTTTTAATTTAATTTTTTAAATCTTTTCTTGTTGAAAGTATAACATATGTCCTCTCCCCCGCCCCGTTGACCTTCTAGCCCACCCCAGGCCTTCACCACCCTAATGTCTGTGTCCATGGGTTATGCATATATGCATACAAGTTCTTTGGTTTATCTCTTCCCACCCCCACCCCCACCTTTTTATTGTAAACTTTATTCTGTTTTTATGGATTTTTTTAGTTTAAATTGTTTTAAGTATTTTGTCTGCGTTAGGGAATTACCAATAAATTTCATTGAGTAAAAACACATCTGTGTTCCAGGACTGTGGTGATATGATTCTGCAGTTGGTTTTATATACACTTACATGTAGGAGACAGCTCATATTTTTCTAAATTATTAATAAGTATATTAGGTAGAATAGAAACTTAATCTTCATGATGACTTTTAATATATATATATATATATATATATATATATATATATATATATTTAATTGCTTTCAGAGAGGAAGTGAGAGAGAGAGAGAGAGAGAGAGAGAGAGAGAAACATCAGTGATGAGAGAGAATCATTGATCGGCTGCCTCCTGCACACCCTGTACTGGGGATTGAGCCCGCAACCTGGGCATTTGCCCCTGACCAGAATTGAACCCGGGACCCTTCAGTCTGCTGGCTGATGCTCTAACCACTGAGCAAAACCAGCTAGGGCTTTGATAACTTTGACTTAATAGTTTTATATGACTTTTTACTTAATATGGTCTCATTTTTTAAAAATTATTTAGAGGAGAAGGGGGAGATGGGGATGGGGGGGAGAGAGAGAGAGAGAGAGAGAGAGAGAGAGAGGGAGGGAGAAACATAAACATTGATTAATTGCCTCCTGCATGCGCCCTGACCAGGCCAGGGATTGAACCCACAACCTAGCTATGTGCTCTGACCAGGAATCAAACCTGCAACCCCTCAGTGTACGGGCAATGCTCCAACCCACTGAGCCACACCAGCTGGGGCAGGTCTCATTTTATATTATTGAGCTATAAGATGCTTTTAAGACTAACTTAATCTAAGATCTTTAGATCTTCTAGCCTTAGAATTAAATGGTTTATTTTCAGTACTATTTATAACCACATACATTTTCTTTCTTTCTTTCTTTCTTTTTTTTTTATATGTAACGCTTCACCAATTTGCATGTCATCCTTGCACAGGGGGCCATGCTAATGTCTGTATCGTTCCAATTTTAATATATGTGCTGCCGAAATGAGCACCACATACATTTTCTATACATTATTCTTTATGGTTTTCTTTGGGCTTCTAAAGAATGTTTTTTATATAAATGTAATCTTGATGTTTCTTTCTCCTACGTATCTTAGTAGACCCTTAGTATTTTCTGGGGAATATGTCCCAAGATTTTTTAAAAAAATATATTTCTTTATTGATTTCAGAGAGGAAGGGATAGGGAGAGAGAGACAGAAACATCAATGATGAGAGAGAATCATTGATCGGCTGCCTCCTGCATGCCCCATACTGGGGATGGCGCCCACAACCCGGACATGTGCCCTTGGCCAGAATCGAACCCGGGACTCTTCAGTCCACAGGTTCTATCCACTGAGCCAAACTGGCCAGGGTTGTGTTGAGATTTTTTTGATATCGTTATAGTATACAATTATCCTCCATAAAAGACAATAAAGAATACCTAAAATGTCTAAATGACATGAACTTATAGAAATGTATAATTTTAAAGGTATTGAAATGAATTCTTGCTGAAACAGTTTAACATTGCCTTTTTATTGTTAATATAGAACATGTATATAGTCAGCTCATACTGTAGATCTGCATAGTTGTAGATCTGTATAATTTCTTTGAGTTTGACATCTTATTTAAAACATCTTTTTAAAGTAGTCTTTATCTCATTCTTAGAGCATCATTTTCTTTCATCACCATCTTTAGCAGTTGATTCTCTTTTGGGGCCTTTTTTCCCTACAAAGAAACAAAGTTATATTTTTTAACTACTTTTGTGATTTGTGAGCATTACTCAACTATAAGAAAACAACAGAAGAGCAGTGATGAGAAGTGACATTGATCTTGTATGCCATCATGTGGTCAGCATAATTCAAATCACTGCGTCAGTTACATTACAAGTTACTCTATGTATAATGGACCTTTGGTGTCAAGTCTTGAGTATTAGAATGATGTCAAAACCTAATGTGCCAAGGTCTATCTATATATATAAAAGCCTAAGTGACCATTTCGACCGAACGACCAGAACGACTGGAACAACCGGTTGACTAGTTGCTATGACATGCACTGACCACCAGGGGGCAGACGCTCAACGCAGGGCAGCTCCCACAGCTAACCTCCTGCGGCCCGGCCCTGCCGGCCCCCCCATCGGCCCTGATCAGGGGGCCACCGGCCAACTTCCCGTGGCCCTTCCACCACCCCCCACCCCCCCATCACCAGCCAGGTTGAGGGACCCCACCCATGCACGAATTTGTGCACCGGGTCTCTGGTTGTAAAATACACAGTGTATGAGCAGATGCATGAATGATCAAGCTTATAGTCAAACCTCAGTTCTTGAACATCTCTCATCTATAGCAGTTCGGTTCTCGGCCAAGTTATTCATGGAAAAAATGTCTTGGTTGTTGAACAAAACTGGATCTCCGCTCTACAACCCATTCATGTTGATACCTGTGTGATCAGTCACGAGTTTCTCAAGGAACAAACAAAGGAGAGAATGTGCGAGTATGAGTCAGTTTACTGCTAAACTTGCATTGTTAACATCTCAGGAAATTGTGTTGTGAATATTTTTGTGTTTTTTTGCTTTTGTTGCTGCTGATTTTTTTTTCCTTTTTTAATTTTATCCTACTCGTGTCACTCTGTGCTTGTCCCTTCCCCTCAACCCTGACCCTCTCCCTCCTTCACCCTGCCCTGGCCTGCTGGCCTGCTCCACCCCTCCTGCCATGGGGCAAGGTTAAAGGCTGAAAAGGACAGGCCAGACAGTATTTGGGATCAGCATTGGGGATCAAATGGCCCTGCAAGGAGGTCTGTTGCTGCTTAATAATTATACCCTGGGTCCTAAGAAGGTTAGTGATAGCAACAAAGTGAAAAGAAAAATTGTGAGAACAAAGTAGGGGTCTGGAGCAGATGAATTCAATTTACATAACTTCTAATGGGGAAAAAAAGATTCAGTTTTTGAACAATTCACTTCTACATATCGCTTCTCAAACAAGGTCAAGAACCAAGGACCACTGTACTTTAAGAAAATCAACATACTGTCATATATTGGGGTGATCTCTAACAATTTGCCTTGTTTTCTTCCATTGCTTCTTATAGCCAAATATTGTGCAGCTTCGTGACAGACTTCGTAGAGCACAAGGAGAGCCTGTACCAGGACAGGAATCACCTCAAGTACCTTATGAGAGGCAGCAGCTGCCCAAGGGCAGGCCTGGACCAATTGCTGACCAAACACAGATTCCAAGAGTTCCAACTCAACAATATTATCCCCATGTGAGTGAAATGGTCCAGATGACGTCGGAACATTTACGTATTTCTGTTCAAATTGGTGGTTTTAGCTTGTTGGGTTAAGAGACCTTGTATGCTATGATAAAAATAGACAACATATTCTTCAAATATTTAAGGTGTTCTTTTATTTATTTTAAGATATTTTTTTAAAATTAGCCCTTTAATCTAGTCCAATAGATTATATTTTAGATATACATTTAAGCTCTCTAGGGAGATTTCTTATTTTTCCATCACTCAAACTTTCCTTACACATGTACGTTTGTTCTTGAAACTTCTACAATTTGATTCATTTACCAAACTGTAAGTAAAGTGGTGGCAACAATTTTGTGGTTAATTTTAGAAAATAGTCTTTTTTGAGTATTCTTTCCTGAATCATTAGTGTAGGTTTACCCCGTCTTCTGTATCAGCATGATAAGGAGTATTGAGAATACACACTTTTTGGGGGGACAACTTGGATATTACAGAAAAGTGAGTGACCAAGGGTTTATGAAGTTGTAGTTCACAGTGGGTATGAAAATGATTAAATATTTTAATTAATTAATTAAATTAAAATTGCCAAAAGTTCAGTGGCATAAAATGTGTCCCTTATTGTCTTTTACTATTTCATGTAGAGAATTATATTTCTAGACCATCAGATAACCTTAGTGTTATTAAAGGAAAAGTATATTTTCATAAGTAATATATGGTCTTGATTGAACAAAGTTAACAGGTAGTTGGCCTATTTTATTTTATAAATTTTTTTACTATGCCCATTTTAAAATAGAACAAATTGCTAATAGAATTGGCAGAGTCTTTCTTTTTTTATTTTTTTAAAATATAATTTTATTGATTTCAGAGAGGAAGGGAGAGGGAGAGATAGAAACATCAACGATGAGGGAGAATCATTGATCGGCTGCCTCCTGCATGCCCCCCACTTGGGATTAAGCCCGAAACCCAGGCATGTGCCCTGACCTGGTATCAAACTGTGATCTCCTGGTTCATGGGTCAACGCTCAACCACTGAGCCACACTGGCTGAGCGGCAGGGTCTTTCTTACATTTCATTGTAGCAAAGTAAATATAAAATGAAAAATTAAAAAAAAATCAAATCATGCTTTTTGGTCTATTGTACTTTTTTTGGTGTGTATGTAAATCAAGATAGATTACATTTGGTAACAACTAGAGTACTCTCTGTTTTAGCAGTTTTGTTTTTTATTCATTTGACAAATATTTATTGAGAGCCTACTGTGAGCGCCTATCCTTATTCTACCTGTTAGAGGTATATTGGTAAACAAAACAGATTTAATTCTTCACTTTTGTGGAGATTAAGCCTGACTTGGAAAGTCTATGACATAGGTAGGGCAAATGAGGTGATTGCTGGGAAAACTGAGAGGTGGAGGGGTCAAGCAACCAACCAGAGTTTTAAGACATAGAGCTTGAATTTTTCACTATTGTGTGGCTAATTAATTGGCAGTTTGGGACTAGAACTTCTAAGCACCATGAGTTGGACCACACTGTCTCTCAGATACTGAAGTAGTAAGGCATTCTGTACATGGGGAGAAGAGAGTATTTACTCTTTATGTCCCTGGGCTTATATGTCTTTCTAGAAAAACACAAAAACATCAAGACTTTTGTTTTACTTTGACTTAGCAGTCTCATACTTTAAGAAAAGAAAGACAAACTCAACCATAAATTAAGCAGTAATTTTCTTGATTAAAGTTAATGCTATGCTGAATGAGGACAGTGGCTTATGGTTTTAAGGAATGTTTACTGGCAGGAGTAAAGGGCTGAAAGGAAGACCAGATTCTTAGGAGTTCTACTTCCACTTCCACTAGCAAATCTCTGCTATTAGTTGTTTATGTGTTGGAGTTTCTCCAAAGATTTTCTTACACAAAAGATTTTGATGGCTTAAAAAAATATTGAAAACCTCTGGACTCTGGGGTAAGCAACATGGGATAGTGAAGCAGACATTAGCCTGGAATCAGGAGACGTGGAATCAGTTGTAACTCCTTCACCAGTGAGTTGTATGGACCTCAGCAAACCCCTTCATTTCTCTGGGCTTTGATTTTCTCGATGGTAAAGGGTGGGGATTAAACCAAATATTCTTTAATATTTTCTGTATGATTCTAAGCCTCATATGGGACTAATTTTATTTTTGTGGCTCTAATGAAATCTAGAAAAGGGAATTTACAGCTGAACTAATAATAGTAGCATGAATACTCTTAATGCTTCAAAATAATTTTTTTATTCAGTTATCTTTTTTCTCAGAATGTCTTCTTTCCTTTCCTACTTACAGGACCTAGCTTTCCCCCTCTTATTCTTGACACTTGAATGGCATTGTTCTTTGTGCTTTGATTTAGTTTTCCATATTGATTTTTCCACTGCCTCGCTCCGCTTGTTTTAATGTGAATGTGTTTTTCTTTTGGAATCCCAGCTTGAAAGCAGTTGCCTGACTAATGTGCTGTCTTGCCGCTGTTGATGTTTTGCTTTGCATATGGCTGTTAATGCCTTTGGGGTTTTTCTTTCTTCTTTTAACATTTTCATTTTTTTATTTTCTGTGATTGGTGTTTCTTTGTTCAATTCAGGTTAGAATTGCCCCTACTGTCACTACCTGGAGTAACAAAACTCCTACCGCCCTTCCCAGACATCCACCTGCTGCCTCTCTCTCTGACACACAGGTATATCCTTCATTATTCCTCTTAGAGCAGAATTCTGCTCACCTAAATATATATAGTTAAATATTCTCTACCCCCCTTTCTCAATTTCCCCTTCCCCCATCTCTTCGCCTGCTTATTGCATTTGAATGCTTTTATGATGCAAGAAGCAGTTTTAGCATAATTAGCTTATTTTCTTATCCTTCTCTCCTCCTCTGCAGTCCTAAATTGCCTTGAGTGAGAAAAACATCAATCAACGTTCTAACAATGGTTTAAATCTAATTTTACTGAAGATTTTCATTTTTCTTTTCTCTTTCTTTCTACCTTTTTTTTGAGCATTGCAGAAATTGAAGAGAAGCAACCTTCCCTTGTGGCATTTATACTTACATTTTCAAAGTGTGGAATAGTGGATGGAATATGTAGAGATGGACAATCCTGGGGACTCATAAATATCACTGACACTATTTTATGAGGCTTTTAGTATCTGTAATCATTCATTGCAATTATTACTTTGAATCTGTCTGATCTCTAAACTACTCAGAATGTGTTGCTCAGAAAATGTGCTCTGAAGAAGATAGAATGTGCAAAATGCAATGTTTCTTTGACAATAAAGTATTTTTTAATAGAATTCCATTTTGGAGATTATAAATCCATCGGGTAAGATTCTTGGTTCCAAATGTAATCCTTCTTTTACCATATACTCATTTTTTAGGGAGAAAATCCTCCACCTCCAGGTTTCTTAATGCATGGAAATGTTAATCCAAATGTTGCTGCAGCTCAGCTTTCCACATCTCCGGGTCATATGCACACCCAGGTACCACCTTATCCACAGCCACAGCGTAAGTAGTGACTCTGGGGTCCTTTTACAGTAGCATGTCTTATCTAATATAGTAACTATTTACTTTGAGGCTCCAATCCCATGATCAAGTCAGTTTTAACAAATAAAGAACCAATGTATGTAAGGCCCAAGTCCTTGCTATAGAGAAACATGGTTTTCCCTAGAAAGCATCCTGAATCAACATGCTAGCAAATAGCTCCTGTGTCAGTCCATTCAGAATACTTGGCTCCTGTTCCTGAGCCTTTACTAACACCTGTCAAAGAGAGTTTTTATCCCATGATCTGATATTTAAAAAATAGACTTTTAGAAATTATTTGGTACATATTCTTTTCCTTCAGGCAAGATGACACATACCATTTTTGGAAAAATGGTTCCAAGGGACATTTGTTGTATTTTTTCACTTACTTTATGTTTTTAAGAAATAGGCTTTATTTTTTTAGAGCAATTTTAAGTTTACAGCAAAATTGAATGGAAAGTAAAGAAGGTTCCAACACACCACCTGCCCACTACCACTGAAACCTCCCACACTGTTGACATCCTGCACCATAGTGGTACATCTGTTACAGTCACTGAGCTTACACTGACACATCTTTATCATCCAAAGTCTGTATTTTAGGGTTCACTCTTGGTGTTGTACCTTCTGTACATTTTTTTTTAGATACTCATCTGAGGATACTATTAGAGAGAGGAAGGGAGAAAGAGAAACATCAGCGTGAGAGGGAAACATCGATTGGTTGCCTCCTGTACATGCCCCAACTAGCGATCGTACCCACAACCTAGGTATGTACCCTGACTGGAAATCAAACCCTCAACCTTTTGGTATATGGGATGATGCTTCAACAAACCAAGCCACCTGGCCATGGCCCTTCTGTGAATTTTGACAAATATATAATAATGACATATATCCACCATGGCTTTCCCCGCCAGGAAATATTTGCCCTTGGAAAATAATATATCACCACTATTTTAAAATTTAAATGAGCAGAAAATAAAAATCTGAAAAGGGAAAATTATCCTATATAATAAAAGGCTAATACGCAAATTGTCCCCTTGACTGGAAGTTCAACCAGGGGGCAGGGTCAGCCGGCCAACCGCCTGCAGCCCCTCCCCCCCCAGCCAGCCCTGCCCCTGATCGGCCCCCCACCCTGATTGGGGGCGGGGCTGGCCCGCCAACTGCCCTTGCCCCCCCCCCCCCCCCCAGCTGGCCTGATTGTCCCCGATCAGGGTGGGCCCATCGGACCCCACCCATGCACGAATTTGTGCACTGGGCCTCTAGTGATTAAATAACTATGGCAAAAATAAGAGGCCATTACCTAGAGCTACTCTTAATGAGCACATTCTGTGCTAAAGTGAATGTTCTTAACATGAATACAAATTTGATAAAACTTTTCACTCAGTGTGAAAGTGCTGTCTTCAGAACCAGGTATGGTTCTACTGGATTCACTCTATAGAGGTTCACACCTACCCCTGGTCACACAGAATGTGATGAAATTAAGATCTCTTATCTGAGTTCAGGTCACTGCATGAAAATATCAGTTGGCTGCCTGATTACTAACAAACTATGTACAGTATATGAAATATTATATAGTAACTAGAGGCCCGGTGCACGAAATTCGTGCACTCAGAGGTTTGGGGTCCCTCAGCCCGGCCTGCGCCCTCTCGCAGTCCAGGAGTCCTCGGGGGATGTCCGACTGACGGCTTAGGCCTGCTCCCCATGAGGAGTGGACCTAAGCTGTCAGTTGGACATCCTTAGCTCTGTTGCGGAGGTGGGAGAGGCTCCCGCCACTGCCAATGCACTCGCCAGCCATGAGCCCGGCTTCTGGCTGAGCGGCGCTCCCCCTGTGGGAGCGCACTGACCACCAGGGAGCAGCTCCTGCATTGAGAGCATCTGCCCCCTGGTAGTCAGTGCATGTCATAGCGACCGGTAGTTCTTCTGTTTGGTCGATTTGCATGTTAGCTTTTTATTATATAGGATGATATATAATTCCTCTTTGGATGTGTAATTCCTTCATGGTTCCATCTGGTGGCTAGTAGGTGTCACTGCAGTCTTTTCATAGAAACAGGAAGTGTCAGCAAAGGGTTTAGTCTTTTTAAAAATTTATTTTGCTTTTTAAATTTACTTATAAATTGCAGTTGATATATAATATTATATTAGTTTCAGCATAGTGATTAGACATTTATATATCTTATGAAATGATCCCCCTAGAAAGTCTAGTATAGAAAAGGGTCTGTCTTGCAGTTCTTGGGTCTGATGTTTCAAAGGTTTTCATAGTCCACAGCAATCTGAAGATGGCAGGTTTCAGATATGGGATCCAATGACTTTTAGTACATTTAGGGCATCTAAGTTATCACAACCTAACATATTATAAATGTTCATGTTTGGTTATAACTTGTTAAAAGAAGAATGATAAAAACAGTTTTCATAGAATGAGATAACTTTGGTTTTCTGTTGCTGTCTGAATGAACTTGTGACTAATGAAAATTTCTATTTCTTCTCCTTGGTGTAGCTTATCAACCAGTCCAGCAGTATTCCTTCGGAACAGGGGGGTCAGCAACGTATCGACCTCAGCAGCCTGCTGCTCCTTCTGCTTCAAACGCTTACCCTAACACCCCTTACATACCTTCTGCTCCTTCCTATTCTGGGCAGTCTCAGCTGTATGCAGCACAGCACCAGGTCTCTCCACCTACCTCCAGTCCTACTGCTTCTCTTCCCCCTCTCCCTTCCTCTGGAGCATCCTTCCAGCATGGCGGACCAGGAGCTCCACCATCTTCAGCTTATGCACTACCTCCTGGAACAACAGGTACACTGCCTGCTGCCAGTGAGCTGCCTGCGTCCCAAAGAACAGGTCTGAGCTTGAAAGGGATTCGGTTTGGCTCCCTCCTTTATTTTTTCATGAACACAGGGGTGGATGGAGGGGAATTATTTCTGTTTGTATACTGGACAATGTGAGATGTTAATTAAGCTTTTATAACAAATTCTAAAACTATTTCAAAAAGTGATATTCTCCCATAATGAACTTTAGTTGCTGAATGAGGAAAGCTTTAGAGCTTCAAAAGGGTAAGAGTATATAATTTACATTGAATTCAAAGTCAGTGTAAGAAATTATTTGTCAAGATAAGTGGTGGTTGGAATCATATTTAATGGATACTAATTTTTTTACTAGAGCAAAACTATGCTCGATGTTCTTACTGAGAATTTTTCAATTTTTAAAATTATTTGTGCCTTAAACTCACTCATGGAGATTAAACAGTACAGAGTCAGTGAGGTTGTACAAATATTATAATTATGTTTATTTGTAAAGGGGAGGAAAAGAGTAAGAGTACACAAGTGACAGAAAAATGCTAACTCAGAGGAAGTCGTTGCATAGCAGTGCACTGGTTTTCCATTAGGACAGTACTACCCTTTCAAACATCTTAGAACTCTCTAGGTGCATTTTTTTTTTTTTTTGTCTAGTTGTATAGCTATACCTGAAAATTTCTATTAAAATTATGATTTTAAATGATTTTTATAGTGAAATACACGTTATTAATTTTCTCTCATGTTACAATTAGAGCATTATGTTCATTTTTTATGGGTAGGTTGTATTATCTGATTTTCATTTTTGGATAGTAAAAGGGGCCCCAAAAGCATGTGCTATCAATATAAAAAGGGATCAATGAATCCCAAGATTAAGATACACTAACATAGTGGTTAAGAATACAGGCTTTGAAATCAAACTTCCTGGGTTTGTATTCCATACTTTATAGTTATGTGACCTTGAGTAAGTTACTTAACTTCTTTAAGCCTCAGTTTTCTCAGAATAACAATAGTACCTAATCAGCAGCTTATGAAGAAAATAGAATGCATTAATACATTAAAAGCACTTAGAGACAGGGACAGCAAAATTTGTTGTGACTATACAAAAACCTCACTCAGAATTAGAGCTCTGTGCATTTTGGTTTTGGAAATACTTTCTCTTTCAGCTTATAACAGATGGTTTTGTACTAGAGGGGCAAAAAGCTGAGTGAGTCTTGCTTTGTTCCTAATACTAAAGTTGCTCTTGGGGGGTCCAGTATATGTTTTTTTCCCCTTTTATGTGCTAAGTAGTAGCTTTAATTACTGAAAGCATTTATAAAAAAATAGAATCTATTGAGAAAATTTTTTAAAATTTTTTAAGTTGATTTTTAGAGGGAAATAAACAGAGAGAGAACCATATATGTGACAAAGAAAACATCAGTCGATTGCCTCCTGCACTGCCTCAACCAGGGGTCAAACCCACAACCTGGGTATGTGCCCTGACTGGGAATCGAACCCACCACCTTTTGGTGTATGGGATGACGGTCCAGTCAACTGAGCCACACCAGCCAGGGCAAGGATATATTTTTTTCTAATAAAGTCTTATGGATTCAGAATTATACACATATCTCCTGCTCTCTTCTTTGATATGTAATATTAAAGTCCAAAGCACCAAAAATTACACACATACACTTACACACGACATGTATCACCTTTTATTGCACAAATAAAATATCTAGAATTTTCAGTACAGATACTTCAATAGGTTGATATTTTAGTGAAGGGTGCTAATTCAGTTATAGAGTTTAAAACTTACCTTTAAAACCTGGGCGAGTGAAATAGTATCAACATTGTTTTAGTGAACTAGAGTTCATGAGTGAAAGATGTGTTCAAGTAAATCCCCATTTAAATGGTTGTGCAGGGAAGTAGGGAAGTGAATTATCATTTATTAAATGTACATTGGACACATACCAACACTTGACAAGTATTTTTTTAAATATGTTTTTATTGATTTTTAGAGAGTGGAAGAAGGGGGAGAGAGAGAGAGAAATACCGATGAGAGAAACATTGATTGGCTGCCTCCTGTATACCCTCTACTGGGGATCAAGCCCGCAACCCTGGGCATGTATCCTGACTGGGAATTGATCCGTCGACCTCTTGGTGCATGGGTCGATGCTCAACCACTGAGCAATACCAGCTGGGCAACAAGTATTTTCTTATTTAAATTGACATGAGGAAATCTGAGTTTTCTGGGAGTTGTATTATGGTCTCATGGTTGCACTGTGATAGTCTCCAAGTTGAGATACAAACCTAGGTCTCTCAGTCTTCAAAGCCACGTTCATTCTTTTTTACTACATAGTCTAGTCCTAATGTGATAGAAATAGCTATGAGGGTTGGAATTAGAAAAACCATGTTATAACATGTTTCAGGCATTTATTACTTCATTATCTAAGTTAAATATTTGCATGGGTATCTTTTTCTTCTTAAGCAAACGTGCATTTGGCTATGAGATAAAGTCTTTGCTTATATACAAAGTAACAGAATGTTCTAACCTGGCTGAGAAGCAGAGTGACTTTTAGGAAGAAGAAGTCAAACAAACTTTTTCAGTATTCAGCATGCACCAAGCTAGCTGCTTTGTTACCTCTTGCATGTTAATAGTCCCCTCTATTTTAATTAACAGTTACAGCTTTATCATATATTATTTTTTGATTTCCTACAAGTTTTGCTTAGGTTATATAAGTGATTATGACTGGAAATTTTATCTTTGTTCTAATGTGTCTTAAATCATATCATGGTTCCCTATAGGATTTAGGAATTCTGCTTGTCCATTGGATGATTCTTGACAGAAACTAGGATTTTCAAACCCTCTGACTATTAGTGAACCACAAAGTAATGTGCCCACACTCACAGAAACTAATGTTGCAGTCATCACAAAATTCATTCAGTAAATTATTTTTTTATTCAGTAAATTCTTTAAAATATATTTTTTAATTGATTTTTTTAGAGAGAGAGAAAGGAGCGGGGGATAGAAACATTGATGATGAGAGAGAAACCTTATCCATGAGTTGCCTTCTGCATGGCCCCTACTGGGGATCGAGCCAGCAACCCGGGCACGTGCCCTGACTGGGAATTGAACCAGCAACCTTTGGTGCATGGGATGATGCCCAACCAACTGAGCCACACCGGCCAGGGCTTATTCAGTAAATTCTTAAGGAGTGTCTGTTCAGTCTGTAATCACAATTATTCCAGATGGAGGTAAGGAAGCAGAAAAAGACAGTGCATTTCTAGTGTACAGCACATAGCTTTGTTATAAGTTGGGACATAAAATTTGTACATGGGCCAAATTTTGGAAAGCCTTAAATGCCTAGGCAAAATTTTTATATTTATACTAGAGGCCCGGTGCATGGATTGGTGCACTGGTGGGGTCTCTCGGCCTGGCCTGCACCCTCTTGCAATCCGGGACCCCTCGGGGGATGTCGGACTGCTGGTTTCGGCCTGATCCCTGCAGGCCAGGCCGAGGGACCCCACCGGTGCACGAATCGGTGCACTGGGCCTCTAGTATGCATATAAGATCTTCGGTTAATCTCTTCCCGCCCTCCCCCTGAACCCCTTCCCTCTGAGATTCATCAGCCTGTTCCATGTTTCCATGCCTGTGCATTGAGCGTCTGTCCCCTGGTGGTCAGTGCGCGTCATAGCTACTGGTTGAACGGTTGCTTAGGCTTTTATATATATAGGTTATATATATAGATGGTAAGAAGAAAAGTTCTAGTGAAGGAGTTTGAACTGCTCATAGGCATGGTCAAATTGGTACTTGAGGGAGGCTAATCTGGAGGTGGTCCTACAAAATAGATGTGGGCAGCATGGCAGAATCAGAGGCAAGGAAAACAGTCCAGGGAAAAGTCATGTCATGTTTTAAAGAGTATGAAAGAGATTTATCCTCATTCTGTAGTTTTTTGAAAGAATAAGGATTATCTCCTCTTTACAGTTTTAAAGAAGAATCGTGTTCCAGCCCTAACCAGTTTAGCTCAGTGGATAGAATGTCAACCTGTGGACTGAAGGGTCCCGGGTTCGATTCTGGTCAAGGGCATGTACCTTGGTTACAGGCACATCTCCAGTAGGGGGTGTGTAGCTGATTGATATTTCTCTCTCATCAATGTTTTTAACTCTCTATCCCTCTCCCTTCCTCTCTGTAAAAAATCAATAAAATATATATTTTAAAAAAAAGAAAAACAAATGTTAAAATTTAAAAAAAAGAATCATGTTCCAGATTAGACAATACTGTTGATTTTTTAAAAATTGACTAAAAGTATCATTGTGCACATTCATAATGAACCTCCATAATACTGTCTTCTATAGCTATTCATGTTCTGTATGTAGCTTGCTTTACCTATTAAAGTAGGTCTCTATAACATAGAAGTCAATTTAATTGTGTTTTTAAAAAGTCTTATTTAAATAGTTTGAAGACATAAAAGCAAAAAGATTGAAAGAGGTTAAAATTATAGCTGAGACAAAACTGTGTTAAATTGATAAGAAATTTGAACAAGGATTATCTAGGCTGGAATAAAACATGCCTAATGTATTTCATGATTTGAGGTTAGGAGGATTCAGTTAGGCATATATTTGGGGGGGAATTAATAGACATTAATTATAATATGTTAGGAAGAACTCTCCCCCAGTAATATTTCTGAGCTTCATTGGTCAAATCATAGAAAAATAATTGATGCAAACAGGGGAAATTTATTTTAAATAAGAAGGAATAAAATTTTCTCTTTAAAGAGACAGCTAGCATAGTAAGAGAAAAAAGTGCTGTTTAGGAGTTGATTAAATCTGACATAAATGAATTTGCTTTACCTAAAAACTGACATTTCACATAACTCAATTAAAAAGTAAGTTTTATTACCTTATAAAGTTAGTTTGTTCTTTCTGGGAGCTGATGGAGGGAGAAGAAACAATTATAAAATGAAAAGTAGAGTTTAGAATGTCTTTGATAATACTGTTTAAGTGACTTTTACATTTTGTCTACAGAAAATCAGTCTGTGCAAGACCAGGCAAATATGTTGGAAGGTGAATTGGTTATAAAATATACTTTTGGAAATCTCTGAATCATTGAATGGAATTATTAGACATTCACAATAATGCATGTGAACTTCAAAGCTGATGATATCCTAAATCTGATCAGTATCATTTTTAAAATTTGGCTTCTTAATTAATTAGGTCTTGGAACTGAATGAATTAACATGATGACACAAATAGCTTTAAATCATAAAAGTCATATATTTTACATAGACATAAAGACAGTGACAATACCAAGATTGTCTTAGATATGATTGAGATTAGAAGGTGATGGGAGAGATTTGAATGATTAACCCATGTATGACCAAAACTTTAAGAATTTGCTAAGCAGATAGTAGCATGTGGTTTAATAGTTTGTGATTAGCTCTAGAGTTTTGAAGCTCATTTGGCATTCTGTCTCTCGTGAACTTGTAGAAAATTTATTCTGTCTTTAAAATCAAGGCAGATGAATACATGCCGTGTAGGAGAAGATCTTTTTAAAAAAACTTCTGTGGCATTGTGTATTAATCACAGATTCTTGGGTTTGCTAAGCAATTTTGTGATTTAATGTCAAGAATATCAATAAAAAAAGGTAAAATTCTGAAAGAATATTTAATTTATTAAAAGAGTAATTTTTGTCTTTGCATATACACATATACAAAACTGGATGAAATGTAACATTATATTATGATTTGGAAATTACCCTGTTTTATTTCTGGTATGTTTTATTCCTCTTTTCTTTAAAGATATTAGCATTAGGGTAGTTAATGAGTTCTACTTCTATCCATTTCTCACTTTGAGATGACAGGTGTGTTGGTTTTTGTTTTTTTCTTTTTCACTTTTTCTGTCACCAGTTTTTTTGACAGGTGTGTTTTTTAAAAAATATATTTTTATTGACTTCAGAGAGGAAGGGAGAGGGAGAGAGATAGAAACATCAGTGATGAGAGAGAATCATTGATTGGCTGCCTCCTTCACAGCCACCACTGGGAATTGAGCCCACAGCCCACACATGTGCCCTGACCGGGAATTGAATTGTGACCTCCTGGTTCATAGGTCGATGCTCAACCTCTGAGCCATATCAGCCAGGTGACAGGTGTTTTTTTAAAAGAGGAAATTTACTAAAGTTGACAGTAGTCTAATTTTATATTTGCTGCCAGCCTGGAATTTGTGTGGTGGCATTAAAAAAATTATTATCGCAGATATTTGAATGTCCTTTTCTATTTTGTAAGTAATCCTAAGGCAAAGATAAAAAGTACTGCTGTTGTATAGTTGAGCTCTCTTTTTTAAAAAAAGTGTTTCTACCATGTGGATAGTTTGCTTATATTGAATTGCTCTTTGGGGAAATAGGAGATTAGTACTTTTATTCTTTTTTTATATGTTGAATATCAGAAGACATTTTTAAAGCAGACTGTAGTGATTTATTTTTTCTTTATTAAAGAATCGTTAACAGATGTTGGTTATACACCAATATAGATATAAATACTTCACTGTTTAGCACAGCTCTTTCATTTTAATGGCAGGGTATCTTGTCTACTAAGCCAATGCCTTGTGATTTTTAGAGGTAATGAGTTTGAGAATCCAGGGTTACATAGTGATCCTCAGCTGATAAAACTTTTGTGACAGTTATCTCTGGGTTAAGGCAGAATTTGAATGTATTCTATAATGGATACAATTTGGTTTTCTCCTGTTCAGGATTCTAAAGGAAAATGCCCTCTATTATCTGTTGTAGGTCCTCAGAACGGTTGGAATGATCCTCCAGCTTTGAACAGAGTACCCAAGAAGAAGAAGGTACTAGAAAAAGTTATCTGTCCAGTTGCCTACAGATGTTCTGTTAATCATATAGCCACTTGGAGCACACCACACTTCACTGATCCTTTTAAAGGCAGAGCTTACTGTTTGATACATTTAAAGTGTATTTCAGCTTACATCTTCGAATTGATGAAGGAAAGGAAAGAAAGTAGAAAACAGTATAGTGCCATGAATAAACCTCTGAGTAGGCAAAATATAAATTCCCAACAGATCTCTTTGAAAGAGTAAGAAACAAAATTTCAGGCTTCTCAAAAATTTTTTTAGGAGTTACTTTGGTTTTGGGGTTTCAACAGTAATCATAAATTTAGTAAATATATTTTGTCTATCACATGCAATGTGAATGAAGAAATATCCTATAGCTGAGCATTGTTTAGATGTCAATAACGATTGAGCTGTTAGAGCCCAAGATAATATTTTTCTTTTCTTCTTTCTCCCCAAGCCATTTTCTACTTTTTCCTCCTAGTGATCTCTTTCCCCCAAATATAGTAATATGAGGCCATAACATAAAATTGGGAGATAGTAAATCAGAAAGAAAACCCAAAATTTAGTTATAATCAGAAACTTAATCTGCTACTTTTTATGTGATTGTGACAGGCAATAGTATTACATTGCGATATTATTTATTTATTTATCCTCACCCAAGGATAATTTTCCATTTATTTAAGGATAATTTTCCATTTATTTTTGGAGAGAGTAGAAGGGAGGGAGAGAGACAGAGAGAGAGAGAGAGAGAGAGAGATGTGAGAGAGACACATCAATTGG
This sequence comes from Myotis lucifugus, assembly GCF_000147115.1. Taxonomy (NCBI): domain Eukaryota; kingdom Metazoa; phylum Chordata; class Mammalia; order Chiroptera; family Vespertilionidae; genus Myotis; species Myotis lucifugus. The sequence goes on along the minus strand of NW_005871060.1, from coordinate 4,537,047 downwards.
TTGTCTCCCACACATACCCTGACCAGGGACAGGAATCAAGCCTGCAACCGAGGTATGTGCCCTTGACTGGAGTCAAACCCGGGACCCTTTATTCCTCGGGTAGTTGCTCTATTCACTGAGCCAAACCGGTTAGGGCTACATTGCAATCATATTAAACACACAAACATATTTGGCATATCTGAATCTAGTATTATTAGATAAAATTCTCCAGACTTTAATATCCTCTTTAAAAAACACCTTGGTTTTGGCTCCTCATGATGGGAGTGAGTATGGAGCAAATGGGGAAACTGAGAGGTCTAGGTTTGAGCCCTTCATCCCTCTTAGCCAGATTAGCTCTACTTTTGTTTTACTCTAAAATTCTGCATAACATTTCATTTGAAAATATTCTATTTAAATGTTTTTAAATCATGGAATAGTCTAACTCCCTTATTTAAATTTGAGGGAATGTTGCTATTATTTGTTTTCTTATTCTTGTTGTCTTTTATTATGATCTTTTAAAAGATGCCAGAAAACTTTATGCCTCCTGTTCCCATCACATCACCAATCATGAACCCCATGGGTGATCCCCAGTCACAGATGCTGCAACAACCTTCAGCTCCAGGTCCACTGTCAAACCAACCTTCATTCCCCCAGCCACATCTTTCAGGTGGCCAGCCCTCCTTCCATGGCTTACAGCAACCCCTTGGTCAACCAGGCATGCCGCCATCTTTCTCAAAGCCCAATATCGAAGGCGCTCCAGGAGGTCCTATTGGAAATACCATCCAGGTAACAGTAAAAATTTGTAGAAGTGGAACAGGAGAGGACTCTATTTCAGTAAACTTATTTTAATGTGTTAACTTTTATGGCTACACTTTTATCAGTGAACATGCAAATTTGGTTTCAATTTAGACAAACTGAATAAAAAATAGTAATGCTTTTTAAAAGATTAATTATGTATGTATATTATTTTTCAATTACATGACCATATACAAACTTTCTAGAAGAGGCTTGTATATTTGCTAGTGTATGTTTCCAGTAGCTTAGTAATTGCAATATACCTAATCAGTAGGCACAATTTCAGTTGAATCCGTATTTGCCTTCAAGGTGGTTAAGCATAAGCTGTTTTCAAAGGTGTATCCCTTTAAATTATAAAATAAAAATGTAATGAGTTACATTTTTTTTATGTATAAGAACTAATTATATAGAGCCTTATCTTCGGATGGAGATTAAATTTACATTTGCTTTTCACATACAAATTGCTGGTTGGCAGGATTTTATTTTATTTATTTTTATTTTTATTAGTCCTCACCTGAGGATATTTTTCCATTGATTCTTAGAGAGAGTGGAAGGGAGAGGGAGAGACAGAAATAATGATGTGAGAGAGACTGATCTATAGGTTGCCTTCCACATGCATCCCGACCAGGTCCAGGAACCTGCAACCAAGGTACGTGCCCTTGACTGGAATCGAACCTGGGACCCTTCAGTCCGCAGGTCGACACTCTATCCACTGAGCAAAACCAGCTAGGATGACAGGGTTTTAGATGATGAAAAACCTATTACATTTACATATAACTGATTTAGACATACAAAGATAAACATTTTGATCTGTTCGTGAAAAGTAAAGAGCCTGGGCCAAAGTTTAACATAAGATGAACAAATTCCTGTCCAAGTATAAAACTAGTTCTTCTGTTTTTGTCTTTGACTCATTGAACTCGAATTTGTAACGATTGTATCTCTATCATAAAAATATGCTTTTTTATTAAGAGAGTTCTGCCTAAGGAACTTCTACATATTAATAGTTGCATTATAAAAACCAGTGTTTTGATGGAGGTAAGAGGACTTGCTTTTTTCCACAAGAACATAAGTTATAAATATGTGTTGTTAATTTTTTATGATTACAAGTCTATGTTAGTTTGGGAAACTACTCAGCCATTCACTTTGGTGTAGACATGGGTGCTCATGCCCTACTCATCTAGACTAGAACCTTAGTTACCATTGAAAAGGAAAGCTATTAATATTCTTTTTCTTCGAACCTCTTTTTCAAATCTATCCCCAAATCTCTCTCAACTACCTTCTTTCTCAACATTTCCAGTCTGATCCACGCTACCTTCACCTCCAGTCTTCAGCAATGCAGGAGCTTCGAATTGGTCTGCCGGCATTTACTTCACCCAACTCTAATCTGGTCTTGTCTCCTGTTTGCTTAAAACATTACAGCTTCCCATTGTTCTCAGGATAAAACCCAAAATATTTCACTTGTCTGTAAGGATTCAGTTCATACTCCTCCTGCTCCTCTGCTCTAGCCACACTGGTCTTTTTGTAGTCCCCTTGTGTCACGATCCTGCCTTTGTACATGTTCTTCCTCAGTCTGGAAACATCCGCTTCCCCACCGCTCACCCATATAACTGCTTTACTCCTGCTTATCCTATAATCCCTGAAGAGGGCCTTCCCTTAATTAAATTTCAGTTATATTGTCTGTTGGCTTACCGCAGGTGCTATTTTACATATATTTATTACATTTTTAAACTTTCTCTTTTATTAGCCTGTAAACTCCCTGAGGGCTGAGATCATTTCTGTATTGGCTCATTAGTACATAACTAGTGCCTGGGCCATAATTGCCTAATATTTTTTGAATGAATGAGCTAATATATCAAAACTTTAAAAACTTACACATTCCTTCTTTGTTTTTCCATTTTTTACTCAGTAACATCATGGTCTTTTCTATCCTAACCTTTGGCTTAATCTTCCAGTTGGTTAATAGCCCTCTAAAACAGTGGTTCTCAACCTGTGGGTCGCTACCCCTTTGGCGGTTGAATGACCCTTTCACAGGGGTCGCCTAAGACCATCCTGCATATCAGATATTTACATTACGCTTCATCACAGTAGCAACATTACAGTTATGAAGTAGCAACAAAAATAATTTTATGGTTGGGTCACAACATGAGGAACTGTATTTAAAGGGCCAGAAGGTTGAGAACCACTGCTCTAAAAGTAAACCAAAGAATAGAAGAATGCCAGGATAAACAAAAATGAGCCAACATGCAGAGTAAACAGCTGCTCTAACTAGCCAACTTTTTAAATGCCTTGTTCTTTTTATTTCTTACTGGCACAGCTCTACTTCCCATTGGTTAATATACAATAGTGATCAATATATGTTCCATAATTAAGTAAATAATTTATATCCAATCCTGTTTTTAAGAATCAAAGCTGTAGAAGGAGTAGCTGTATCTTCTGGATATCTGATTTTCATTTTTACTCATCTCAGTGATTTTGTATATTAAATTTCATTTGGTTTTGAATAGCCTGTCTATAAGGTAGTTGGTTTCTCTGTATCGCAAGGTTTCAGGGCTTTGTGTATACAGGTAATTTCTGGTCATTTCTACTCATTTTGTGGTATATTTCTTCCAGCATGTGCAGGCTTTACCTGCAGAAAAAATTACCAAGAAACCTATTCCAGATGAGCACCTCATTCTAAAGACCACATTTGAGGATCTTATTCAGCGCTGCCTCTCTTCAGCCACAGACCCTGTATGTATTTTTTCTCATATTTTGCCCAATTAAAATAAGCCTTTATTAAATTTTTCTATAATTACTGCTTAACATCTTACAAGATATATCTTAAAGTTTCTACAAAAATAATAAAGCTAGTAGCACTTAACATAGTTCGCTTTACATATAAAAATGTATTTAAATACTTTTTACATATATTTATTTAATCCTCACAACAACCTCATGGTGGGTAGAGTTGTCAACTTTATTCTACAGATGAGGAGATTAAGGCAAAAAGCAGTAAGTAACAACCCAGGTCTGAGCCAGCATTCAAACCGAGGCTGGCTCAGAAGTTATGCTCTCAACCACTGTGTGTACTGCTTCTTGTCAGCAAACCTCACGCTCGGCACATGAATAGGACAGAATAGTGGTGTGCAGGAAATTCAGACTGGGATCTCTTTCCGAGTTTACATCGAAGCTTTTAAAAGTAGATAATCTTATACATAACTTTGCAAAGATCTTAAAAATAGTTAAATGTTGTAGATATTGGAGTTATATTCATAGTTAAAGCAACTGATTTTATTTAGTTTACTTAAAGGATGCCTGTGAATTGGCAACAACAAAAACTCCACAAAGCCAGTTTTGTTTTAGATGAAATTTCAATTTCTGCCAAAAAACATTGAATAGACTTATTTAGCCACTGGCCACTTGTCTGCTTGAAAAACAGCTTCTGGAATTTGTTGTTTCATCAACATTGAGTATTAATGTGTGCAGCCTTCTGCTGGTCTTTTGGAAAGCAATTCCTTGAACTCAAAGTGTTGGGAAAGCAGAGGCAGGGAAGATTTAATGTAAACCTTAGTGTCTGACTTTTTTTTTTAAGTCCTTACCCGAGGATATATTTTCCATAATTCTAGAGAGAGAGGAGGGGAAAGGGAGAGAGAAAAAACATTGATGGGTTGCCTCCCATTCTCGCCCTAACGGGATCAAACCTGCAACCTACTATGTGCCTTGACTGCAAATTGAACCCATGACCCTTCGGTGCACTGGATGACCTCTAACCAAATGACTAAGCTAGTACAGAGAGGGAGGTGAAGCTGATAGCCAGGTAAACACTATCGCTATGCACACCTCTAAATAGACAGGCCACAGTCATTCAAAAACAGAAGCATCTCCATAAAATATGTGGGAAAACTCCAGTCCTCCTTCAGGCATGAATCAGTATAGAGAGGTTGGGAGGACACAGAGTTCATGGCCCAGCTCAGTAACTTCTAGGTCACCATGCCATCTTCCTTCTGGGTCCACAGGAGCCTTAGGCAGAAGAGAACCACAAAAGACAAACTGTTCCAGTAATTTCTATAATTAGTTGGAGAGAAGTTCTAATATCCTTTCTTGCCCAGCTACCCCTGCCCCTGCCCCCTTGGGCTCTGTGAGATTAACTTTGAACAGGGACTATAAAGGTTCCCCTCCACATAAGTCCTTTTCAATCAGTAGTTGGAACCATTTTTTAAAATTTGATTTGAGAGAGGGTGGAAGAGAGAGAGAGAGAGAGAGAGAGAGAGAGAGAGAGAGAGAGAGAGAGAGAAGGAAACATTGATGTGAGACACATCGATCAGTTACCTCTCCAACATGCCGGGACTGGGGATTGATCTTGCAACCAAGGTATTTGCCCTGACTAGGAATTGAACCCGTGACCTTCTGGTGCATGGGACAGTGCTCCAACCAACTGAGCCACACTGGCCAAGGGCAGTTGGAACCATTTTTATAGTATGGCTTTATTCCTATTTTCACTTTAATTATGTCCAGACAACACAAAGGAATTTTGCAGCACAACTTAGTTTGTGATGTTATTCTCAGTGGTTTCATCTCTTCCTCTCTCCTCTTCTGACATGCTGACATTCCTTCCTCACATATACCAGAGCATCTCAGCATCAGGGACTTGTGCTTGTTGCTCCTTCTGCCTGGAGCTCTTCCCCCACATAACTGCATGGCTCACTCCTCACTTGTTCCAGGCTCTGCTCCAATGTCCCCATTAGCCATCAGCCTTTCTTTACCACCCCCACTCCCAACACCTCCAGCCCCCTCACCCTGTTAACTTTTCTTTATGGCACTCATCACCATCTGCCATAGAACATATTATTTATTTAGTATATTTCCCTACCCAATAGAATATGGGCTCCATGAGACATAAGTCTGTATCCCCAGCATGGCACATAGTAGGCACTCAGTAAATATTGAAGAACAGTGGCAGGTCTAAAGCTGTTGCATAATGTAGATCATTAAGTTAATTTTAAGTCTTTCATTTTAGTTGTTTTTTTAATATAAATACTAGAGGCCTGGAGCATGAAATTCGTGCATGGGTACGGTCCCTAGGCCTGGCCTCAATCAGAGCCATATTCCCTGGCTACCAGCAACCGGCCCCACTCCCTGCTGCCACCCACCCCCAGTTCCCCGTTCGCCATCGGGTGATCGGAGCCTGCTGGTAGGGGGAGGGACCAAGAGATTGGCCGGCAGGCCCTGATCACCCAATCATCAATGATAAGAGAGAATCATTGATGGCTGCCTCCTGTATGCACACTACTGAGGATCAAACCCACAACCTAGGCATGTGCTCTTGACCAGAATGGAACTGGGGACCCTTCAGTCCACAGGCTGACGCTCTATCCACTGATCCAAACTGGCTATGGCCATTTTGGTTTTAGAGTAGTTTTCTCTCACTATACCTGTAATATTAGGGTGGGGTGGGGGAATCTCCTTAACTTAAGAACTAATTTTACTACTTCCCTCTTTGTAGTCTTAAGTTACCAGATGATAATTTTAATTTTTTTATTGGTGTTTTAAAGGCTCAGAAAGAGGCAGGATTAAACATACCAAATAACTAATATTTTTGGAAGGTTAAAACAAGATCTTAGTTCACTTATATGTTTGCTTTCTAGCACCCATAATTTATAATAATTGTACTTAGACATTCTTTTCTGTAGTATACTGACCCATTGCTGCCTTCAGATGGCCCTGCCTCTTGCTTGTGGAAATAGTGCACCAGTACATGCACACACCTTGTCCAGTGAGCTTGCAGTCCACATGAAATCCAGCCAGTACTCTGTTTGTGCCATGGAGGGAAGAGGCTCATCCTCTCGCCTTCCTCCCATTAAGAGATTACTGACTTCTGTCCTAATAATCTGATCAAGTTTCTCAGCATAGTTGCCTCCCTTTCTTTATAAAATGAAGCTGTTGAACATCATGAGTGTAAGGTTTAGTGAAATGAGATAGGACAATTTTTTGGGATAAAAGTTAATGTTCAAATATAACATATCTGTTTTTCTTCTCCTGCAGCAAACCAAAAGGAAGCTAGACGATGCCAACAAACGCTTGGAGTTTCTGTATGATAAACTTAGGGAACAGACAGTAAGTTTGTGGGGGGAAAAGAAGGATTTATGATAGTCATTTATTCCCAGTAGCTAAAATAAGCATCTGATCAGCACTGCGTGTAGTGTGCTTGGGGACAAACTGTCTTGTTAAGGTAATTGGCCTTCTGTTTGTTTTATATGTCCCTTGAATAAAGAAATCAGAGTAGGAAGATACTTTGTTTTCCAGAGACCAAATCTGTAGTCTTTCTTAGTCTGAGATTCCTGATCCTTTTCTTCTAGCACACCTATTACATAAAGGCGAAGTCACACGTAGCCACAGAGGAGCAGGTTAATGTGTTGTAACTATGAAGATAGCCAACAGTAGGAAAAAGGCAGTTGTCTGGTCTCTTGTCCCCACCTCTCCATTCCTTTTTAGAATAGCTTGGCTTTATTAATGAAAGCACTAGGACAGAAAAAAAAATAACTCTGGGACTTCTTTATATTTTTGCATTTCAGCATTCCCCTTTCCCATTTCTCACACCGATCCCATCAGATAAAAATAACCATTTATCTCATGAGAACCAAATCAAAGAAAGTTGCTCTAACAGTGGTAGTTGTGTGGTTGATCCATGGACTGATCCAAAATAAAGTCTTCCCTCAAAAGTGTGGACATGTAAGCCAAGTAATGAAAAAAACTGACAGTTTTATGGTTTTAAGAGATGACAGGATTCTGAAAAGCAGTTAAGAGTAGATAAATTTAGTACCTGATGAGGAATTTTGCCCTACTAAGGGAAACAGATCAGAAGTTCAGGATCTCTAGTGTAGACAAGATTTAGGAATAAAATGGGTCCTTACATTAAGATATCATGATTAATAATTTTTTTTTTAAGGTGTGAGGCTATTTCTAAAATAATTGAAGAATTAAAACTCTTAAGTAGAGAGAGACCTTAGCATTTCAGCATAGGGAGAAAATCTGGCTTTTCTTACAAGAAAAGTCTGGCTTATCATACATGTTTAATTCATAAATTATTTCCTTACATATCATTTTTTCATGGTTCTGTTTTATAACTTAAGTGTTGCTTGGTCTAAAAAACTATTTCTAGAAGTGCTAAATGGTTTATATATTTTTTATAATGTTTATATTAAGCTCCTTTTAAATATCATGGTTTAATGTCTGTAGAGGATCTCATGGGGATTCTCTCCTAATTTAATTACTTCTCTTGGTTCCATCTTTATTTCAGCTTTCACCCACCATCATCAATGGTTTACACAACATTGCAAGGAGCATTGAAACCCGGAACTACTCTGAAGGCTTAACCATCCACACCCACATAGTCAGCACCAGCAACTTCAGCGAGACCTCTGCTTTCATGCCAGTTCTCAAAGTTGTCCTCACCCAGGCCAATAAGCTGGGTGTCTAAAAGGACAGCTTCACTCCCAGACACTATTGCCATTTTCCAAAGAAACATGTTTTAAAATGATAAAATATGGACCAATCCTCATTAGCATGTTTCCATAGCATTTACACTATTTCTGTAGAGATACTCACCTTAGAACTGCTCCAAACCCCGGTGCTTTGTTTTGTTTTAGTCTTTTATTGCCCATGATGATTTTCTTATGCAAATAGCGTATTTCTTGAATTACACATAGTATTTTCCTGATGTATTCTGATAAAATGTGGTTTTAAAACCCTTAGTGTATTTTTGGAAAAGGAGCATCTGGTTATGCATAAAGCAGAGCTAAAAGTTCTTTCATGTCCTCCCTACTTCCTCCGTGTCAATCAGATTAAAGTGTGTAATCTTATTTTAAGTGTATGTAGTCTTTTTTTAAACAGCTGCTCAGTTTGCTTTAATCCTTTATTTGTGTCTCGTTTCATTCTGGTCCTGAACAAATGATTAAATCTAGAGCCTGCTACATAGATTTTATTTTAGCAAATATTAATAAAAAGTGGGAACACTAGCTAGTATCTATTAGGAAAAGACTGAGCGTTTTCACTCTGTAAAGTGCATTGAGCTTTATTAATAAACTAGAGGCCCAGTGCACTGGGCAGGGGTCGGGGGGGAGGCGGGGGGAGGCGGGTCCCTCAGCCCGGCCTGCGCCCTCTTGCAGTCCAGGACCCCTCTCACAATCTGGGATCCCTCGCTCCTTACTGCCTGCCTGCTTGCTCCTTACTGCTTGGCTCACTGCTCCTTAGTGGCAGGCTCCTTACTCCTCGGCTCGCTGCTCCTTAGCGCTGCCGCAGAGGCGGGAGAAGCTCCCGCCACCACCACCGCGCTCGCCAGCTGTGAGCCCGGCTTCTGACTGAGCGGCGCTGTCCCTATGGGAGCACACTGACCACCAGGGGATGGCTCCTGTATTGAGCGTCTGCCCCCTGGTGGTCAGTGCGCATCATAGTGACCGGTTCTGGTTGTTCCACCGTAACGATGGCTTAGGCTTTTATTATATAGACTAGAGGCCTGATGCACGAAATTCATGCAAGAGTAGGCCTTCACAGCCCCAGCTTTGTCTGGAAGGTCATCCAGATGGTCATTCCCCTGTTTGGCCATTCAGTCGATTTGCATATTATGCTTTTATTATTATAGACTAGAGGCCCGGTGCACAAAAATTTGTGCATTGGGGGGGGGGTGGTGGTCCCTCAGCCCGGCCTATGCCCTCTTGCAGTCTGGGACCCCTCGGAGGATGTCCACCTGCTGGCTTAGGCCGGGATCGGGCCAAGCTGGCAATTCAAACATCCCTCTGGCAGTCTGGCAGCCCTCGGGGGATGTCCACTTACCAGCAGGGAGCAGGCCTAAGCTGCAGTCGGACATCCTTAGCGCTGCTGAGGAGGCGGGAGAGCTCCCACCACCACTGCTGTGCTGGCAGCCCATCAGCCTGGCTTGTGGCTGCCCAGAGCCCCCCCTGTGGGAGCTCACTGACCACCCAGGGGGCAGCTCCTGCATTAAGCGTCTGCCCCCTGGTGGTCAGTGTGTGTCATAGTGACCAGTCATTCCCATTCTGCTGTTAAGGTCAGTTTGCATATTACCCTTTTATTATATAGGATAGAGGCCTGGTGCATGGGTGGGGGCCAGCTGGTTTGCCCTGAAGGGTGTCCCGGATCAGGGTGGGGATCCCGCTGGGGTGCCTGGCCAGCCTGGGTAAGGGGCTGATGGCTGTTTGCAGCTGGTCACACCCCCTTCAGGGTGGGGGTCCCCACTGGGGTGTCTGGCCAGCCTGGGTGAGGGGCTGATGGCTGTTTTCAGGCTGGCCACACTCCCTTTAGGGTGGGGGGGGATCCCCACTGGGGTGCCTGGCCAGTCTGGGTGAGGGGCTGAAGGCCATTTTCAGGCTGGCCAAGCCCCCCGGAGACGGAAGCTCCCAGCCTCTCCTTTTTTTTTTTTCTTTTTTTTATTCTGGGATTTATTTACCTTCTATAATTGAAACTTTGTTGCTTTGAGTGGAGCTCAGAGCCGCCCGCAGCAGGTGGGAGGGAAGCCTCCTGCTCGCTCCAGCTCCGTGGCCACAGCGGGCTGAAAGCAGGTATCTGGGGTTTATTTACCTTCTATAATTGAAACTTTGTTGCTTTGAGTGGAGCTTAGAGCCGGCTGGGAAGCTTGGCTTCCTCCATCATTGGGGCAACCAAGCCTCCTGCTTGCTCCAGCTCCGTGGCTGCCGGCTGCCATCTTGGTTGGGTTAATTTGCATATAGTTGCTCTGATCGACTGGTGGGCGTGGCTTAAGGCATAGCGAAGGTGCGGTCAATTTGCATGTTTGTCTTTGTAAAAAAATCAATAAAATATATTTAAAAAAAAAAAAAGATTGAAGTGTCTCTATTTTATATTTAAAATTTGTTCATCCAATTTTTTTAAAGTACCTATAGCTCTGAGATTTAAGTCCAGAAAGAAAACTTTAATTTCTGTCAGCCTCCTAACAGACTGCCCTGCCTGTAGTCTCCTGGGAGTTTGGTAGTCTGAGTTACTCCTGTGACTCATTCAAGTGGCAGCATGACCTTCTGGACCTGATCTTCAGGTGTGGTGTCAGCCTGAGACCCCCTGAATAGCAGGCTGGCCTCTAGTAATTTCTTTCATTTACTTCCTTTATAGCTAGGATTTATGGTATGGCTGCATGACCTGACAGTGGTATAATTGGCAGCATTTTCAGAAAAAAACAAATTCCCCAAAGAGTAGGGGGCAGTGGAGCCCTGGCTAACCCCAAAGAGTTTCTGAGTATGAGTGAAAAACTTTGCCACTGACATCTGAGCAGCTGTTCTCTCCTTTTTCAATACAGCACTATGTTGTTTTTCTACTGTGGAGACATTTCTCCACATGGCTTATAACCTTGGAGAAGTTTCATATAAATGGATGGAGGTAAGAAGAGCTGAAGTCCAAATATTGTTTTGTCTCTAAAAGATGAAGATAATAGGAGATTATGGAGAGTATTTTGTTTTCCTGAAGAGAAGTAAAACAGCTGTCACAGGTGTTTTTTTTAAGTAGAGAAAAAATTCCAGCTTGATTTTATAAATGAGTGTTTTCAACTCCAAAGGCAGTACAGTGTAGCCTGCACAACGCAACCCCTCTGTCTAAAGCTGAGCCTACGTAGAGATCTGGCGATGGTACAATCAATTGCTGTTTAGTTTGGGAAAGTTATAGCTCTATTCTTGCCATTAGTTCATGTAGTCGTTCTTTCTGAATCCCAAGTTTGTTCAGTTGTGCTTATGTTTTGTGCTTTTAATTTTTTTAACCTACTTAATTTTAAAACAAGGAAAGGGGGTGTGAGGGAAACTAGTAGGTGGGCTGGGAATTGGCCAGAACACCTGCCTGACACCTGCCTGACGGATAAAGGGAGGGACATGACCAGGTAACACTTTTCTGACAACCACTTGTCTCCTGAACCGGATTTGGATTTGCCTAAGAATAGCTGCAAGGCCACCTGTTGACTCCTCTGCCACGGTGGGGGCTTCATTTGGAATTGTCATGTCAGCAAATAGTGTGTCCACATCCATGCGCAGATCCATATGCACACATGCTCCCCTTTTCCTCATTCTATCCTTCCACTCTGGGGGCATTGTTCCGAAACTTTATGCACAGAACTGAACTATTTTTTTTTTCAGTTCAATACATTTTTAAAATATATTTTATTGATGTTTTACAGAGAGGAAGGAAGAGAGAGAGTTAGAAACATCGATGAGAGAGAAACATCAATCAGCTGCCTCTTGCACATTCCCTACTGGGGATGTGCCCGCAACCAAGGTGCATGCCCTTGACCGGAATCAAACCTGGGATGCAGGCTGACGCTCTAGCCACTGAGCCAAACCAGTTAGGGCCAGAACTTAACTATTTGATCTTAGGGATAAATGCCCCAAATCTTTCAACCAAACTAGATTCCAGAGAAAAAGCAATCTAATCAGCTTTGTATTTTCTCTGTTTCTGGTACACTGTTGTCTTACCTACATTTCTGTAGCATCTGTTCTGCTCAGGGCTTTGGTAGCCATACAAGTCTCAGGCTCAGATTGCATAGTGGGCATATAAGCCTGATTGAGGTTGAACCATATTATTCTTTAATTTCCAGGTTTTTGCCTTTTTTTTCCCCCCTTCCTCTGGGAGGTGTGGGATGTGTGGGGTTTTTGTTTTGTTTTTTTTTGGGGGGGGGATGTGTTGTGTGGTTTTAAGTGGTTGGAGTAGATCTTGAAAAAGTAACAAAATCAAACAAAAGGAAATATACTTTGGTTTAACTGGCGTATGTTTTTTGCACTCTGGATTTATGTTTCCAGAGGTCTGCTAATGTATTTACTTAGCAAACAATGTTATGTCTGAAAAACCTAGAATGACTGTACAGACATCATTACTCAATAATGCCTGCATTCTTTACTTTAATGGAGCTGCACTCCCTGTTGAATTTGATTTTCGGCTGACACTCTGTAAGCCCACAAGTCTAGTGTTCACCAGGTAGGCCTGTCTCTGCTTTTGTTACTGGTACCTTACAATTTCCCAATCCACAACCTTTTGTATATCAGTAAGCTCACACTGTGCAAATAGGAGAAGGTGGTGTTATCAGAAACCTTGTGAAATAGAGGAAACCTCCCTGTTTCAAAAAGATACGTGAGCTTGCTCTGGCCAGTGTGATTAAGTGGTTATAGTACCAGTCTGTGCACTGAACGGTTGCAGATTCGATTCCTGGTCAAGGGCACATACTTGGATTGCTGGTTCCATCCCTGACCCTGGTTGGGCACGTGTGGGAGTCAACCACATCAACGATTCTCTCTCTCTCTCTCTCTCTCTCTCTCTCTCTCTCTCCCCCTCCCCCCCACCGCCTCTTCCTTCCCTTCCACTCTCTAAAAATCAATGGAAAAAATATCCTCGAGTGAGGATTAACAAATAAAAAAAGATGCATGAGCTAGTTGGCTTTTTAGTTCTTACATATGAAGTTAAACCTAAGGAAACCTGTGTCTCAAACCTATCTACCATGATCTCTTTTATACCTTGAAAGGCTATAACATTTCCCAGCTCTATAGAGTAGCATCCCAGAATTGTTATTAAGTTGCTTCCTTTACCCCAGGAAACAGAAATTGCTTTACGCAGTTCAGTAGAGACTTCATGTCTAAACAGATGTGTTTCCAGGTAGGCATGTAAAATGGATTCAAATTTGGATAGAAGAGGAAAGTTTCAGACCTTTTTTCTGAATAGAAGGGCACTGAGTATAATATATAATTTAAGGGAGCCTTTAAGAATGACCAGTAACACCTGCCTGGCTGGTGCGGCTCAGTGGCTGAGTGTCATGGTTTGATTCCTGGTTAGGGCACATGCTCAGGTTGTGGCCTTTATCCCCAGTAGGAAGAGGAGGCAGTGGATCGATGATTGTCTCTATCATTGATGTTTCTATCTCTATCCCTCTCCCTTCCTCTCTGAAATCAATTAAAAAAAAAAGGCACACATTAAAAAAAAAAGATGACCAGTAACTGTGATTTGATTATTGACAAAATGATTTTTCATCTTGTACTTTGTCCCATAAAACAACTTTCCACACCAGGAAGACCAGAATGTGTGGTGGAATTGAATAATGAAAACATTTCAGTAAGAAAGAAGGAAAGCAACCATCTCCTGAAAGTGAACTAAAAGTAATTTCCTTTCCCTCTGGATATATCTCCAAATATCAGATGACATTCTCTGGCCGTCTTTTTTGCCTTAAGGAGTCTTGGGGAGAGAACAAATCAGTTTTAATAGGCTGAAGTCCAGTCCACAAAGAGTACTGTTTGGACACACCAAAGGGATCTGACGTTTCCTGGAGCTGGGCACTGAGCTAGGTCCTTAGCTCGCTCATTCAGTCCTCACATCAGCCCAGGGAGCTAAGCTCTTAATTCCAGTTGCTGGCACAGCTGGTGAGCAATAGAATCTGGATTCAAACCCACAGTCTCTGCCTACGGAGCACATCATTTATGGCACAAACTTTTATTTTTCCAAAAGCCAACACAACTGTGACTACAGCAAAAACCTGAGTTTTGCTTTCTGACTGCTTTTCTTCCCCCCTCCTATTAGACTGCAAAGATCTGGCATTTCCCATAAAAGAGGAATGTGTTTATTATAAACTAGAGGCCCAGGGCACGAAATTCATGCACTGGTAGGGTTCCTAGTGGTTGCTGGCTGTCAGCTGGGGCCTACCTTCGTTCTGCACCACCCCCCTGGTGGTCAGTGCATGTCAGCGATCAATCGAACTCCCAAGGGTACACTTTGCATATGAGGCTTTTATATATACACTAGAGGCCCGGTGCACAAAAATTTGTGCACTGGCAGGGGAGGCGGGGTGGGAGGAGTGTCCCTCACCCCCACTTGTGCCCTCTCACAGTCTGGGACCCCTCGGGAGATAACCACCTGCTGGCTTAGGCCCGCTCCCCGGGTGGCAGATGGCAGGCCCGATCCCTCGGTGCCTGCCCCGCCTCCTTGGGTCACGCATAAGGCAGGGCCGATCCGGGGGTTGGGACGCTGCCCCGGGTCGGGGGCCGATCGGGGGGTTGGGACGCCGCCCCGGGTCGGGTCGCACGCCTGCCGCCCGGGTCGCAGATAGCAGGCCCAGATGGTGGCGATGGCGCTGTCCTGCCCTGCCTGCAGTATGCAAATTAGCCGCCATCTTTGTTGGCGGTTAATTTTCATATCGTGCTGATTAGCCAATGGGAGGCGTAGCGAAGGTACGGTCAATTACCATGTTTGTCTATTATTAGATAGGACTAGAGGCCCAGCACGCACGAAATCATGCGCAAGTAGCTCGCTTCCGCTTGTCGATGCAGCACTTTCTTTGATTAAAAATGAGTAGGCAGGCATCAAAGAAACAGTCTGTAATTTGAGGACTTAGAACCAATATACTAGTATTTGCTTGGCCTTGAGGTCCTTAAGTAGTGGTTCCCTCAGTAATGATACATATTTTTGTGAAATTAACCTTTCCTTCCATACACCTGTTCCCCACGTCAAGCACAGACCATATTTGATTATATAGGGTACTCAAATGGATTAGTTTCTCCCCCGGGGCTGCAAATCTAGGTCACCCTTTTGACATTCCTGAACTCTATTTACAAATGCCCCCTCCCTGCTAGAGAGCAGCAGGGGCCTTTGCCTTTTAAGAGCAGCCTGTGGTAATTGACACAGCAGGAAGAGAAAGAGGTCACTGAGACAGAAACAATAACAGCCGATAATGCTGAGAAAGAAATAGGAGCTTCTCTACATTTATCTGCCCTTGGAAACCAAAATAACTCTTTAAAAGAAAATGGGTGGGTGTTGCTGGGAGGAGGGCAACTGGAGAGCTGGAAGAGATGTGGGTGAAAACCTTGTCAATACTCCCTTTCTTCTGTCACAATAATAGGGACTGTTCATTTATTTCAGAGAGCTGGGACTTGGGAGTAGGGAGAGAGTGGGGAGGAGTTTGGTTTGTAGACCTTGTTCTAGACAGATGTTGGTCAAAGGGGGATGAGGTGTAGGTATTAAAAAATGTTCACTTGCCATGACTGGGCCTTAAACCCATGATTAGTGATTCCTCCATAGCATTCGCTAGCACTTGTGGCATACTCTTCTTGGAGTGATTATTTGATTTTGATCTGCCTCCCCTACTGGACCTTGAGTCTCATGAACACAGTCATATACTCC
>NW_005871060.1:4512424-4521035 GCF_000147115.1 Myotis lucifugus | reverse complement strand
CAGGTCAATGGGGAGGTTGCGCGCCACCCTGTGATGCACAGAGCAGGTCATCAGGGGGTGGGGCGCTGCCCTGTCACACACAGAGCAGGGCCAATCAGGGGGTGGGGCAGTGCCCCCCCCCCATCACGTACAGAGCAGGGCCCATCAGGGGGTTGGGGAGCTCCCCCCTGTCACTCACAGTGTAAGGGCCGATAGGGGAGTTAGGGCACCGCCCCCTGTCACACACACAGCAGGGCGGATCAGGGGGTGGGGGCGCCGCCCTCTATCACCCACAGAGTAGGGCCAATCAGGGGGTTGGGGCGCCGCCACTGTCACACTCAGGGCAGGGCCGATGGGGAGGTTATGGCTCTACCCTGTCACACACAGAGCAGGGCCCGTGGGGGGGGGGGGGGTTGGGGCGCCACCCCCTGTCACACACAGAGCAGGGCTGATCAGGGGGTTGGGACGCCACACCCTGTCATACACAGAGCCGCAGGGCGATCAGGGGGTTTGGGCGCTGCACCCTGTCATGCTGATCTGGTGCCAGGAGGCCTCACGGCTCCGCTGATCCCGGTGCTGGGAGGCATATTACCCTTTTACTATATAGGATAGAGGCCTGGGGGCCGGCTGGTTTGCCCTGAAGGGTGTCCTGGATCAGGGTGGGGGTCCCCACTGGGGTGCCTGGCCAGTCTGGGTGAGGGGCTGAGGGCTGCTTTCAGGCTGGCGGTTTTGACTGCTTTCAGGCTGGCGGGAAGCTTCCAACCACTCCTTTTTTTCTTTTTTTTTTTCTTCTGGGCCAGCTTTAGCTCTGGCTCTAGCTCTGAGGCTTCTACTGCTGGTTTGTTTGCCGTTCTATAATCGAAACAATGTATAACTTCGGCTCTGAGATCCCAGCCGGCTATATTTGTTAGAATGTTTCAAACTGCCAGCTCAGAGGCCGGCAAGTCAGGCGGGGAACGTTGGAGTCTGCAGTCACGGGAGCAAGCAAGCCTCATGTTCGCTTCCAACTGCCTGGCTGCCGGCCGCCATCTTGGCTGACAGTTAATTTGCATAAGGATACGCTGATTAGCCAATGGGAAGGGTAGCGGTCGTACGCCAATTACCATTTTTCTCTTTTATTAGTGTAGATAGATGGGTATACTTTTTGAGCATTGCCTGTTCGTTTCTTTTTAGGCAGGTTCTTTTGACACAGTAGGAAAGATAGCCTCTGGCAGCCCAAAGCCTCCATCTCCGTGGCTTGTGATATACAAAGGAAAGAGAAAACCTCTCACAATATCCAGATCCTGCTCACAAAGACAACTCCGACTGTCTCTGTTTGGATCTTGTGCCTACTATCTGATGGAGTTCTGTGCCCAGAGACGTAGGGTACCAGGACTGGCTGCCCAGCCTGGGTGCCCACCCTACCTGGGGAGAGCATAGTGATTTTAAGCCTCAGCAGAACCACATGGAGTGTTCCCCCAAAGGACGGGGTGCAGTTTAGAGAAGAGGGGAGAAGAGTGAGCCAACACAGCTCAGTCTCTCCTGTGGATCACAGCAGGGAATTGACAGTACCAGGCAGGGCTTGGGACTGGAGAGAAGCCCTGGGTGTTAACAGGAAAATGCTAATAGGAAGCCCACTTTATCCCAATGGCTGTAAATTATGTCATCATGAGGGGCACCTGTCCGTCAAGGAGCTGGGTTTTAGTGTCTTCACTGCCACTTACTGTTAGTGAAATCATGTCACCTCTTTCTGCCTCCATTTTCCCATCTGAAAAATGAGAAGGTCAAAAACAACAACAACAAAGCCAATGAGAGGTTAGGACTAGATGGCCTCTAATTTCATTTCCAGCTCTGGAAGCCTGTGACCCATCTACCTTTCCCATAGATCTTTGTATGTTACCTACATGTCTTCAGAAGGAATTGAAAAAGTTGGATAAGCACCAAACCCTTGAAGAAAGATGAAAAAATTGGGGCCTATTTATATTTGGGTATCTTTTGTAGAGTTAAATTCATTTCTAACCTAGAGAAAAGTCGATGCAGCACTTTCTTTGATTAAAAAATGAGTAGGCAGGCATCAAAGAAACAGTCTGTAATTTGAGGACTTAGAACCAATATACTAGTATTTGCTTGGCCTTGAGGTCCTTAAGTAGTGGTTCCCTCAGTAATGATACATATTTTTGTGAAATTAACCTTTCCTTCCATACACCTGTTCCCCACGTCAAGCACAGACCATATTTGATTATATAGGGTACTCAAATGGACTAGTTTCTCCCCCGGGGCTGCAAATCTAGGTCACCCTTTTGACATTCCTGAACTCTATTTACAAATGCCCCCTCCCTGCTAGAGAGCAGCAGGGGCCTTTGCCTTTTAAGAGCAGCCTGTGGTAATTGACACAGCAGGAAGAGAAAGAGGTCACTGAGACAGAAACAATAACAGCCGATAATGCTGAGAAAGAAATAGGAGCTTCTCTACATTTATCTGCCCTTGGAAACCAAAATAACTCTTTAAAAGAAAATGGGTGGGTGTTGCTGGGAGGAGGGCAACTGGAGAGCTGGAAGAGATGTGGGTGAAAACCTTGTCAATACTCCCTTTCTTCTGTCACAATAATAGGGACTGTTCATTTATTTCAGAGAGCTGGGACTTGGGAGTAGGGAGAGATTGGGGAGGAGTTTGGTTTGTAGACCTTGTTCTAGACAGATGTTGGTCAAAGGGGGATGAGTGTAGGTATTAAAAAATGTTCACTTGCCATGACTGGGCCTTAAACCCATGATTAGTGATTCCTCCATAGCATTCGCTAGCACTTGTGGCATACTCTTCTTGGAGTGATTATTTGATTTTGATCTGCCTCCCCTACTGGACCTTGAGTCTCATGAACACAGTCATATACTCCCGGGCATGGAGCTGAGCTCATGCTTGGCTTCTAGAGGAGGCACAATACCTAGATACTGCATTTTCAAACGGAAGATACCCTGGACACTTGCAAAGGGCAGCATATCACTGATGGAAAAGACAGGTTTGGGTTGGCTGCAGTCCTTCAGGAGGTTTTTCATTATGGAGACTCTCTTAACTATGAATTAGGAAATAAGGGCCTGTAATCTGTCCATCTCTCATGCCCAGTGTCCTGCCAAAGTGCAGCACTCTATTAAGAGTGGTCAGGAAATGTGGAAAGGGCCTTAAGCAATAAGGCTGGAGTTTTAACAAAAAACCCCAAAGCTCAAGAAGTATTCATTTTAGAGGAACCGGTCACTCCTCGTCCACTGCTATAAAATCTCAATGGGAAATTTTCCCAATCTGTTTAGTACAGAAAAGGGGAAGCCAACTCTCCTGTGACGGAAGGAAGCTGAAAAGACGAATGTTCTACTAAACCATGTTGTTGCTATATCTCAAAACCAATCTTAGAGGCTAACTTCCCAACTATATGCGCCCCTGCAATCTAATCTAAGGCCTATGAGTGGTTTTTCTCACCCTCAGAGCACAAAGATTGGTTATATTTGAAATTGTCCTGGCTGCACATCATCCAAGAGGCATCCTCCCTCCTCACTTAACTACCTAAGAGCCACAGAGCATATCCCTTCCTTTGCCAAAGGAGCTCATAGCAGAGCAGGTGATTTTATTTCACAGTTCCCTGGTGCTGCTAGAATTCACTCTTTCAAGGTCTGAATCCCTCCAGCCCACTCAGTTATGCTTGTTTTTCCAGTCTGGGACTTCCAGGTGTACCCTGGCTTCCTGGTCAGGCAGGTTTCATAACTGCATTGAGTCCATCTCTCTAGGATGATTTAAAAACCAATTAAATACCCACATTATTCAGCAGTTACTAGGGACCAAATACTGTAGCAAGCTCTATTCCCATGAGACAGGCAGTATCACTGCAAACTGCACAGAGAGGAATTCCCAGCACAGATCTGTCTTAATTCTTAGATGACATAGGATGAAACTGAAGATCTAAAAGACTGTTACTGACTCCAAATCACAGAGACGGGGCCGCATTCAAACCCAAGTTTTTGGATACCAAACCTGGGTTTCACAACACTGTAGCTTCTGTAGCCAAAATCTAAATTTCCTTAAGAAAAGCACAGATGTGAGGATCCTTGTAAACGTCCAACTTTAAGAATAGATCTTTTCTTTCTCCCTAGAGCAGCGGTTCTCAACCTGTGGGTTGCGACCCCTTTGGGGGTCGAACGACCCTTTCATAGGGGTCGCCTAAGACCATCAGAAAACACATATATAGCTGTAACCCGTTTGGCTCAGTGGATAGAGCGTCGGCCTGCGGACTGAAGGGTCCCAGGTTCGATTTCGGTCAAGGGCATGTACCTTGGTTGTAGGCACATCCCCGGTAGGGGTGTGTAGGAGGCAGCTGATCGATGTTTCTCTCTCATCGATGTTTCTAACTCTCTATCCCTCTCCCTTCCTCTCTGTAAAAAATCAATAAAATATATTTTAAAAAAAAGAAAACACATATATAATTACATATTGTTTTTGTGATTAATCACTATGCTTTAATTATGTTCAATTTGTAACAATGAAAATACATCCTGCATATCAGATATTTACATGACGATTCATAACAGTAGCAAAATTACAGTTATGAAGTAGCAACGAAAATAATTTTATGTTTGGGGGTCACCACAACATGAGGAACTATATTAAAGGGTCGTGGCATTAGGAAGGTTGAGAACCACTGCCCTAGAGCCTGTATTTTCTCCACAAATATTATGGCACAATTTTTAAAAATCTTGGTATTCACCCTTTGAAGGACTACTACCTTAGCTAGATACTTTGCCAACCTCACTCGCATTTCTGAGCCTTTTCTTTTTTCTTTTTTAAAAAAATATATTTTTTTTTGATTTATTACAGAGAGGAAGGGAGAGGGATAGAGAGTTAGAAACATCGATGAGAGAGAAACATCAATCAGCTGCCTCCTGCACTCCCCCCACTGGGGATGTGCCTGCAACTAAGGTACATGCCCTTGACCGGAATCGAACCTGGGACCTTTCAGTCCACAGGCCGACACTCTATCCACTGAGCCAAACCGGTTAGGGCTCTGAGCCTTTTCTTACACAATTACCCAACTGGGAATCTGTCAAGTCATTTTTCCAGTGCCTTGTTGCTGCCACCTCCTCCATGATGCCCTCTTGACCATGCCAGACCGCATGCCTCACCAAACATCTCTCACACACACAGTATTTTTTTTTTTTTTGTAGGTGGTGTTACGATTGAATGCTTTCTGTCTTCTGTCTTCGTTCGGTCTGTTCTATCAGATGCAACTTCTTCTCTAAGGCACATACTGTTGGCCAGAATGTAAGCATTCTAGCTATGATGGTTTTTTTCTTAGTATAGCTCAGACCAATCCTACCTGGTAAACTTAACCAAGGAGGCAAAAGACTTGTACACTGAAAACTACAAAATGTTGCCAAGAGAAATTAAAGAAGACACAAATAAACGGGAAAATATCCCATGTGCATAAATTGGAGACTTAATATTGTTAAGATGTCAATAATAACCAAAGTAATCTCCAGATTTAATGCAATCGCTATCAAAATCCCAGGAAAATTTATTGCAGAACTAGAAAAATCCAATCCTAAAATTCTTAAGGAATCTCAATGGGTCCAAATGTCCAAAACAATCCTGAAAAAGAAAAACAATGTTGGAGGTCACATACTTCTTGATTTCAAAACTTATTATAAAGCTACCATGCTCGCCCTGGCAGTTGGTTAGAGCATCGTCCTGATGCACCAAGGTTGCAGGTTTGATCCCCGGTCAGGGCACATACTAGGTGTACCGGTTAATAATGTGGATTTTTTTCAATAGATGGGAGTTACACATATGTTGATATATATGTGATTTGATATGTATGCTATTTTGTTGTATTGATAACAAGCTTCAAAGCTTCATATGTCAAATTTTCTGAAGGTATTAACATCATAGATATTTTTACACTTAAAAATGTCGAATTTTGTGCCAAAATAAGAGCATTTGCGGGAAGTTTTAATTCTTTATTTTGAAGAAAAATGCTGCTGAAAGTTATTGTATACTTTGGGAAGCTTATGGTGAACATGCTCCATCTCAAGATACTTGTGAACGCTGGTTTAAACGCTTTAAAAGTGATGATTTCGATGTGAAAGACAAAGAACGTCCAAGTCAACCGAAAAAGTTTGAAGACCAACAATTACAAGCATTATTGGATGAAGATGTGTGTCAAACTCAAAAACAACTTGCAGGAAGATTAAACGTTGCTCAGTAAACACTTTCCGATCGTTTACAAGCAATGGGAAAGATTTTAAAGGAAGGAAAATGGGTGCCATATCAACTGAATGAAAGACAAATGGAAAACCGAAAAGTCATCAGTAAAATGTTGCTTCAACGGCATGAAAGAAAGTCTTTTTTTGCATCGAATTGTGACTGGTGATGAAAAGTGGATTTATTTTGAGAATCCCAAATGCACAAAATCATGGGTAGATCCAGGTCAACCATCAACATCGACTGCAAGGCCGAATTGCTTCGGAAAGAAGACAATGCTCTGCCTTTGGTGGGATCAGGAAGGTGTGGTGTATTATGAGCTTTTAAAACCAGGTGAAACCGTTAATACTGATCGCTACTGACAAATAGTTAATTTGAACCATGCTTTGATCGTGAAATGACTATAATGTTCCAGAAGACACGGCAAAGTAATTTTGCTTCACGATAATGCACCATCACACACTTCAAAACCAGTTAAAGACACGTGAAAAGATCTTGCCTGGGAAGTATTAACCCACCCGTATTCACTAGACCTTGCTCCTTCAGATTAGCACTTGTTCCGCTGAGCAGCACTTCAAAATGTACGAAGAAGTGGAAATTGGGTCTCTGAATGGTCTGCCTCAAAACAAGAAAAGTTCTATTGGGACAGTATCTACAAATTACCTGAAAGATGGGGGGAATGTGTAGCTAGCAATAGACATTACTTTGAATAAAGCACGTTTGATGTTTCTCTTGAAATTACCATGTTTTCTTTGATTACAAAATCCATACTACTAACCGGTTAATGGCTAATCCGCATTAACTGGTTAATGGTTGATCTGCATTTTTAACCAGTTGTAGTGGTTCTCAACCTTCTGGCCCTTTAAATACAGTTCCTCATGTTGTGACCCAACCATAAAATTATTTTTGTTGCTACTTCATAACTGTAATGTTGCTACTGTGATGAATCGTAATGTAAATATCTGATATGCAGGATGGTCTTAGGCGACCCCTGTGAAAGGGTCATTCGACCGCCAAAGGGGTCGCGACCCACAGGTTGAGAACCGCTGGTAATGGTTGATCCGAATTATTAACCGGTTAAGGGTTGATCTGTATTAACCAGTTAATCGCATTATTAACTGGTTAATAGTTAATCCACATTATTAACCAGTTAATACGGATCAACCCTTAACCGGTTAATAATGCGGATCAACCATTAACCGGCTAATACTGTGGATTTTGTAATAAAAGAAAACACGGTAATTTCAAGAGAAACATCAAAAGTGCTTTATTCAAAGTAATGTCCATCGCTAGCTAAAAAAATAATCAGCTTTGCTTGTCAACATAATGGCACCCCTTCACGTTCACATTATAGAATTTGCAAGCTGAAAGGAAGAATGATTAGCTCTGCTTCCGAGTCAAGTTGGGTCAGGGCGAGTTAGAACTAGAACTCCGAGACCCTGGCTTCCAGCGATGAGCCCCTTTCTTCTGCTGCCTGCCTGCACGTGCAGC
This sequence comes from Myotis lucifugus, assembly GCF_000147115.1. Classification (NCBI taxonomy): domain Eukaryota; kingdom Metazoa; phylum Chordata; class Mammalia; order Chiroptera; family Vespertilionidae; genus Myotis; species Myotis lucifugus. Next base: position 4,513,349 of record NW_005871060.1, on the reverse strand, counting down.
GCACCCCTCTCCGCATTTCCGTGCAAGCAGGGCTCTCTCTGGACAGCTCTAAATTATCTGCATTAGGAGGCGAGGAATGAGCAGGCACGACGTTTTCACAGGTGAATTTCCTTAAGACGTCCTGGGTGATTTTTTTTTCTAAAGCCCTATTCTCAATGGTGCTGACTTTAAGGTACTGTTCCATTAACTGAGGGCTGAGGAGACAGCCCACGAGCACAGCGCCTCGCTGAAAATTTGCCATAAAAAGAGTTGCGCAGCTGATGGGCTGCGCGGTGGGCAGGGCACTGTTGGTTACTAACCAGCCCCCAAATAAAAGGCACTAATGGAGCACCTACTGTGTGTCTAAGAGCTGAGCGGCTGCCTTCTATCCTTTCACAGGCCCAAAGAGCCCTACGAACCTGCAGACACCGGGAGTTCTGATTCTCATCTCGGATCTGGCCTTGAACTTGTGTCGAGGTATTTTAAATTCTTCAACATGGTGGCCTCAAAAGTAAAAAAAAAAAAAAGGGTTTTCAAAACGGAAAGGTAATTTTCTTGTGAGCCGCTCAACAGGCTCCCTGTCCCGGGAGCCTCAAACTCCTCAAACCACCCCCCACCCCGCCCCCCGCCCCGGGTCCAGGCTGCCGACCGCCGGCCCAGCGGAGCCAGGGCGGCGGAGCCAGGTCGCCGGGGCCGAGGGGGCGCCTTTTCTCTTTTAAGAGCCCCAAGGGCGGACCGTGATTGGCTGTAGCTATGCAGGTCTTTCCTCCGAGAGCTGCCTCCCCCGCCGCCCTCCGCGCGCGCCTGCCTCCCCCCAGCCCCCGCGCGCCCCCTCCCGCCCCAGCGCGACCCTCTTCCTCGCAACCGAGTTCAACCCCGGCAGCGCCATGGGGGAGGAGCCAGCAACAGATGCCAGTCTCCCAGGTGTGCATCCTTAGGCCAAGCT
>NW_005871060.1:4462479-4511126 GCF_000147115.1 Myotis lucifugus | reverse complement strand
CTCTGCCCCAGTACTAAGCTCGGGTGTGGCAAGCAAGAGACCCCTCCAGGCCCGGAACCCTCTGATCGTGCGGGCAGGGCTATTCCACAACCTGTGGCTCTCCGCCACCCTCCTTCCTAGCAACTGCCGGCTGCGGCAGCGAGGGAGCTCAGGTGTCGACCTCCCCCCCAATTCCTACCCCTTCTCTCCGCCTCAGGGCCTCTCTGCTTGCCCTATGTGATTCCAGTCGCTGACCTATGAACCACCTGAAAGACCCCCCCAGTCCCAACTGGTTTTGGCCTCCATCACCATCCCGGCCGTAGCTAGGGCTAAAGGCGCAGGCATTGACATCCTGGGCCAAGACACAGACCAAGTACTTCAAGGAGCTCTTCCAGCGTCGTTTTGAGATCATCAGGGAACAGGGCCAGGAGAAATAACAACCTTTTATTTCCAGAGGGGAAGAGGAAGGAAGAAGTAAGACCTCTTTCTGCCAGCTTCAGTGCTAGGTTGATAATGATTTCCTTGAAATCCTGCAGACCCTGCTCCTGTAGACCTTGGGTACCTCTTAGGGGGTGTGGCTGAGGCGGGATGCAGAGTCGAAAAATGGTGAGAGGGGCATAGGTCTTTGAGAATCATGAAAACGTAAAGTCCCCTAAAGCTTTGGGTAACCCCTGCTCAGCCCTCCCCCACTTAATGCAGCCCCTCACTTCTGTGTTCTTTTCGCCAGGGTCTTTGTTTTGCTTTGGTTTAATTTTGGTCTGTCTTCCTTCTTATCTCCAAATGACTAAATTGTAAGATGTCCAGCCGTTAATTGGTGAACACACTTATACCCTGCCAGCCAAAGCCTTTAGTGCCCCAGAGCCTCCATGGTGCTCTTCCCTCCCCCTCCAGGGGCAGGACTGTTGGACTTCAGGGCCCATTTGCCTGGGGGAGGGGGGATTGGGGCTTGGCCTAATAGCTGATATGTCAGAGAGAGCTCTGGGAGACGTGAGCACTTAAAATATTATCTTACATGTCTGGGGCTCCACAGGGCCACCGGCTCCACTCCCTGCAGCCACTGAACCCCAGTGACTCTGGCATTCCACCAGGAGCCACAAGGCTAAGGCCTCCTCTTCAGGTTTGCTAAGTTATCTCTGCCCTGTCTTGGCTGCTCTCTGTGGTGAAGGCAGAATCTTTGTTTTGAAAGACCTTGGCCAGAGGACACCATCCCTTGGCCCCAAATTCCTCCAGCTTCCTGGGAGAAGTTAACACGCTGAAGGAATCTGGTTTCCTCCTTGTGGGGATGTAGCCAAATCCCATCCTTGTACCTCCTTGCATAGTCTTCTGCCTTAGCCACTTTTCATCAGCTCCATTCTCTCTCTTTTTGAAAAAATGTTTTTATATTGATTTCAGAGAGAGGAAGGGAGAGGAGAGAGAAACATCAATGATGAGAGAGACTCATTGATCAGCTGCCTCCTGTATGCTCCCCACTGGGGATTGAGCCTGCAACCCAGGCTGGTGCCCTGATGGGGAATCGAACTGTGACCTCCTGGTTCATAGGTCGATGCTCAACCACTGAACCACACTGCCCTGGCTCCATTCTCTTAATTTGATTAACTCCCTACCTGTGCTTCAGTGCATCCTTTCAAAAAGAAAGAAAGAAAAAATAAAAATAGCAGGCAGTGGTGGATGTTATAGTTTCTAGTTTCAAAATTGTGACTTAGGAACATTCCAAACAAATGAATCTTATCTGATGGATATCTTGTGGGAGAAGAAATGAGGGACAAAGACCTGCTAAGATGGGTTGTGCTGTGGCTAGGATATTTAGGGCAACTGGAAGGCCAGGGGCACCATCCACTCAAGGTTATTTTCAGAGAAAGCTCTGTTTCCTTGACCCACAAACCCCTCCCCTCCCTGGATTCTCTTTCACCCGCTCCCTCACTGGCTCTATCTAGCTTTAGAGCTGAATTCCTGCACCAGTAGGATGTTTATCCACTTCAGGGACCTCAGCTGTTAAGGAAATAGGCTTAGCCCATCCACTGCTTGCCGCCTCCCCAACCCAGGTGAGGTTGCCCTGGAAACAGGCATCCATGCAGTGCATCCAGCAGAGGATGTTAGGTGCGCAGTGTGCGGAGAGTCATTTGCATGGTGGTAAAATGTCATCCATGAGAGATCCATCAAGTCGTTCAGTCCAACCTCCTCCAGGGCCTAACCCCCACCTTTTCATGGCTGTTCTTGGGGCTAGAGCAGGTTATTTTCCTTATCGTCGCAGTGTTCTGAGTGGGCAAGCTTAGAACGGAATGCTCTTGGTGCCCACAGGTCCTGAAGGGTGAGTTTATGAGTTTCAAGAACAGAATGCAAACTTCAGTTGGAGGAAAATTTTAACCTGAAGGCTTGAGCTCACAAAAGTGCCTGCTTTGAGGGTTTGGGCCCAAGGAGCGGCTAGTACGTGCCCTGAATCCCAAGAGGAGTAGAACCAGGGGAGTAAGGAGCAGCCGTCATGGTATCAAAATAGAATTCCTGGGAGGTTTGCCCCGACTTGTGTCCAGGCCTTCCGATTCTTGGTTTCCAGAAATGTCAGGGACTTCTCTGCTTTCTCTGGAAATGTCACCCACGTCCTGATCAGGGGTAAAGGCAGTGTCTCATGGTGACCTCATGGGTTTTGTCCCTTCACAGGACAACTTCAGTGACAGTACCAGGCATGCAAAACAGTGATTTGCTCCCTTCTTTCATCCTGCCCAGGGCAAACATGGCCATTTCTAGGCCAATATAGGATTCTTTGGCATCCCTGGTGCTGGAGCAGCTGGCCAATCCTGAGTGGGATTCAGCCTATGGAGAGGAAGCTGAGAGGTAGCAGGAATTAACAAAGCAGCCTGGGGCCAGGGAGGTCAGGAGAGGCTGGGGTTTGGAAAGTGCTGGTTGATCAGTCATATTCTGGCCAATACTGAGAGATGAACTGTCTTGTGTCAGGCATTGGGTGACCTGCATCCACCACATGGGAGGGTCCTGATGTCTGCTGGGTTGTGGTACTTTTTCTATCAAGTCCCTAAGGTTGTTAAGGAGACCAAGAATGTGTGGTCATGGACTGTAGGGAACGGCTATAGGGTTAAGCCTTGGACTGACCTGTTGGCAAAGCCACAAACAAGTTCCAGCTTAGAGGGCACAGCCCTCTTAGCATAATTAAGCTTGACCTTATGATGTTCCCTAGATCCTTCCTGGGAAGCTAATGGGCTGTGGGAGGTGCAGCAAGTGCTGCCAAAACAAGTGAAACTCATAAGAACATTGTAGCTATGGTGACCACTACCTTGTTTACCTCTGGCTGTAAAATAAAGGCTCAGCTTGCTGTGTGGATCCCTCTCTCTCTGGCCTTAGCCAGGCTCAGGAAGATCCACCCAGACCCAGTTTATTCTCTTCGTCTGTCTTTTCTTAAATCCTTCGCAGCCCCCCTCAGGCTCACCGAACCCTTGGCTGAGCTGGCCCGCCACAATGGACGTCTGTCTTGCCTCCAGATTTTTAGAGTGAGAAAGGCTCCAGAGAGAGACATCTGAATATGAATTCCTCTCTCCTACTTAACTTACCAGCTTCATGGCCTTGGAGCGATGAATGGCTTTAAACCTCAGCTTTCTCATCTATAAAATGGGTATATTAACACTACTTGCTCACAAAGTGGTGAGAATTAAATTAGATAATATATGACAGCAATACAATCATAGTAGGGGACTTTAATACACCATTGACATCATTGGATAAATCTTCTAGACAAAAAAATCAACAAGGAAACAGCAATCTTAACTGACTCACTAGCTCAGATGGAACTAATTGACATCTTCAGAACATTTCACCCCAAATCTATAGAATATACATTCTTCTCAAGTACACATTGGACATTGTCAAAGATAAACCACATGTTAGGACATAGACTAAGTCTCTACAAATTCAAGAGGATTGAAATCATAAATTAGATAATATATATAAATTACTTAGCACAGTGCCTGGCCCTTGGTTGGTGTATAGTAATTGTCAGCTGCCATTATTATTATTGGACCTAATACTGGCTGTGTTTCTTTAGTGGAAGGGAAAAAGGTCTTTCGTGTTTTTCTTTGGGGACTGTTGCAGTAGAGACAGGGCCAAATCATTTTTCTAAATCTTTTAGGATCTCAGTTTTGATCCTCTCACCCCCCCCCCGCCCCCACCGTCTCCTTGAGTCCTCTTTAAAAATTTTTTTAGATGCTCAATTAAACTACTAAAAAACTGAAAAATTTAAATAAATATTCCTTTTAAACCCTGTAATTGTCAGCCCATTGTTGTTGCCACTTTTGCACTTTTAATAAATGGTTAAGCACTGAAAGCCTTACCCAAGGCTGGAGGGCAGCAAAACCTACAGAATAGAGTGTGCTGCTGCTGGCTCTATCATCCCAACATGTATAAATATAGGTTGAGGTTAATATTATCAGCTCACTGTTTTTCTAAAAGTGGTCAAGGTCATTGCACACTATGCTGTGATCATGAAGTGAGAAACAGTGCAGCAGAGTAGAAACCGGGGCTGGAACCCGGCATGGCCACTTAGTTCAACTTCATACATGTCCCTTGCCAGTTTGTCCGCCTCAGTATTCTCGTTTGAGAAGTGGGGACAGTAATATTGAGTGGAAGTTGTTTTAAGAACAGGCATATACTAAAGGGTCTGCCAGAGAGCAGACACTCGATGCTCTGAGGCCTCGGCCGTGAAGCCTGCACTGACCTCACTGGCTGGCTGAGACGGCAGCACTTGTGGCTCAAATGGAAGGCACAGCCCTTAAGCCCAGATATTTGATCATAACGCCTTAGTTCTCACCTTACCTAGTTGTGTGTGTTGTATAAAATTGTAGTAATTGCTTGGAAAAGCCATGGATGGATTTACAAAAAGACACAGCCATGGTGGTTTCTTTAAGGTTTTACAAAAGACAGCATCATCTTTGGGTGGCATTATTCTTGTTGAGCATTTATTTTTATTTTTTTAATCCTCACCCGAGGATATGTTTCCATTGGCTTTTTTTTTTTTTAAGAGAAAGGGGGGGGGGGAGAAACATTGATGTGAGAGAGAAACATCTTTTGATTACCCCACACCCTTGCCCAGTACGCACCCCAACTGAGGATTGAACCTGCACCTTTTTGGTACCCGGGAAGACACTCAAATGAACTGAGCCACCTGGCCAAGGCGCTGAGCATTTATTTGGACATTCTGTAGTCTCTGGCATGCATGTGTCCATGTGTCCCTTTGCTGAGACGCGTCATGTTTCTATGGAAGTGCCACAGCCCTGGGACTAAGAGTATGGGCTTTGGAGTCAGAGGGTCTGAGTTCCAAGCCCAGCCCCCCAAATTCAGCCTTCAGCAGAAAACTCTCCCTCCTTAGCCTCAGTGCCCCCGACTGCACTATGAGGACAATAACAGTACAGCCAGCAGCTGGAGGGAAATGAAATAATCCAGAAAAGTTGGTCAGGATGCCGGCAAGCGTCTGTTAGCTTTCGCGTCTCAGTCACGCGTGCCCTCAGTGCTCCTGTCCTGCCTTCTCGCATTTGTCTCATCCTTTGAAGGCTGATGTTTGTTCCAGATTGCCCCCTGGTCATCAGAAAGCCCTGGCCAGGGCTAACAGCAGTTTGTCTCTGGTTTATTTCTCCTGGAAATGGATTGGTGGCCACAACAACAGCTGTCCTCCCCCATAAATGCCTGTTGTTTGTTCATTTTGTATGTGAACAGGCAGCCACATTCATTCATCCACAGTTCATTCATTTCTTCCATTCCAATGATGGTCAAAAGTGGCCGCACAGTAGTATCGCTTGGGGAGCCTTTAAACTTTTAGGAAGCCTTGGTCTGGTCGGGATGTACTGAATTGGAGTCTCTAGGAGTGAAGTTCTGGCTTTTTTTTTTTTTTAAGTCATTTAGGTATTTCTGATGTACAGCTGGGTAAGAATCATGATTTTGATTTTTTTGCTCAATAATATTTATTACTCACCCATTACCTGCTGGGCACTGGCGCCATCCCTGACTTCGTGGCACTCGGGCCAGCTAGAGAGACAGACAGGTGCACAGGTGGTAACTGCCAAGGCAGCATTGGTTACACAGCGCCAGCTCAGGGGGCTGGGAGGCTCCCGAGGAGGAGGTAGCCATTGAGCCGGGCAGGAGGCCCTTGGCTGGCTGGCCCCGGGGTGTGGGAGAGGTGGCATTGTAGCCACAGGGAACAGCATGAGCAGAGCTCCTGAGGGGAGAGAGACAGACAGGGAGATTCAAGGACTGATGGTTCGGCAAGTCTGCAGTGACCAGGGCCAGGAGGATTCAGTGGGGCCAGCAGGACAGGGAGGAGGTCAGGCTGTGGACAGGCTGCCCTTCAACCTCTGCCTGACTCTCGCCTCCTCCCCTCAGCCCTCCCACACACCACCGATTTCTGCTATGATAGAATGGCCTGGAGCCAGATTTCTAGACCAGACACTCGAGGGATGAGGGAGCCTGAAGTTTTTCAGGGAAGACCTTGGGGTATATACATTGGAGCTGGGCCCCCCAGGCTGCCTGCAGCTGAGGTGAGGGTAGGAATACTGTGTCAGCTGGGCATTTGATGCCACAGACTCAGGTTCTTCCCGCCTCTAAAATAGTAAAATGCCCCAAAGGGTATAACAGTACCTGAATACCACACCCAGCATGCCCCCCTTCTGGTCCCCTTCTTCCTCTGTTCTTGACTCTTTCCTGTGTTTCTAAAAGGTGTGTGTGTGTGTGTGTGTGTGTGTGTGTGTGTGGAGGGGGGTTGGGTGCTCTCACTTCATTTCCTTCCTTGAACCTGAGTTTGAGCAGCTGGTTCTCACTAAGCCACATTTCAGGGATGGTCAGTTCTGCTCCCCGTTTCCACAGTTGTTGGGGTCACTGCAGGGCCTGGTGCTTAGTAGCCCACATTTCAGGGATGGTCAGTTCTGCTCCCCGTTTCCACAGTTGTTGGGGTCACTGCAGGGCCTGGTGCTTAGTAGGAAAGGTTGGAGGGCTGTGGGTCAGGCAGGCTGTGGTCCGGGGACCAGCAGCATCAGCACCATCTGGGAGCTCTTTAGAAGTAAAGACGCTCAGACCCCATCCCGGACCTTCTGAATCAGAACCTGAGTTTAGTAAGACCTCCAGGTGATTCATCCACATGCTAAAGTTAGAGACGCTCACCAGCCCGCTGCCCAGCCACAGGCTGACCATTCAGAGAAGCTGGATGTGAGTGGGATTGGTCAACTCGTCCTGTTTCCCTTCATGGCCACCTCCCTTCTGCTTCCCCTCCAACTCCTCCCTGATTCCCTCCGACCCTCTGCCTCCTTGTAGCGTGTTTAGAACATGTCGGGATCTGCTTCTCTTGCCAACCAAAGGCTATTCCTAAAATCTTTCAGCTGGAGCAGCAATGTTTAATTCATGGGCTAGAAAATTAATTTTGTCCTCATAAATAGAGCTGGGGGAAAATAACAGGGAGGCTCTGTGCATGGCCCTGGGGAATTCAGCCTGTTTAACAGATGAACTGGCAAAGGTGAGGAGGCCTGGGGGAGGGCCACCTTCCACAGAATTGTGAAGCGAATTGTGTTAGTTAGGATGCTTTCGGCTGCATGTAGCACAAAACTCACCTTCAAATGGCTTCATTGATAGGGAAATTTTCTAATGTCACTGATAAGACGGACGGAGGCTGGCCACTTCTGGGATGACTCAGTGTCACCAGAGAGCAGGTTTTATGTCTGCCATGGTGCCCTTGTTGAATTCAGTTTCCCCCATAGTTACGAGATGGCTGCCAGAGTTCCAGGCAGCACTTGGAGTCACTGCAGTGTCATACAGAAGAAGAGGCTGCCCTTTAGTCTCATTTTCTCAGGGAGAAAAAAAATCTTTCCTGGTTGCCTCCCAGCTGATGTCTCCTCAAGTCTCACCTGCAATACTGTGTCCCAAGTCCCTTGTTAAACCAGCCATAGGCAAGGGATTCAGCCTAGTCTGGACTGGCCAGTGAGTTACATTGGGTTGGTGTGATGGTGGTGAAGAGCCAAACAAAACCCAGGCTTTGCTCAAGGAAGAAGAGGGCATGGCTGCTGGGGCAGCCAACACCTCTGCTCCAGGGGCTTCCTTTGCCCCCTCTCATGACCTTCTCATGACCTTCACTCTTTGGTGTCACCTCCATTCCCTGGAACGACTCTGGTTTCATATATATATTTTCCCATTGATTTTTGAGAGAATGGAAGAGAGAGAGAGAGAAACATCCACTGAGAGAGAGACACCAATTGGTTGCCTTTCCCCACGCACCCCGACTGGGACCAGTGATCGAACCTGCAACCCAGGTATGTGCCCTTGACCAGGAATCGAACTCGCAACCCTTCAGTGTGCGGGCCGACGCTCTAACCTGGCCAGGGGTCTGGTTTTTTATTTTAGTGTACTCTTCCCCTCTACTTGCTACCCCCTATGCTTGTCTCTGATCTTGCTGTCATTATAGTGAGTTGTCAATGTCTGCCTTTTCCACAAAGCGCTGAGCTATTTGATGGCATTTCTGCCTCCCTAGGACCCAGCACACAGCCTCTGCTCAACATACACAGTGTTGGGTGAATGAACGAAGGAATAAATGAATGAGTGAATTTAATAACTGTGTGGCCTTCCTTCCTAAGGCAGCAATTTTCAACCAGTGTGCTGCAAGCATTTTTAAAACATGTATTCCTGACTATTTAGTCAGGGCACTGACCTCTTTTCCCTTAGATTGTCAAATAGAAAAATGACATCAGCCAACACAATAGCCGTCTGGTGTGAATGAATCAAAATTATACTTTTTTTTTTTGTCAGATCAGCAAAATATTTTTTGGTGTGCTGCAGAATTTTAGTAATTAGTTTATGACAAAGGTTGAAAAATCACTGTCCTAAGGGAAGTTTGCATATTATCTCTTAACGTCAAAAATGTTTTTCCCCTGGTAGAGAACTTTCCATGTAATGTTCGGGGAAAGATTGGGGAGTGAGAGGCCTCTGTCAGTGCCCCAGAAATTGGCATGTCCTTCTGCACCTGTGTCCTCCCGGTGCGTCACCCTGACCCCCAGAGCTCTCTGCTGCTCTCCTGGGTTTTCTTGGCCTGAGGTGGGCTGGGGAGGTGGCTCTGGGCACAGAGAATGGGAAAACGAGTGACTTAGAGTGCATTCTCTCCCAAGGCTTTCCATGGCGACACCGTTTTCCCAGACTGATAGTTTTCTTGGTGGCTCATTTTCTTCATCTTTCAGGTGACACAGAGCCTCAGTGATGAAGTCACAGCCAGATTTCTGTTCTCTTGCCTCAAATTCTGCTTTGTGGGGCATTTAAAAGTCCACGTAACTCACTCAGCAAGTACTTTCTATTTGCACAAACAACCTAGAAAGAAGCATTTTACTTAGGAAGTTGCTATCCATGTGATCAGGGAAACAAAAACAATAGCTTTTGCCTAGAGAGTTTGGAAAACTATGTTAACGTGCAGACAGGGGAAAATGTATAGCAGGACTGTAGTGGAGCCAATTGTGGAAAATCTTCAAGTCAAATATGGCATGTAAAGTGCCCCCTAAGGTCAGTGCTTAAGCGATGTCTCTGTGGGTGGTGGTTGGGTGGCTTTATCAGGAGCTGGTCATCACTCTCCATATTTGTAGGTGACATTGATGTGGTGATTTTCTGAGAGTGAAATTTTCTTGAAATGGGGTGTGTGTGTGTGTGGGAATCTAATACCAATGGACTTGGAAATGAAGCTAGACAAGAATAGAGTTTAGAACTCAGTTTTAAATTTATTTTCTTCCTATATCACTGCCTGTTATATGAATATCATCATACACTTAAATTTGACTATGTTGGTTTCAGCCTGGTTCCCTGAAGAGACAGCGGCTTACAAATGCAACCTGTGACCCAGTGGGCAGGGTCATCTCCAATAGCATCCTCTTCCTCCTCATCGGAAAGCATTTATTAAGCCAACAACTAGTTCCTGATGGTCCTGAGCCAGACTCTGTAAAAAAACCCAAGACCCAGTCTGTGATGTGCCCTAGTACCATAACCAACAGTGTTCTCGTGGCGTGGGTAGATAAGGGAAACTACTCTTCTTGAAAAGTTCCGTGCGTGAAATTAGAAATGAATTTCTAAAATGCAACATGGAGTAGTTTTTCAATCCATTCCTCTAAAACATATGTCTTAATAGAAGCTTTTGCACATGGTTATAATGAAGCTCGTCTCTATTCTCAGCCTATGACTCAGTTGAGTGTCCCTGAAAGCATTTGTTTTGCCCTGGAGTCTCTATAAGCACCGGGAGATATTTATTAGCCAGTGTGAATAATGCCCACATATGTTTCCCCCTTACACCCACACCGCCTTCCCCGATCGAATCCATTGTGTTTGCCTCAGTAGCTCTTGAAAAGTGGGTGAGTCATGAACATTTTTGAGCTTTATTCAAATTACTCCAGGGTCTTGACTCCATCTGGCGCTCTGGAGAGAATTAAGTCACTATCCTCTCAGTATAGTATAGACTGGATATGAACCTAACCTTGGCATAGCTCCCATGAGGGTTGGATCAACCGCAGTTATTAGAGCTGATATTCCCTCATGCACCACTGTTGCTCTATCAGTTGTTAAAATAGCTGGTGCCTTTCAAAATACTCCTGGAATTCCCAACACCCCACGGGCTAAAGGGTCAATCAACTGTAAGGCTTAAACCTTCATTGGTTCTGATTAGTTTTAATTGGCTAGTGCCCTGTGTGTTGTCAAATATTTTTAATATCACCTCCGCATATGCATCCTCTTGCTATCATCTGAGCCATATAATCTTTGGCTTCTCTCACAATTCTATTCTAATTGAATGAGAACTTTTTTTTTTAATCTATCATTCTGGCTTAAATTTATATACTCGAAACCATGCAATGAAAGGTATTAGAGTCTAATCTAAATTCTGAGGTTTTAGGTAACTTGTCTGTCCTAATAAAAACTCCTTTTGTGATAGAGGCAATGTGTGTCTGAAAGGTGATTTTAATGTTCTGGTTTATAATTGCCTTTATATGAGATTTCCCCCTGAAAGAATTGGTATTAATTTTATCATCAGAAAAAAAAGACACTGTAAAAATAAGATTGTAGTTATTTCCTTTTGGTGTTAGCTGAGAAGACAAGGTGTGGAGCAGGGCACCACAAATTCAGGTGGATCTCTTAGCTCAAACTTCCCGGCCCCTAATGTTGTAAATGGTGTCTAGGCTCACAGGGTCAGCGCCACCCAACCCACACCCGAGGCTTGGTACAGGGAGTTGTTTCAGTGGAAGGAAATTTCAAACATACACAAAAGTAAAGATTGTAGTCTGTACTCGCCTACATCCTCTACTCGCCTGGAATTCTTTTTGTTTGTAACTTTTTACTTTGATATATAATTTTAGAAACATAGGACAGTTGTAAGACTAGTATAGGGAACTCCTATATACTCTTCCCAGACTAAACAATTTACATCTGGTCCCATTTGTTTTATTGTATTCTCTACGTGTATGTACACACGTGTATATTATTTTTTCTGAGCTCATTTGAGAATAAGTTGGAGACACCATGGCCTTTTATCTCTAAATATTTCAGTATGTATTTCCTAAGAATAAGAATAGAATCACGTAAAGTTATCAAAACCAGGAATTTAACCTTGATATTATCTGTTCCACAGTGGATAGTCAAATATCATCAGGTATCCTAGTTAAGTCCTTTATAGCTTTTTTTTCAGATTTTTTTTGTTATTGTTTGAAGTATTACAAATAGTAGTACATATGTCTCCTTTTTTTCCACCATTTGACCTTCCCCCAGCCTCTCCTACCCCCCGACACATGCCCTCAATCCCCCCCCCCCCCAGTGTCTTGCGTCCATTAGTTATGCTTTTATGCATGCATACAAGTCCTTCGGTTGATCTCTTACCACCGCCCCACCGCCCCCCCCCAGCCCCGCCTCTCAATTCTCCCCGGCCTTCCCGCTGTCGTTTGACAGTCTATTCGATGCTTTACTGCCTCGGTGTCTATTTTTGTTCATCAGTTTATAATGGTCTTTATTATCCATAAATGAGTGAGATCATGTGGTATTTTTCCTTCATTGACTGGCTTATTTCACTTAGCATAATGCTCTCCAGTTCCATCCATGCTGTTGCAAATGGTAAGAGTTCCTTCTTTTTTATAGCAGCATAGTATTCCATCGTGTAGATGTACCACAGTTTTCTAATCCATTCATCTACTGATGGGCACTTAGGCTGTTTCCAGATCTTAGCTATGGTGAATTGTGCTGCTATGAACATATGGGTGCATATATCCTTTCTGATGGGTGTTTCTGGTTTCTTTATATCCCAAGAAAATATAGCTTTTTTCCTTTTAGATTAGGTTGAAGCACATCCAGACATTGGCATCTGTAAATACCCAAGTATGGAGTGTCAGTTGGGATCTGTAAATACCCAAGTATGGAGTGTCAGTTGGGATCGTTCAGAGGGAAACCTCAGGACCCACCTTTCCCACCTTCAGCTCTTTAGGCTAAACAGCTTTGAGAGGCTGTTTTCAAAAGTGAAAAGGCTCAAACCTGAGAAAACTCCGCTGGCCTAGGATCAGTGGTTGGCAAACTGTGGCTCGGCAAACTGCGGCTCGCGAGCCACATGTGGCTCTTTGGCCCCTTGAGTGTGGCTCTTCCACAAAATACCGACTTCTGCGCATGGGCCACGAAGTTTCATTTGCACTGTACGTGCGCGCCCGCACATGGTATTTTGTGTCTTAACTGCAGTTCTGAACAAAACTTTGAAAACAGAATTATTTCATAACTAATTTAGAGGGGAAACTCGATCTCTGCTTGGGTTCAGGAGCAGTGAGGGCATTTCTGGGATGTGCTGTTCCCGCCTGGTTGGAGACAGGCTGGCTGAAGACTTAGATGTCTAATTAAATTCCATTTTCCATACATTTGGGGACATGTGCCTGATGTGGGCCAGGTGCTGGGAACACTACCCCCTCTCGCGCGCCCCCCCCCCCACCCTCCCGGAAGGACCAGCCCGACAGGAGGAGTAGTGACCATTATTCTCACTCCCTAAACAGGTGAGCACCTTTGGTGGTGCTGTCAGTCTGCTGTATAGAGATTCTGTTACCTTTCTTCTTTAGATTTGTTTTCTCTAAATGTGGAGGGTGATGACGTCCTGCCTAAGGCCCCTTTCATGTCTGAGGTGAGTGGCTTTACAATCACCTTCATTAGCGGAAGAGCAGACGCTGCTCTGATCAGTCATGGCCCTGCTTCTTGGGTGCCTGGAGACATGCAGCTCTGCTGGCGACAAGGCAGGGGTTAGGGGGCACCCTGGACCAGGCTCCTCTGCCCTGGGAGATAGAGGGCCCTTTGTGAATGTGTCTGACCTCCCACCAGTGATAACGGTGGGAAGACACCTGGCTCTAGGCATGAACTGCCTCCCAGGGACTGCAGAGGGCTGGTCCTAGCTCGCACCCTGTCAGCGTGGCCCTGTGACCTAGGAGGTCTATGGCCTGAGGGGGTGACCACCCACACCTAAGACAGTACTGTAAGAGGATATTTCCCTTCTTCCCGCTGTTTGTTCCTTGGAAAGGAGACACGCTTTCCGAGTTCTTTTTCTGTTTAGCTCTGGTGGTTGTCAATCCAGAGCTGGGCTTGCTTAGATCTGAAGCTCCTTCAGCCTTGCTTGTGGGGGCCGGAGTGGGGGGCACTGCTGGGCTTCCTTCCTTCAGCCTCGGGAGAGTACAAAGAGGAAGGGGCAGGGCCGAGAGCCTTCCAGACCCAGCCAGGTGGGAGTCCTCACAGGGAAGAAGAATGCAAAACACCGGAAGCAGAGCTCCCCTCGCCAGTGCCCAGACTGCCCCGAGGTGGGGCCTGCCCTGAGAAGCAGAGGCCCCCCAGCTGGTCTCTCAGGCCCTGGGGCTGCCCTCCGTCCAAGGGCTGGAGGGACAGTTTTGCATCCAGATCCATTTTTGCTGATTAGCTAAAGTGCTAGTCTCCCAAGTCTCTCCCTGGCCAGGGCCCTTCCCTAGTGGATCTTAATTGGGTTTATGAAAAAAAAAATACATTTTAAAGTGCAGAAGCAGTTCACCAGGCACCATGGTGTTGGCTGTTGGTGCCGAATAGGCACACTGGTGTTCTGATCTCTGCTTGGGTTCAGGAGCAGTGAGGGCATTTCTGGGATGTGCTGTCTCCGCCTGGTTGGAGACAGGCTGGCTGAAGACTTAGATGTCTAATTAAATTCCATTTTCCATACATTCGGGGACATGTGCCTGATGTGGGCCAGGTGCTGGGAACACACAGGTGAGCAAGCTACTATTCCTACCAGAAGATGGCCAGTTATAACCCAGTGTGATGAATGCCAGGACAGGAGGAGGCCTGAGGGGCAGGGTGGCTGGAGGAGGGGGCACTGTGATTCTTTTAATTCTACATAACAGTAACCCTATGAGCAGTTACAGTGCCCTGTGTCTTAACTGCAGTTCTGAACAAAACTTTGAAAACAGAATTACTTCATAATTAATTTAGAGGGGAAACGCGATCCAACAATTCATTTGGTGGCCAAATCTGACCGAACATACTTCTCCTGTTTATTCTGAATATCCACATGAATATGTGTGATGGATGATGGACCCATTATGAATATTGCTATAGGGCACAGCATTCTGTTACCTTTCTTCTTTTTTTTAATGTGTTTTTAAAAATCATTTTTAGAGAGAGAAGAATGGAGAGGAACATCAATCAGCTGTCTCCTGCTCACCCCTTACTAGGGATCGAGCCTGCAACCCCTGCATGTGCCCTAACCGGGAATCGAACTGGCAACCTTTCTGTGCACAGGACGACTAAGCAACCAATTGAGCCACCCTAAGGTTGGGCTGACCCTAAGGTTTTTTTTAAAACACACACCATATTTTTATTGATTTCAGAGAGGAAGGGACAGGGAGAGAGAGATAGAAACATCAATGCTGAGAGAGAATCATTGATTGGCTGCCTCCTGCACACCCCCTACTGGGGATCAAGCCCATAACCCAGGCATGTGCCCTTGACTGGAATCGAACCCAGGACCTTTCAGTCTGCAGGCTGACGCTCTATCCACTGAACCAAATCAGCTAAGGCCTGACTCTAAGGTTTTGAGGAGGGCTGAGGACTTGTCCTGGTTTCTTCTGCATTATGCATTGGAGGAAGTAGAGTGCAGAGAGGACTCACTCACCCAAGATCACAGAGCAGCCAGGGCTTGTACAAAGGTCCTCTAACTCCTAACCTTCTTAGGTGACTACCTCGAGAAGCACTGCTCCCTACACAGCAGCGATTTGGGTACTAGATGTGTGGACAGCTCTGGAGTGGGGATGGGCTGGGATAGCATTGCCCATGCATGCCCCCCTGGTGGCCGAGATCCACCGTCTTGGTGGACAGGGATAGGGTGTCAATCTCTTCCCTGGGCCCGGGCTCAGCCACCCTCACACTGGTGATAGTCAGGTTCAATTTAAGAGGGAGTGATGATTTAGTGTCTCTCTATCTACAAGATCTGTCATCTTGTCCAAAAGCCACCCCCTCGGTCATTTCTCACTGCTCTATTTCCCAATTCTGTATTCTTCTCACATCTTTTTCTCATCACTGACTTCTGGTCTGTGACCCCCAAGGTCTCCCAGACCAGTGAGAAAGATGTGCTTATAAATAATTCTGGAGTTGTGCAGGTTGGAGCCGGGTCAGCCTGTGTGTAGGCAGGATGTAGGTAGCCAACAGTGAGTAGTGATTTGAAGGACACAGGCCTTCAACAGCCCTCAAATTACCTTCTTCAGTTGTCCTAGCATTTACAGCAGGGGTTCTGGGCTGGGGGGTAGGTGCTTCAAGGGTCATGAGCCCCTGAAATAGATTTTGCATGTGCTGGTATTTTTCCTCCAACGGATTCTCAGTGGAGACTGTCTTTAAAAGGGTTAAGCACTGCTGGCCTGGAAGAAATCACATTAAACATGCCAGCGTTTCCTAAGAGGACAAACAGTAAATGAGTATTCGTTTATATGTTACCATCCATTATCCCTTAGTGCCGTGGTCGGCAAACTGCGGCTCGCGAGCCACATGCGGCTCTTTGGCCCCTTGAGTGTGGCTCTTCCTAAGCCTTAGGAGTACCCTAATTAAGTTAATAACAATGTACCTACCTATATAGTTTAAGTTTTAAAAATTTGGCTCTCAGAAGAAATTTTAATCGTTGTACTGTTGATATTTGGCTCTGTTGACTAATGAGTTTGCCGACCACTGCCTTAGTGTGTCTATAGCCAATACAGTCACTTTCAGGTTTCACTTAATGGATAGGATAATTAAGCTTTGATGGGATGAAGGGAAGTTTCAGGAGCTTCTGGATCCAGTAGGCCTTTATGGACCTCCCCCCCCCCCCGGAATGAGGGATCCCCCTTGGATTGTGGGACAACCCAGTACAACAGTACAACAAAGCAAAAGGTGTTTTTCATCTCTTTACTTAATTTACAATTTTTTCATGGTCTCCTCATCATGAATGGTACCTCTGAGGACCTTTCCCTGCCTCTGCTTAGCTCTGCTTGTTAATACTGGTGATAAGAATCCTAAGGACCCAGTGTATTAGTATTCTGTTGCTGCTGTAACAAATTGTCACAAAGTTAGTGACTTATCAGCAACAAAATTTATCATCTTGTGTCTAGTTGTCCAGCCCAGGTCTCCCTGGGTTAAAATCAGTGTGGACAGAGCTATATTCCCTTCAGGAGGCTAGAGGGGAGAATCGTTTTTTTGTCTTTTCCAGCTTCTAGAAGCTGCCTACATTCCTTGGCTCATGGCCCCTTCCTCCATCTGCAAGCCAGCAATGGCTAGTTAAGTCCTTCGCACATAACATCACCCTGACCTCCTCTGCTGCTTCTCATCCACTTTTAAGGACCCTTGTGATTACATTGGGCCCACTTGGATAAACAGAGATAATCTTATCATCTTTAAAGTCAGGTGATTAGCAACCTTAATTCCGTCTGCAACCTTACTCCCCCTTTGTCCTGTAATATAACATATTCACAGGTACGAGGGACCAGGGTATGGATATCTTTGGGTGCCCATTGTTCTGCCAAAGAAAACTAGTTTGCATTGATTCCTCTGGCTGTAGGTACCACCAGGACAGAAACACTCAGTTATGTATAACCTTCTTTTGAGGATAACTCGTCCTTGTGATGGGCACTTCAAAGGGTCATCCAGGTTCTCTGACCTCATCCTCCCCTCCCTGGGGGATGGTCCGGCCATTTCGTAGGCTCAGCCCACTGGCCAGGACCTGCCATGCTCCTGAGGACCTTCCAAAGGACATTTGCTGATGCTAATGTTTGACCACTCACCTCCAGCCAGTCATTGGGGTGACATGTTATTAGCAACAATTGGATGGAGGCATCTTAGGGTCTTGAAACTATTTGATTTACATTTTATTTGGGATAGGGGTACGGAGAGATCCTTGGCCTGCCTGGAATATCCCTTATGAATGTGTGTGTGCAACATGCATGTGAGCAGAGATGAGAGGACAAGAGGTGGGAAAACAGAGCACCCAACCAATGACAGTAGCAACAAAAACAGGTGCAAATCTATGCAAGAAAATGCAGAAGGGAAAGAGCCCCTGGTCATGTGCCCTGTGAGTCACATAAAAGTGACAGTAAGATGGGGGTGGATTCTTGAGGGGAGAAATGGGTCTCAAGGGGGCAGCATCAGCTTTGGGGTGGGGCTTTGCCTTGTTGAGCAGACTTTATTGGCTAATTGCATGGATTTAGGGCTTTTGCTGGTTTTGATTTTGTTTCCATCACTGGTTGGGAAAGCACCCCTACTGTGATTATGTGGAGTCTTGGCCCTGAGATTGGGGTGGGGAAGGTGGGAAGAAGGTGACCAAGAATCTTTCCCAGAAGCAGGACCAGCCACGTAATGTACAGGGTCCAGTGCAAAGTGAAAACATGAGGCTCTTGTTTATCAATTATTAGGAGTTTCATGATGGTGATAGCAGAGTATTTAAGCAGGGGCCTTTCTACATGTGAGGCCTTGTGTCACACATCCATGAAGCTGCCCCTGCCCAGAGTAAAGTACCCTGTGTGTGTCAGGGGCATTCTCAGATGTCACGAGTGATGATCTCTGAGGCCTGTTTTCCAGGGAATTGCCAAGACTGTGGGCCCTGGGCCTGAGGACTCACTTTCTTAACACAGAACTTTTTTAAAAAATATATTTTATTGATTTTTTACAGAGAGGAAGGGAGAGGGATAGTTAGAGACATCGATGCCAGAGAAACATTGATCAGCTGCCTCCTGCACACTTACTGCTGGGGATGTGCCCACAACCGAGGTACATGCCCTTGACCAGAATTGAACCTGGGACCCTTCAGTCCACAGGCCAACCTCTATCCACTGAGCCCAACCAGCTAGGGCCAGAACTTTTCTTAATTGCACTGGATGTTTGATGCTGTTTGAAAGGTACTTTGCTTCATCTGGGGGGAACCTACATTCTAGAGGCGGGAGTGGAGAGGGGGCGAAGAAGCCTTACTTTCGCTTCCAGTGTGTGAACTCAAAGAATTCTGATTCTGCCCATCCCAGTTCCTCATCTAATGGAGAGCATGCTACTGACTCCAACCTGACATCATGGGGCTTGTTGGGTTATCAGTGGTTCTCAACCTGTGGGTCACAACTCCTTTGGAGGTTGAACGACCCTTTCACAGGGGTCACCTAAGCCCATCCTGCATATCAGATATTTACATTAGGATTCATAACAGTAGCAACATTACAGTTATGAAGTAGCAACGAAAATAATTTTATGGTTGGGTCACAACACGAGGAACTGTTTTAAAGGACCAGAAGGTTAAGAACCACTGGGTTAAGTGCTCTGAGAGAGGGCCAAGACTGTGTCTGGCATGCAGGGGTTAAAATGAGGACCCTCGGGCCTCCACCCATCCTACAGGTCTCTGGCCAGAACTCATGGTCATGATGTCCTCAGAGGAGCGTGGGCACAGTTGCCAAGGACCAAGCCAGTTCAGGGTGGCCGACCAAGTGTTCTTGTTCCCCTGCTTGCCATTATCCGCCTCAGCACACTACACCCACACCCACACCCGTGGAGGTGCTTTTCTCTGCAGGACCCCAGAGCCAGAGACCTGAGCTTCCACAGCTCCAGTCTACCCGGAATCCATCCTGAATTCAGGTGGATTCAGCTCCCAGCCAGGTGTGAGGGAGAGAAGGCCTGGAGGTGGGGGCCAAGGGAACCATGTGGGAGGAAAGATAGACAGTTATAGCCTGTGATCGCCGCAAATTCATCCTGACTGATGTTTGCCAGTGCTTTCCCAGCTATCAGTTTACTGCCATTGCTGGCAACAAGCAGAAGCAATGACTTGGTGTTCCATCTCTTCTGTGCACCCCGCCCCCGCTGGGCTCAGCCGGAGGTGTTAATTAGCAGGGAAGTGGCAGTGGCAGGCTGCGGGAGGGAGGGAGTCAAGGGGCGCTAGCTCCTTGCTTAGAGGTTTTGGAATATGCCAGAGGAAACATCAGCAGCTCCAGAAGGGCCCGTGCGGCATCCAGGGCAGCTGGGCAAGGCCAAGAGTGGTCTGAGCCTAAGGGTTTAGGGACGGCTCCAGCCCTACCCTGGGTGCCACCATGAAAGCTTTGCTGATGGTTGAAGGGCAAATTCCTCTCTTCTCAAAACTGATCTTTCCTTTTAATTGGAATCCTGAGAAGACAGAGTGGGTGGAGAAGTGGGCAGGGTGAGAGAGAAGCCTGTGTTCTAGTTAAGTTTCCTCAGGCAATATATTTCTTTACCTACTGGGAAAAGCAGAGTGGAGGGAGTCCTGAGACCTAGGACTGCTTTCTTTTTTTTTTCTGAGTAATTGTATTTTACATCTTATAAGTTAAGTAATACTTGTTCATTGTAGATATTCTAGAAAAACAAATATGCAAAAGAAAACAGGTTACGTGCATCTCCCCATTTGAGAGAGACCTATTTTGGGCTATACCCTCCTAGACTTTTTTCTCTATGCATAACTATACTCTCACTCTCTGTAATTACAGTATAATCCTGTTGTCGGCTCTTTTTGTTTGTTGGTACATCGTAGACATCTTTCCATGCCCATAAATGTGGATCGTGGATTGTTTTTTAATGACAGGGTAGCATTCCAAAGTTTGGATATACTTAACCTCCTATTATTGGACATTTAGGTGGTTCTTTTGTTGTAGTTGTTGTTTTTTTCAACAATGCTACATCCTACTGGCTTCATCTTCACGCACACCCTTAATTGTTTCCTCAGAATAAAGTTTTCACAGGATACATTTCTATGTGCATTTTAAAGGTTTTAGACCAGTGGTTCGCAACTGGAAAGGGCATTTGGCAATTTCTGGAGACATTTCTAGATGTCTAGCTGGAGGGGAGGCTGCTACTAGTTCAAGTGTACAGAAACCAAGGTACCCTAAACATTCCACAATTACAACATAGCCCCCAAATCAAAGAATTATCAAGTCTAAAATGTCACTTAGCGCCAAGGTTGAGAAAGTCTTCTTAGACACATAGATTCCCCCCTCCCCCGGCTTTATTGAGATATAATTGACACATAACATTGTGTAAGTTTAGGGTGTATAGCATGTTGATTATTTTATACATATTGCAAAATGATTACCACCAATAGCTAACACCTCCATCCTATCACATGGTTATCATTTCTTTTTGTGTGTGGTGAGAACATTTAATATCTACTCTGTTAGTAACTTTCAAGTATCCTATATAATAAAAGGCTAATATGCAAATTGACCGAATGGCAGAATGACTGGTCACTATGGTGCGCACTGACCACCAGGGGCAGATGCTCAATGCAGGAGCTGCCCCTTGGTGGTCAGTGTGCTCCCACAGGGGGAGCACCACTCAGCCAGAAGCCCTGAACCGGACATTCCCCGTGGGCTCCCAGACTGTGAGAGGGCACAGGAGGGCTGAGGGATCCCCGATTGCATGAATTTCATGCACTAGGCCTCTAGTTTATAATAATAGTAGTAAAAGCATAATATGCTAATTAGACCAGATGTCCTTCCAGATGACCTTCAGGACGAAGCCGGGCTGCGAGGGAAGCCTGGGTCCTGGGTGCCAGAGGGAAGCTGGTGCTGGCAGCTGGGGGAAAGAAGGTCTACTCTTGCACAAATTTCATGCATCGGGCCTCTAGAATGATATAATAGCATTAACTCTAGTCATCATGCTGCATATTAGATCCCCAGAATGTGTTAATCTCATTAATCTTATAACTGGAAGTTTGTACCCTTTGATCAATACTCCTCATTTCCTCTGCCCTTCAGCCCCAGGTAACTACCAGTCTACTCTCTGTATGAGTTTGGCTTTTTAAGATTTCACACATAAGTGAGATCATACAGTATTTGTCTTTCTCTTTCGGACTTTACTAGCATTGTGCCCTCAAGTTTCATCTAAGTTGTGGCCAACAGCAGGGCTTCCTTCTTTCTCATGGCTGGATAGTATTCCATCCCACACACATGTATTTTCATTCTTGGCAGGATTTGTGAAGCTGGAGTACCTCCGAGGAAACGAGGCAGAGATATTCAGTTTAGTTGGCACTCAACCCAAACCAACTCAAACCCATCCTGTCTTCCACTTGCAGAAGGACTTGAGTGCCCAAGCCTTTTTGGAGGAGGGAAATGGCTAATGTGAGTCACTTGGGACCTGTCCTTATATTCAGGAGAGAAAGAAGGGCAGGATTCCCCGGGAGAAGGTGCAGAGGAAAGAGAGAGGCAGAGAGGGAAGGAATGGGGAGGGGGGTAGTGCAGGACTGGACAATGCAATCCTTGTTGCAATGAAAAGAGGGTTGTATATATTCTTTAGGGACCCGAAGGCCAGTTCCGGGCACCGTTGACCCAGACAGGGAGAGCTCATGCCGTTGCAGAGTGCAGGAGGCGGTGTGGGTCAGAAAGCCTCTATTGTCTCCCGTGAAGCTGGCACAAGGAGTGTGAAGTCCTGTGTCCTGGGGTGCTGGCCAGGGCCTAGCCATCAGGAATAGAAAGCATCAGCACTTCCCACGCCATGTATTACAATGCTGTGAGATCCAAAATATTATTCCATCCATGAAGTCTCCTCCTCAGGAGACTCATTGAAACTGGCTACTTCATTTACTTACCATTGGAATGTATTATAGCCATTCACAACCCGGATATTTACCAAACACCTACTAATGCCAAGCACCATGAGCGGCAATGAATAAAATAGATGCTCATGGAACCCAGCATCAACAATGCAACAAGCAGTGTAAGTGCTATGAAGAGGGACATACAGAGTGCTTGTAGCACAGAGTAGGAGCACCCCACCTAATGGGGTGGCGGACAGGGGTTGATGTCAGAGAATTTCTCATAGGAAGGGATGTCTAAGTCAAGAACTGAAGGACATGCCATGGCCTGTGTGCCTCAATGGTTAGAGTGTCGGCTTGCACAGTTAAGGGTCATGGGTTCAATTTCTGGTCAAGGGCATGTACGTGGGTTGCAGGTTTGATCCCCAGTCCTAGTCGGGGCACGTGCGGAAGGCAACCAATAGATGTGTGTCTCTCACATTGATATTTCTCTCTCTCTCTCCCCTCTTTCCCTCCCTGCCACTCTCTCTAAAAAAAAAAAAAAGAACTGAAGGACAGTTGAGGTTCACCCAAAGCAGAGGAATATAGATTTTTTTTCTGGAAGTCTTTGAAAATACAAAATGTTCTGGTCTCCCCCAAGGCCATTTTAATATCATCCATGAAAGAAGGCAATTGGACTAAATACGTCTTTAAAAATTAAGGTCCCTCTATTATTGTGCATATTTCCATCATATAGGAAGGGACTGGAATAACATAGCAAACATCATTATTGCTCCCATTCTGTCCCAGGTACTCTGGATGGTTCTCCTGCAAAGTCTCATGGCTGCTGCCCTCGCCCCTGTTAGTTCATTCTCAACACTACATCCAGAGTGGGCCTGTTAAACTGTAGCTCTGAGCATGCCTCTTCTCTGCTCAAAACCATCCTTCGGCTCCCGTCTCAGTCCATGTGCTAGTCCTGTATGATGAACCCCCTGCCCTGTGACCTCTCTGAGCTCATTTCTGCGTCACCCCACTGGACTCCTTGTAGTTTCACACGCACACCAGGTGCAGTCCCATTAGAGGCTGTTCTGCCTGGGACACTCCCCTCCCAGGTAGCCGCAAGGCTTGCTTATTTTCCCCACTTTGAAGTCTTGACTGAGCTATCGCCTTCTCAGTGAGGTCTTTCTGGATGACCATGGTGGTAAGCAGAAAAGGGGGCCCCAATGTCTGCATTCTAATCCCCGGATCCTGTGAATATGTTCCCTTATACAGCAAAGGGACTTGGCAGATGTGATCAAGTTGATCTTGAGATGGGGAGACTCTCCTGGATTGTGCAGGTTAATAAATGGAAGAGGGAGACAGGTGTGTCAGAGTTAGTGAGATCTGATGTGAGAAGGACTCACCCTGCTGGTGCTGGCTTTGGAGATGGAAGAAGAGACCATAAGATGAGGAGTATGGGCAGTATCTAGGAGCTGGAAAAGGACAGAAAATAGATTCTTTCCTAGAGCTTCCAGGAGGAACACAGTCCTGTTAACATGTTGATTTTAGCTCAGTGAGACTATGTTGGACTTCTAATGTACAGAAATGTAACATAATAAACTTGTGTTGTTTTATGTCACTAAGTTTGTGGCAGAGAGAGGAAACTAATGTAACCACTATTTTTATTTTTATTTTTTAAATAATATTTTTATTGATTTCAGAGAGGAAGGGAGAGGGAGGGAGAGATAGAAACATCAATGATTAGAGAGAATCATTCATCGGTTGCCTCCCGCACCTCCTGCACTGAAGATCAAGGGGATCAAGCCTGCAACCTGGGCATGTGCCCTGACAGGGACTTGAACTGTGACCTCCTGGTCCATAGGTTGATGCTCAACCACTGAGCCATGCTGGCTGGGCTGTAACCACTGTTTTTAAAACTGTACTCCAATCTGCACCTGGCACTCCCCATTCTCCATCTTTCCTATATTTTTCTCTATAGCATTTACCATCAGTGAACATATATTTTACTTCCTTTGTTTTTTGCCTGTTCTACTCCTTCCACCCTTAAGAATATAAGCTCCATAAGGGCAAGTATTTTTCTCTTTTGTTCACTGTTGAGTTCTAGAAGAGTGCTAGGACACAGGAGGTGTTCAATAAATGTTTGCTGAATGAATGAATTTTATACCCAACACTCAGATTTGTCATCCATTCATTTCTTCATTCAACCACTTTGTTCATGTTAGGACCTGGGAACTTAGAGGCAGTCAAGATAGGTCCTTGACTTTGAGGAGATAACTATCTGGGGAGAGAAACACACACAAGTATCTATAATAAAAGATAGTAAGTATTATAGTTGAAATGACCTACTAAGTGCTGCAGAAAACCCAAGGAGGGAATTAATGATACATTCATGGATGGTGTAGCCCAAGAATTCATTCAACAGATACTTACTGAACATCTGTTTTGGGCCAGCCCTTGTGCTAAGTTCTTCAAAAAATTTTTGAAGAAATACTGGCAAAAATTCTTCAAAATTTGATCAAGATGAAAAATCCTCTGAGTTAAGAAGCTCAACACAGCCCAAGCTCAAGAAATATGAAAGAAAACCCTACTCAAGTATCAAAATTAAATTTCTTAAAACAAGTAATAATGAGATCCTAAAAGCATCCAGAGAAAAAAAACACATATCACCTACAGAGAAACAAAGACAAGGATGACAGCAAACTTCTTGTTGGAAACAATGCAAAACTGCAAGACAGGAACAACATCTTCAAAGCACTGAAAGAAAAAAACATCCATTGAGAATTTTATATCTAACAAAAATATCTTTCAAAAATGAGGAAAAGTATTTTTTTCTGACATAAAAAAACCAAGAGAATTCATTGCCCGCAGACCTGCACTACAATAAATGTTAAGGAAGTTCTTTGGTTAGGTGGAAAAATATACCAACTGGAGGTCTTGATCAACATAAAGGAGTAAATGGCATCCAAAATGGTAAATACATGGATAAATATAAAAACTTTATTTTCATTTTAAAAATATCTTTAAAAGATAATGGCTATTTAAAGCAAAAATAATAATGTATTTTGGGGTTTAAAATATTAAGTAGAAGTAAAATATATGGAAGTCATTGCACAAAGGCCATAGAGGGGAAATGAAATAGGGTGTTCTAAGAGTCTTATATGACATGTGAAGTAGGATAATATTACTTGAAAGTAGATCATAATAAGTTAAAGATGTATACTGTGAACACTAAAACAACCACTAAAAACCCCAGTTATCACTAATAAGCCAAATGAAGAGAGAAAATGGAATGAGAAAAATGTTCAATTAATTCAAAGCAGGCAGAAAAGGGTTAAAATGAGAATGAAGAACAGTTAGACAAATAAAAAATAAATAGCAAAATGGTAGAGTCAACCAGCCATATTAATATCAGCAAATGTAAAATGGTCTAATCAGGATGTCCAATAGAACTTTTGGCAACATTTTTTTTTATCAGTGCTCTCTAATACCTAGTCATATGTGGTCATTGAGCACTTAAAATGTAACTTGTGAACCAAATTTTAAATTTTGATTAAATTAAAATAGCCACATGTAGCTAGTGGCCTGTTAGTGCAATTCTAGATACCTGGATTAAAAGGCAGATATTGTCAGATTGTCTAAAAGGCAAGGCCTGACTATATGCTGGCAAAAGAAACTCCATAACTATAAAGATAAATATTTTTTAAAGAGGATGGGAAAAGAAATATCATGCAAACATTAATAAAGATTGATACATTAGTATCAAAATAGATATCAAGAAGATATAACAACTCTGAAGACAAACATTTTTATTTAGTCATCCTTGGTATTACGTTGTTGCTGGTGGGACAGTGTGTTAGTTTGCTAGGGCTGCCATAACTAAACACCACAGACTGGGTGGCTTCAATGATAGACATTTATTTTCTCATAGTTCTGGAGGCTGGAAGTCCAAGATCTGGGTGCTGCAAGGCTGGTTTTTCCTGAGGCCTCTGCTTGGCTTGCAGATGGCCACCTTTTTTGCTTATCTTTTCATGGTCTATGTATATGCACGCCTGGTACTTCTTTCTCTGTGTGTCTAAATTTTCTCTTATATGGATACTGGCCAGATTGTATTAAGATTCATTGTAACAGCCTCATTCAACTTAGCCACCACTTTAAAGGCCCCATCTCCAAATACAGTCCTACTTTGAAGCACTTGGGGTTAGGGCTTCAACATATGAAATTGGAGGCCACAATTCAGGGTTAGGGCTTCAACATAGGAATTTGTTAGGAAGACACATGATTTAACCCAGAATAGCCGGGGCATTGTTGATTACAGCTGTGCTCCCAAGAATGTGTCTTTGGGCTTCCATGGTGCAGTATAATTGTCTGAAGCACACAGTGCTTTCCCTGGCTTATGAAGACTGTAAGGCAGTGGTTCTCAACCTTCTGGCCCTTTAAATACAGTTCCTCATGTTGTGACCCAACATAAAATTATTTTCGTTGCTACTTCATAACTGTAATGTTGCTACTGTTATGAATCGTAATGTAAATATCTGATATGCAGGATGGTCTTAGGCGACCCCTGTGAAAGGGTCGTTCGACCGCCAAAGGGGTCTCGACCCACAGGTTGAGAACCGCTGCTGTAAGGCAAGAGGCAGGGCCAAGGTAGTGGGGCTATGGTTCACCTCTCGAGAGTTGTAGAGGAAGATAGAATGGGGAGGAAGGGAATCATACCTACCCAGAATCTTATGTTGCCTCTATTGTTTCCGTTGAAGTTTCTGACAACAAATTGTGCCTCTTGCTAGATCTTTTTTGTTAACTGAAGTATCACTATATACAGGGTGGAGCAAAAGTAGGTTTACAGGTGTTCATATGGAAAATAATACAATAACAATAATACAGGAATAAACTCTGTACTCACAACTGTAAATCTACATTTGCCCCTCCCTGAATTAATGAAAGGAAAACTTCATGTAAACAATGTTGTTTATTCTGACATCAGGAGAAGAACCAATCCAAAACGCTGACCCTTCCAGCAGCCCACTAGCTCTCCCCGCCCACAAGCTGCCTCTTGTTGCCATGGCGATACTGGTTTTCAGCTCATGGGGAGGTGCTAGCTGTGGCTCCACTTTGTTGAATGTTAGGAGACTGTGGTGCTAGTTCATCAATTTAGCCCCTAAGGTGTGAGGTTTGAAATTGGGGAGAGAAGAAAAAGGAGGCTGCTGAAAGGTCCTGTGGGAGAAAAGGTTTTAGGGGCCCTGAGCTACATAATCTGTAACAAAGTTAGAGCAAGTCTATAGAGCAATTTAAAAACAGATGGGCTTCCTGAAATCACCACTGTGTTTCCATGGAAACACCTCAGCTGACTCTCTTAGTTGCTATAAAGTGTTGTCCCCTCTGTATGGACAGAATCTCGGTGTCAACTAGAGGGAGAGGACTCAGGGCAGAATCAGTCAGACCAACCTGAGAAGGAAGAAGACAGACTTTAGAATCCTTAGGAGGATTCTCCTGAGAGTCAGACCTCACGCCACTAGGGGCGATGTCAAGAGTCGCCTGTCTCATGATTTTTAGGGAATAGTGGAGGCACCTTCCTTCCTGCCTCTAGGCTTTGATAACCAGAGGACATTTGCTAACCTGTAATTCATTCATTTGATAAAATATTCATAGAGCACCTAGCACTGAATTCTGCCAGAAGCATCCATCAAGCTGGGGAAATGCGTGCCGGCCACAATGAATGTCAATTGCTTACATTTCTGTGATAGATCTGCAGCAACAGAGGCTCATATTGCAAATCGTCCAAATGGCCAGGGACTTCTTTTCATCCACACCCTTGTTGTGTGTGTGTGTGTGTGTGTGTGTGTGTGTGTGTGTGTGTGAGGGCTTAGGGCACTGTGTTAGGCTGTGTTAGGTGTTGAGGTTATGAAAAGGAACAAAACCAGGCACAGGTTCTGCCCTCAGAGGCGTACAGTCCGGGTGGAGCAATAAGCATTGACATGGCAAGAATAAATGCTAATACAAATTAATGGTGCAGGCAACAAGCTCCATAGGAATTCAAAAGGGCAGCCTTTCTTCCAGGGCTGGGGTGATCAGGGAGAGGGTCATGGAGGGGGTGGGACTTGAACTGGGCGTGAATGAGGGCTGGGCTTGGGTAACTGGAGGATCTTGAAAACCAATAATTGAGGAAAGTGGCAGAAGTACCAAGACAGGAGTGAGTGTGGGCAGTTGCCCAGGGGAAAGGAGTAGACTTATTTGAGAAGAAGGGTTAATGACATGGAGAGTGAAAAATAAAATTGACTAGGGAGAGTTGTGGGCTCACGTTATCAGGGTTCGGAAGGGCATGCAGGGAGTTTAGACTTTATCATGTAGAGAGTGAAGGACTGTCAAAGGTTTTAGAGCAAGAGAGCTGCTGTTTGTTTATTTATTTTTATTTTTTGCAAAGTAATGCTGTAGGATTCTTAATCTGGCAGCCTTGTAAGGATGGTTTGAAGGAGGGAAGAAAGAGCCAGGGAGACTGGATGGGTTAGGATGGAGGTTGAGGGAATGGAAAGAAAAGGATGAGTGGATGGAATGGATGAATGGATGGATGGACCTTAGAGGTACTAAGAAGAATAGACTGTAACTGATTGGATCTAACAGAGGCGGCAAGGAGAGTGTAAGGTTTGAACTTGGGTCAGTAGGAAAGGAGTTTATACCTTTAAAAGAAATGATGCTTACCAAGCCCTATGTTAATCAGGAAGATAAGAGGAAAATCCTTGCCCTTAAGTAGCTCACAGCCTAGTAGGAGAAGACAAGGGTGATTGTAGATGCTGGGATAGAAGCATGTATAAAGTACAGTCGGGCTCACAGGAAGGAGGGGCCAATCTTCATAAGAGATCATCTTGAGCTGACTGTTGAAAGGGGGCTTGTTTGAGAAGTAATATGATAAGTTAAGGGTAATATGATAAGTTAAGGGTTATCTGACTTCAGAGTTCAGTTTGAGGTAGCCATTTATTCGATTCATTCCTATGGAGGGACCCCAGTCCTAGGGCAGGAACTCAACAGAAATGAATAAGGCTCACTCCCTGCTCTTGAGGAACTGCCTATCTAGTGAGGGGTGGGGGTGGGGGGGAGGATAGCGTTAATTCCAGCATTCACAGGTCTGTGTGGAGACCCTCCCCACCTCACCAGGTGCTACCCTGGGAATGCAGGAGTGAACAGAATGGACGAAATCCCCTCCTCATGGAAGCAGAATTGGACTAAGTGGTAAAAGACAGTTTGAGCAAAGTGCTGGGGGTGGGGGTGTAGAAAAAAGGAGGAGGGAGTTCTGACTGCTGACTGGACCCCCCGGGGGAGGCCTATGCTGTCAGGAAGCATGAGGTGACCGACGGGCAGTCTCCTGAAACAGCAGTTGGAGATGTCAGTGGGGAGCTGGGCGTAGGGTCAGGTCAGACTGCATAATGAGCCCACACTTCAGCATGTGCCTCATGATCGTGAGGGGATGTGCTGTGTCTCACCGGGCAGGCAGCTCTGTAGCGGTGACAGCTGACGCCAGGCATGCCGACCCTGTGTGGATTGTGCTCGCCAGGACTCCCTCTCCGGGGAGCCAGCCTGTCAGCCTCCTTTTCTGGGCTCTGCACTTGCTGGTTCTTCTCACCGCGTTTGCTCGGATGCCGATGGAGCCAGCACGACCCAACGAGCAGTAGTTCATTTGCTGCTCCAGGCCTATGTTCACAGGGCCCGTGTCCCAGCCAGCCACACCCAAATCCCGCCACACTGACCCAAGGCTTATTTACTGGTGTCAGAGCGTCTCTGAAGAGAGAGTGGTTGTCATAGGTTGATTTGCATCCCCCACAAATTCCCATGTTGAAGTCCTAACCCTCAGTATGTCAGAATATGACTGCATTTGAGACAGGGTCTTTACAAGATAATAAAGGTAAAATGAAGTATTAGGGTGGACCCTAGTCAAGCATAACGGTGTCCTTGCTTGACTAGGACATGTGGACATAGATGCGCACACAGGGAGAACGCCGTGTGGAGATGCAGGTGGGGATGGGGAGTGATGCTTCTGTGAGCTAAAGAATGGCAGAGATTGCCTGCAAACCTGAAGCTAGGCTCAGTCCTCAGCAGGAACCAACCCTGCTGACGCCTGGATGTCAGGCTTCCTGCCTCCACAACTGAAACAGTAAACTTCTGTTTAAGCCACGCAGCCTGTAGTCCTTTGTTATGGCCGTCGGGGCAAACTAATGCAGCGGGTCAGTGACTCTGAAGTCTTTCAAATCAGGAGCCTGTGGGGCCCATCCCACCGCTGCTCTAGGCCACACTGTCATAGTCATATCCCTCCCTTGGATGCTGTCGAAATCAGTGTTTCTGATACGGAGCCTCAGTAGAAGTTGAATTGTGGCTGACTGGCTCTCAGCTCCATCAGAGAAGCAGCCGCATATGTGTGTGTCCGTCTTTCCCAGCTCATTTGTTTTTCGGAGGATTCTCATTACTGAAAGTGTGGAGTCTCAGCCAGAGTGGCTCAGTTGGCTGAGCGCTGTCCCAGGCACTGAGAGGTGGTGGGTTCAGTTCCCAGTCGGGGCACACGCCTGGGTTGTGGGTTGGATCCCCAGTGGGGGAGTATACAGAAGGCAAACAATCGATGTTTCTCTCTCACATCTCTCTCTGTCTCCCCCCCCCCCCAAAAAAATAATGACATTAAAATAAATAGATAAATAAAAGTAGTAGTGCCTCTGGATAGGCCCTACTGGACAAGGAGGTCAGTTAAAGAATAAAAATTCAATATGTGTTTGTGGTGGTGTTTGGCCAGATTTACAAACTTATATAGAATTTTAATGAGCCAAGAGGGTTTTCATTCAAAGTCTGGGCATGAAGGGCAGAGAATCATTTCTAGTTGCCGTCACCAGCTGCTGATTCTGCTGGGGCTGAGCCAAGAGGGTTTTCATTCAAAGTCTGGGCATGAAGGGCAGAGAATCATTTCTAGTTGCTGTCACCAGCTGCTGATTCTGCTGGGGCTGAGGGGCAAGAAAGGCGTGGAAGCAGGGGTTAGTCAAGCAGGTCCTCTGGCCAGGGGTGCAGCAGTACCTGTTGTTAGAAAGAGTTCTGGCAGAGCTTACTTCTGGGGAGTTGGGCTCCTCTCGCGACTGGCAGAGGATCCGGGGTTCTGTTGGCCCCTCTCCCTCCACTCCTTGGCTTCTGCAGGGTGAGCAGCTCGCTCTGGACTCACCCTCATCCTCCAAAAGCCTCCAGAATGTCTGCACTTGCTCCTCAGGAATGGGGCACAAGTACCAGCCAATTCAACTATTTTCTTGTTACTTTTTTGAAGTCTCGAAAGCAGGCAAATGAACATTATACTCAGGATTTACCTTGGCATATCCATTAATGAGTTCTATCCACAAAAGTGTTTGAATCTCATGCCCATACTTTCTTTTTTTAATTTCCATTTTGTTTGTATTTTTCACTTGTCAGGACTTTCCTCAGGCCCTGACGTTTATCTATGTGCCAGGCGTCAAGCTAAAGATGATGTGTTAATTTTGTTCATTCTTCACAATGCCTCTGTGGTGGGGGTACTGCAGCCATCTCCATTTTACAGATGAGGCTCTACAAGGCCAGTGGCTTGATGCAGATCCGCTGGCCAGTAGACACTAGGGCCAGGATATGTGCCCAGGATTGTGACTCCAGAGCCCACGCTCTTCAGTGTGGCACCCACAGTCACCGATTTGGACTTTATGCCCATGCTGGGGGTATGAAGGTGCTTGGAATGAGTCCCGCCCTCAAGCCCCAGAGAACTGCTATGACTTGGTGATGTGGGACAAGAGAGAAACGCACAGGGCTCTGGGAGCTCAGAATGAGGAGTTTGTCTGGAACTGGGTTCTGGGAGGGCTGTCTGAAGGAATTAATGACTAAATTGGGATCTTTTGCACGGAGGAATCACACAGACAAGGGCACGGAGGCTGAGACATCAAGCTGGGGGGATGAGCAGCAGCTTGGTGTACTGGTAACCCCGGTGAAAGGAAAGGAGAGAGGCCAGGAGTGGCTGAAAATGAAGATGCAGAGAATACAGACAAGTACAGATGAGGAGACCAAGGAGGGGGATGCTGTGTTAGTCCAGGCGAGAGATGGTGAGGGCTACAACGTAGGAAAGAGATGGAGTTGGAGAGGATTTTGAATTTGAAGGTCCTGACAGCTGAGTGGATGTGGGGTTGACGAACAAGAAATCTTAGCCAACACTGAGCACTTAATATGTTCCAGGTATAGTTCTAAATGTATGGCTTATTATAACTCATTTACGTCCACAGAAACCGTAAGAGGTTTTCTAGATGAGGAGCTAAGTGAGTTGGCCCAAGGGCACGCTCATGGCTAGCAGGTGACAGTCTGGGACTCCCCTCAGGTAGCCTGGCTTTGTGGCCTCCTCTCTTCATCACCCAGCTGCACTTCTCTGAATGAGCCCGGGGACCGGGGGGGGGGGGCGTGGAGTGAGCCCACCACCACCTCTGCCTCCAGTGCCCATGACCAAGCGGATGGTGGTGCCCCTTGACCATGGATTCTGGACAGGAGCGAAGAAAGATGTTGGCTCCGTGTTACAGTGTGTAGTGCGAGGTGGTTGTGGAACACCCAGTGGAGGAATCCAGCTCAGGCCTGTGTCCTCCCGGAACCTCCTGTCACTGAGCCACGGGCTTCTGCACCCGCATAAATCATTACACTGCTTTACCTGTAGATAGCAGATAGATAAAAAAGGAAAAAAGGTTGGTGGTGCAGGGTCTAAAATCGCTCATAATCTGAAGCGATTCCTCTCTGTTTCCAGTTCACTGACTGGATGGCAGATTAAAATGTGAAGGTTTGAAAAACACACACACCAACAACACAAAAATACATAGCTGTGCCAATCTCCAGTGCCTCAGGCATAAAATTAAATTTAACATTGTATTACACATTTGAAGACTTGTCATCATAGGGCTGGCCAGACAAATATGATTTACAGTGTTAGTCTTTGAGAAATGAGTAGGAGAAATAAAATAGCAGTAGAGCTAGCACATTAAAAAACCCCATATCTGACGGTGTTAAGAAGTCCTGCTTGATCGCATTGTTTATATTGCCTCCTCTTTTGTCTGTTTGAGGGATTCTGATGTGTGGGACAGGTTTTCCCACTGAAATCTGGAAATTCAACACCCACTTTCTCCTTTCCTGGGCCTTTAATCTGCCCCCCACCTCCACCCATATTTTTCTTATTAGCTGCAGGGTTCTGTCTGCCTATGGGCTAATTTCTGAGATCTGAAGGTAAAGCTAAGATCAGGTTCTAACCCGCCCTGCCCCCCCTCGTCTGCCTGAGTGCTCCCCTTACTCAGACCCTCCAGCACCTTGTTTGAGTCCCTGTCTCTGTCCATGGTAGGGGTTTGGTGTCTTAGTGCAACTGCTCCTCTGGACAAAGCTTTCGAAGGGCCTCCGCTCAGTTCTGTGTCCTGCCCTTGGAGGCTTGTCATTTCTGTCAATATCAGAAGTGAAATATAGGTCAGCCTCACAGATCCCAGTGTTAAAAATAAAAGCTTCCTCCCCAGGCTTTGCGGGTTTGTAGATTGGCATGGGTTCTCCCCTTCCACCAACCCCACTTTCTAAATTGCTTCCTGAAGCTTAGTTGACGCCACTCTCCACAGAAGAGGAACCTGAAAATAGAGAGGAGCTGAAATGATCTCTCTTGGCAGACTCCATCCCAAAACGTGACGGTTGCCTGAATGGGAATTGTAAATAGATGCACTGAGCAGGCTTCCCTCCAGCTGTGGGGTGAGGAGTGCTGGCTTCTGGGAGCTTCAGTCCCGTTTTCTATAAAAGTGGGTCTGGCGTGGAGCCTGGGAGGAGCCCCCCTCCCTTTGTGGAGCATCTGGCGTGCCTCTCCGGTGGCAGCCCCGGGATCGGGCAGTGCAATTCCTCCACATTTTCATGAAAAGACCCCCGGTCTCATCTTTCTCAGTCCTGAACCTTGTATATGAGCTCTCTCCGAAGATTCAGCCCCTTCTCTGTGTTATTAAAATTCAGGAAGTGAAAAGCAGAGCCTTTTAATAACCGCACATTTCTTTCCTCCTGCACCCTCGTTCTTATTTCTCCTCTTCCTTCTCCTTCTCCTTTTATTCTGACTTCCCCACGTATGTCCTTTTGCCTCCATCCCATTGTGCACTTCCTACTCCTGCATAACTAGGAGATAAGTTATCCGTCACATAAAAGCCCCTGGGAATTCAAGTCTTTGAATCGATTCCTCACCCCACCCCCATTCTCAGATCTCATTTTTCAGGCTGGTCTGTGCTTGACAGGAGCTGCATTGTCGTGAGGGGACCCTAAGGATCAAGGAGACTGACATTTGGGATTTTCATAAGCCGTCTCTGCGAAGCCTGGGCAGATCTCGAAACCGACGTGTGCCTTCCTCCAACAGCTGGTAGCAGCGCTGCTTTTTTGTTGTTGCTGCTGGCAGGCCCAGGCCAGCCTCCAATGTAAGCATTTTCCCAGGGTTCAAGGAAATGGGATGGATCTGTCTTGTCTTTTAATCCTTCTGAGTTGGATTTTTCTCAGAGGTTTCTTTCTGGGTGGGGTGTGCCGGCTGCTTTTCCTCTAAACAGGAGTGGGGAGAGGGAGAGGAAGACAGCTGAGAAGGAGACTGGCAAATACATTTGGTGGGTCAAACAGAAATGGTTACATAGTTTTCTAAAGCTATACTCCAGGCCAAATTAAATGATTTCTTGGAGAGTAAAGGAGGCTCAAAAAAAGGTGTGAGATGGGTGACCTTCTATGAGCATAGCCTCCACCTGTCACTCTGCCCAAGAAGAGCCAGGCTCCCGAGGGAGCAGGAAACAGACATTCCCTCCGTTGGAGTCCATCCTCTTGGGGGGTCCTAGGGCACTTCGCTCTGTGGGGTCAGCCCTACCATGGCTTGCTCTGTGACCCTGGGCACGTCATTTGGCCGCTCTGCAGTCCTATGCCTTCGTCTGTGAACGGGGAGAATTGGACAGGAGCAGTGCTACTCAACTCTGGCTGCCAGACAGAGTCGCTGGGAGCCTGGAACCACGCCAGCAGCCAGAGCTTTCTGATTACTTTGCTCACAGGTGAGGGAGGCCTGGCTTGGGTAGCTTTCAAAGCTCCCTGGATGAGTCTGCCATGCAAACAGGGCTGAGAAGCGCTGCCTAGACCCGGGTCTCTCAAATTGCAGCTTTCACATGATTCATGTGGGACCTTGTTAAACTCGGATCCAATTCCACAGGTTCCAGTGGGGCGGAGGTTCTATCCCTCCAGCAGGCTCCTGGCCAGGCTGGTGCTGGTGTTCCCACCTCACTCTGAGCAGCAACGGCCTGGGTGGTCTTTGCAGTCCTGATAGTATATAGGGTTTCTTATTTATTTATTTATTTATTTATTTATGGCAGGAAGAGGGCAGGGAATAAGTCAAAGAGATATATATGCTTTTAAAAGATCAATGAGAAACATCAGTGATGAGAGAGAATCATTAATCAGCTGCCTCCTGCATGCCCCCTACTAGGGATCAAGCCTTCATGTTCCCTGACTGGGAATCGAACCATGACCTCCTGGTTCATAGGTCGATGCTCAACCACTGAGCCACACCGGCTGGGCAAAAGAGACATAGTTTGGTGGTAGTGGGGACGAGCTCCCTTTCATCATTTGGGAAATGTGATTCAGTAGTTGGTGGTTAGGGTTCAATTTGCATCTGTTTCGAACATTGAAATAGGTTTATTTAGGACGGATAAAGAAAATGTGTGTGTGAGTGTGTGTGTGTGTGTGTGAGAGAGAGAGAGAGAGAGAGAGAGAGAGAGAGAGAGAGAGAGAGAGAGAAGGAGAGAGAGAGGGAGAAAGGACTATGAAGGAGAATGTGTAAATGTATGGCGCTCATAGGGTTAATGTTCTATGTTAAATGAATCTTAGGTTTGGGTAGATCAATGAGGATAAATGCCTAGGCTCCCCCAGGTCCAGTTCCGGTGAGGAGATGAGAAGAGGGCCACATTTTACTCAGCTGGGATTGAAGGCGAAGATCTCGCTCCCAGAGCAGCTCCAAGGCTGGAAAATTTCATGTCCTCCGTGCCATCTTTTCCCGTGCTAAGCAGCCATCTGCTCCAATTATTCTTGAATTATAGTGACAGCTTTTGGTTTACCCAGGGTTTCGAATCATCTGAACTTAGGAGCAGAAGTAAAATTATGCCTTTCTTGGTCAGAACATTTCAGCTGGCTGCTTTTAAAAGGCTCTTTCCTTCCCACCTCTCCCCACCCCAACCTTGCTGTGAGCCACAGACACTGTCGTCATAGTGTCTGCCTGATTGCTGCACGATTGCATATGAATGTTAAAGTCAAGGTCAGCCGTAGAGAGATGCTACCTACATCTTAGTGTCTTTTCTCATCTTTGTAGAATGACAGATTCCCATACGTGAAAAAATTCTCCTGCTTTACAATTATATTTAATTAAAATTAAACACTTCAAGCCTTGTGGTAGTGATTCTTCTGCCCACATAATCATGGGGATTTCTTTTGCTTTAGAATAGGTTTCCAACAGAGCAGTATTTCTTGCTAAAATCCACAATGCAGGACTTAGTCACTGTCCTATTTTCAGGGATTCTGCTGATTTGTGGCTAAGGGGAGAAAAATGGTTTTCTAGCAAATATATTTTCTAATCTAGAGAAAATTTATGTATTTTCTCTCTCTCCATGGTTTTAATCCCCTCCCCTCCATAAGTAAAAGTTCTTTCTTTGTAGCTTCAGTGAGCTTCTGGTCATAGTTCCATGAGCCCAGTGCTCTGTCCAACTGAGCAGGCTTCTCCTGTTGTTTGCCGTGACCTTAAAATTTGGAGTTTGCAAAGGTGCTCCTTTATTATATGACTAGAGGCCCAGTGCACAAAACTTTGTGCACTCGGTCGGGGGGGGGGTCCCTCAGCCCGGCCTGTGCCCTCTCGCATTCTGGGATCCCTTAGGGGATGTCCACCTGCTGGCTTAGGCCCGTTCCCTGGCAGCCCAGGAGCCCTTGGGGGATGTCCACTTGCCAGCGGGGAGCAGGCCTAAGCTGCAGTCAGACATCCTTAGCACTGCTGAGGAGGCGGGAGAGGCTCCCGCCACCACCGCTGTGCTGGCAGCCATCAGCCTGGCTTGTGGCTGAGCAGAGAGCTCCCCCTGTGGGATCGCACTGACCACCAGGGGGCAGTTCCTGCATTGAGCATCTGCCCCCTGGTGGTCAGTGTGTGTCATAGTGACCAGTCATTCCTAGTCGTTCTGCCGTTAGGGTCAATTTGCATATTACCCTTTTATTATATAGGATAGAGGCCTGGTGCACAGATGGGGGCCGGCTAGTTTGCCCTGAAGTGTGTCCCGGATCAGGGTGGGGGTCCCACTGGGGTGCCTGGCCAGCTCGGGTGAGGGGCTGATGGCTGTTTGCAGGCTGGCCAAGCCCCCCAGCGGGGAGCCTCACCCCATGGGGGTGTGGCCAGCCTGGGTGAGGGGCTGAGGGCTATTTTCAGGCTGTTTGCAGACTGGCCAAGAGCTCACCCATGGGGTGTGGCAACCTGGGTGAGGGGCTGATGGCCGTTTTCAGGCTGGCCACACCCCCCGGCTACCCAAGCTCCCAGCTCCCAGCCTCTCCTTGTTTTCTTTTTCTGAGCAGAGGCCAGGGTGGGCTGGAAGCAGGTATCTGGGATTTATTTATCTTCTATAATTGAAACTTTGTAGCCTTGAGCAGAGCCCAGGGCTGGCCAGGGCAGGCGGGAAGCTTGGCTTCCTCCATCTCCGGGGGCAACCCAAGCCTCCTGCTCGCTCCAGCTCCATGGCCGCCGCCATCTTAGTTGGGTTAATTTGCATACTCGCTCCTGATTGGCTGGTGGGTGTAGCGGAGTGATGGTTAATTTGCATCTTTCTCTTTTATTAGTGTAGATTTTTCAAATTGCAGGCTGCAACCCATATTTTATATAGGTTATAGAAGCAATAGATTGCAGATAGCATATAAAAATGAAATAGAAGAGAATGAAAAATCAAAACACATCACACAAATAAGGGCTGATAGTGTTCAGTGAAACCTTGTGTGTGTACTGCATGCAAATGCCTTTTTTACTATGGATCATGGAAAAGAGAATTTGAAATACTTTAGAATGTATACTCCCAGGCCAAGGAGGCAAAGACATTGCATCGTGTATTTCAACTTTAATTGATTTCATTGATTCAGAGGTGGTGTCTAGACTCTGAGAGAAAGTGCTGGCATGGATTAGCAATGTATTTTGTTTTGTTTTTTGGTTAATCCTCACCCAACGATATTTTTTTCCATTGACTTTTTTTGGAATATTTAGTAAATTTATTCAAATGAAGCTTAAATGATATAGGACTGAAAATATTAGAAATCTACATACAATAGAAAGTAAATATAAATTAGCCAACTCTATGAACGTTTCCAGCTAAGCACTCATACAAATACATATTCACCTCTTTCTTTTATATAGGAATAACATATACATACTGGCACATGACATGATGATTCTGGCAAAAATATTTCGGAGACATTAAAAATATTCTCAACTTTTAAAGATGGTGTGGAATAAGTTTTATTTTTATTTATTTAATTTTTTTGAAATAAGTTTTAACAACATTGCACATGAATGGAAACCCCTGACTTCATTCCATAACTTTCATGCCAGAAGCATGTTTGGTTTTACTTTTTTTTTTTTAAAAAAAAAACAGATCTTGGTATCATATACATTTGGCTTATTAATAATTAAGGCCTCTTGTTTACACAGTATCTCAGTCTGGACAAAGAACTTTTAGTATTGATTATTTGCTATGATGTTTTAAACTTTCAAAGTCTTTCAACCTAAGAAAATAGCTGCACACATTTGAGGGTTTTCTTATAAAACACAGTCTTAAAAAAAGCACTGATGATTGGTCTCTGCTTTTTCTAGTAATAGTTTTGTCTTATTTTTTTCACATAGTATGAAGTATATTCTTATGAGGGACTGCATTAAGATCTAGTAGTTCTTCAACAATGTTGCCAAGTAGCCACATAAATCCCAAATGCAGCAAAGGAGAACAATTTTATAGTGAACTTCTACCTTATTGAAGTTGAAGCTACTCCTTTCGGATATTAGGGTGAAGTAGATTATTAGGGTTTCGTTAGTGGTTTCATATGTGGCTTTAAAAGAAAAGGTGTTGATTTCTCCCACAGTTCACAGTTCTCCAATGAGACTTGTTTGGAAATCATATAGTCCAGGAATGTTTTGAATAACCAAATGCTCTTTAGTAGATTCAGTGCCTTTCAATGCAACTGTAATAAATGAGCATCTACATCCTTAGCTATATTATCAGTATATCCTGGAACCAAAGTAAGATGGTTTTCTTTCCTTTTTTTTTTTTAAAAAAAAATATATTTCCATTGATTTCAGAGAGGAAGGGAGAGGGAGAGAGAGACATAAACATCAATGATGAGAGAGAATCATTGATCGGCTGCCTCCTGCACGCCCCCCCGCTGCGGATCAAGCCCACAGCCCAGGCATGTGCCCTTGACCAGAGTCGAACCCGGGACCCTGCAGTCATCAGGCCGATGCTCTATCCACTGAGCCAGACCAGCTAGGGCTAAGATGGTTTTCTTGTTCCCACAATCGACTTAATTGTTGTTTCAAAATCTGAATATTTCCATCATTTATAATTCCTGTTTTGGGTGGTAGTTCTGACTACCACCTTTTTATGACTGCTTGAAGCCAGTTTAAACCAACTATTATATATTCTTCAAATTTGCTTTTAAGTCGAGACTTTACAAGAGGCAACAAGTCTACACAGCAGCCAAGTGAGATGTATTGTTTTTCTTCCTATGAACTATCGCTGAGCACAGGAAGGCACCACTCCAAGGTCTTCTATCCTCACCAGATAAGCATCAAGTTCACTTATACGTCTTTCTCCAGAAAGTTAAAGCTACATTCAATCTCAAACTTCTGCTGAACAAAACTTTGCCATTGTTTCATGATCCTCAGAAACCTCAGGAAAAACCCACTGTATTGTGATGATGCGCTTTCTGTCTGTGAAGAACCAGAATCACTGGCGTTAAGCAAATATGTTGGACTATCATGGTGTAATTTTTCAGGCAGGTGGCCTGTGCAAGCCAGTTCATTTTCTTTATTTGCCATGTCGTAGTCCCCACTTCAAGGGGACTGTTTCCTTTTAAAGCAAGAATTTGGAAAAGGATAATGAACTTACCTTTCGTAGTTTATCTGGGCTTTTCACAATGTGTCCAACTGTTCTATTTATGTAAGCAGCCAACCGTTTTGGAAATTTCTTAACCACCTCCATGTTCCTATTAGTGAAATTAGAAATCCTTTTTCTAGGACAATCAATAGAGTGATCCTCAATATTATTATAAAAGTTCAGTTTTTTAACATTGTGGGTTTCAGATGCCATAATCTCCCAAATACCAGTGCCTCCTGGTACCCCGGCGCCTCAGTCCAGCCCCATCGCTGACCAACTGTGCCTGGAAGCCTAGAGAGTCCCCGGGCTCCCGGGCCAAGCCCCACTCAGGGCCATTCAAACGCAGCCGCGCACCCCCATTGACTTTCTTTCTTTTTTCTTTCTTTATTGATTAAGGTATTACATATGTGTCCTTAGCCCTCCCCCTATTGCCCCCCCCCCACTCATGCCCTCACCCCCCGGTGTCTGTGTCCATTGGTTTGGCTTATATGCATGCGTACAAGTACTTTGGTTGATCTCTCCCCCTTACCCCCACCCTCCCCTACCTTCCCTCTGAGGTTTGATGGTCTGATCGATGCTTCTCTGTCTCTGGATCTGTTTTTGTTCATCAGTTTATGTTGTTCATTATATTTCACCAATGAGTGAGATCATGTGATATTTATCTTTCTCTGACTGGCTTATTTTGCTTAGCATAATGCTCTCCAAAAAGCTCTTCACGACTTCCTTGGACCTTTAAGAATGTTTTTTCTGGAATTTTATTAGCCTTGACGAGCACTCTTACCCAGTGTCCCCATCAACTTCTTGTTCTTCACAAAGTGTGCTTATTTGCTTCTAATTTCAAGTTTATTTTTATCCTTTCTATGTATGTGGACCATTAATTTTTTTAAAATCCTCACCCGAGGATATGTTTTTATTGATTTGAGAGAGAAAGAGAGAGAGAGAGAGAGAGAGAGAGAGAGAGAGAGAGAGAGAAACATCAATGTGAGAGAGAACATCAATTGGTTGCCTCCTGTACACACCCTGATCAGGGATCAAACCCACAACCATTTGGGACTATGCTCCAAACAACAGCCATATGGCCAGGGGGAACCAGTAATTTTGAAGCAGATGTGTTGGATATGATAAATCCTCCCATGTTGCTCCCTCAGACTACTGTGTGCCTCTTCCTTGTCTCTAGTCTGTGCACTCACCTGCTGTTAAACACAGAGCATGAAGAGGTGGGTCTCAAAGGTATTCCTGTGGGAGACCTTGGATGCAGTGCCCCAGCCCCTTCCAACGGCATCTCACTCCAACTCAGGCTGCCAGCCACCTAAGGGATAATAGTAATGAAAGCAAATATTTTTGTGAGCTATGTGCCACCTATTTATGTATTATTTTATATAATCTTCTCTTTGAGTATATTAGAGGCCTGGCGCACGAAATTCATGTGCGGGTACGGTCCCTAGGCCTGGCCTACAACCAGGGCCATCTTCCCTGGCTGCCTGCAGCTGGCCCCGCCCCCCCCCATCCCCAGTCCCCCCTTCGCCATCGGGTGATCAGTGCCTGATGGCCGGGGGAAGGGACCGAGAGGTTGGTTGTTCCTGCCTGCTCGCCGGCCCCGCCCCCGCTGTAGGTCACCCTCTGTGTGTGCAGCGACTGGCAGGGCGGGGGCCTTGGCCTGGCGTTGCCCGCGTCCCCTGCCACCCACCCCCGGTTCTCTGTTTGCCATAAGGTGATCGGAGCCTGCCGGCCAGGGAAGAGGACCCAGAGGTTGTAAGTGTGCCTCATAGTGACTGGTCCAGCAGTGTTCTGGTTGGTCTGCTGTTAGGGTCAATTTGCATATTACCCTTTTATTATATAGGATAGAGGCCTGGTGCACAGTTGGGGGCCGGCTGGCCTGCCCTGATGGGGGCCCCGGATTGGGGTGGGGGTCCCCGCTGGGGGGCGTGCTGGCCTGGGTGAGGGGCCACCGGGGGTTTGCAGGCC
This sequence comes from Myotis lucifugus, assembly GCF_000147115.1. NCBI lineage: Eukaryota > Metazoa > Chordata > Mammalia > Chiroptera > Vespertilionidae > Myotis > Myotis lucifugus. The sequence continues at coordinate 4,469,042 of NW_005871060.1, read as the reverse complement.
CGCCACACCCCCAATCGTTCTGGTCTCTGGCCATTCTGGTCATTCTGCTGTTTCAGTCGCTGGGCTCTTATTATATAGGATGAGGCAAATCCTATTATTTCCACTTACATGTGAGGAAACCAAGGCTTAGGGAAGTTAAGTCACTTGCCATAGTGACACAGCTAATATGTATGGAACTGGGATTCGAACCCAGGAAGTCTGATTCCAGAGTCCTTACTCTTAGCCACTATACTTATATTGCCTTTCTAAATAAATGTGAAATATGCTTAGGGATGTAAAACCTAAAGTTGTTTCAAATGGACAACCCCCAAACCAGGGTCAGGTTAAAATCGACAATTTTAAACAGCACATGAGGCAGTTCATTAATGACTGCTAGAGCATATCTGAATATCACAGCTGTCCTTTAATTGTTGGAGGACTTAGGGTGGAATTAGAGTGACATTGTTTGCCGTTGGCATTTGGGGCTGTTTCTCTGAGTCTAGCGTCATGGTGTGGCTTCTGCACAGCATGATGGATATGTTTTTGTAATACGAAGACACTGAGCAGTTTCTAAGAAAGACACGTTCCCATTTGGCACAGCTTGTATTGTTATTTACTTTTCTGTTTATGTACATGTTTTGTTTCCTTAAATAGACTAAGCCTCTGGAGAACAATGTCCTCCAATGACTCCCATATTGTAGTGAATAATGCTTATTGATGACAGTGGTGATGAAAACAGAGCGACTGCTGTCTCCTCCCTCGGGCCTGTCTTACCGAAGAGTGTTGTGCACTGAATGTGTGACCAGCTGCCCACTAACTCAGCTCAGGTCTGCAGTCCAATGACAACCTTAGCAGATCGAAATCTCTTTGCTTCTTCACATTTGGTTTTATTCTTCTGTAAATTCACTTGCACTGTTTCTTGGGCCTCAGAGTTACTTGCCTGGCATTTTCAGTAATGGGATCCATACTAGATACAACATCCAAACATCTTCAGATTTAATAACATGTTTTTAAATTCCACTTTGCTCAAATAGGAAAGATGCTTTGCAGCGTTTTGCCCATGTACCTCAGGAATTGCAGCAGATGTGTTCAGTCTCTGCCAGGCAGGTGTTAAAAATAAAGGTTGTTGCCTATTGATTATTTCAAGTTAAATTTAAAATCCTTGGCCTGGCAAAATAGAAATAAACACAGCTGAATTTGATGTCTTCATCTAGCTGATACACACACACACACACACACACACACACACACACACACACCAAAAAACAAACAAAACCCAAAACAAAGCATAAAAGTTGAGCATCTACCTATGAACCAGGAGGTCGATTCCCAGTCAGGGCACATGCTGTGGTTGCGGGCTCATGCCCAGTAGGGGGTGTGCAGGAGGCAGCTGATCAATGACTCTCTCTCATCATTGATGTGTCTATCTCCTCCCTTCCTCGCACTGAAATAAATAAAAACATATTTTAAAAAAACACAAAAAAACCAAGGGTGGAAATAAGGTTCATTTTTATGTCTTCTCACCCCACTCCCTCCACCACATCCTGTGCTTGCTGAGTTATATCAGCCCTTAAATCTGGACCCGTTCATACTTCCACAGGCTGGTGTTTTCCTTCTGGTTTCTGGACAGTGGATGGTCCTTCTCCTTATCTTTTCTCTTCCCCTAGTTTGACTTTGTCTAAATTCTGGTGCCCATTTAAGACTTGGATATTAAATCCTTCTCTTTTAGGTTAAAATGAGCTGGAGAAACTGATTAAATTCCTCTCAACCCTAAATCCTTTGCTCTTCTGTGGGAATCTTTCTTCGCACAGTAACGTGAGCAAAAGCTTCCATTCCAATCCCCAAGTAATTTATTTTTTACTCAGCGGCACTCTTCCTGCCTCCCACAGTGTATTGAATGCGTCCTTCATGAGATTAGCTCTGCAGCGATCTCAGACCTCAGCTCCTCTTTCCTTTCTTCCTGATTCCATTGGCCTGAACCGAAACCTTCCAGTTGGGTGCAGTTTCCTTATTTGACCGTTATGCCGTTTTTGCCTTCAATGGTACCTTGTTTTCTCCTTGTGCCAGTGGCAGGAATGAGGTGCCATGGGAAATGCCATTACAAGAGAGAGGGGGTCCAAAGACCGTTGGACAAATGGCACATCGTTAGCTGGTCTCGTCCACTGATTACCCTTCTGTACTGTTTGCAGTTATGGGCAGCCTTGCAAAGACTGGCATAACAATAACGGTAGTTGGCAACTGTTTGAACAGTTCCTGTGTGCCAACTGCAATGTTAAATCCTTGAATAAACATCTCATTTGATTTTCACAAAATCCTGTGGGGAAGCTACCGTTGTCACCACCATTTTATGGAAGAGAAAATTAAGTGAGAGTTGGAGAAGGTCCATAGCTTATAAGTGTTACAGCTGGAATTTAGACCCAGTGGGTCTAGTTCTAAAACCCGTGTAGCCGTGTGTAAAGGAAAGGCATGAGCTCTGGACTCAGGAAGTCCACCGTTGAGTCTGGCTCCACCGTTTACTAGCAGTGAGTCTCAGCCAGTTTTGTTGTTGTTGTTTTACCTTTTTAAGGGCCAGCTTCCTTACTTATATCTGTAAATAATATCATATACCTTTCGAAGTCATTGTGAGAAGTATGATCAATGGTTATGAAGTGCTTAGCCCCGTGCCTGGCACATAATAGGTAATCTATGGTGAATATTATAATTATTCTCACTTCTGCTTGAATATCACTCACTCTCCCCCATTTGCCCTGTCGTCTTCTCCAAAGGTCTATTTTTTGCTTGAAAATATATTTTAGTCTTTGCTTTACCTTATCATTCACCTTCTATTTGTCCAGATTTCTGTGGATCATGGGAAAATATATGAAAGAAGGGCTTGTGGTATGGGGTGGAATAATCAATTGGTACGGCTGCTACTCTAAAAAATTGAGGTGAGAACCACTCATAGAAGAGAGGAAATTTAAGTTCAAGTTTAAATTTAAACTTGATGATCCATTCCAGTGGGTCAAAATATGTCACCGTGGTCTCAAGATGAAAGTAAAAAAGAAAAAGAAAAAAGGCAAAGTGCACCTCGGAGAATGAGAATTCTCTCCAGAAAAGAGATATTTATGGCATCTCATCTCAACAAAAGCACTTTCATCTAATTCACTAAAAAGCACTCCTCAGCTGAAGTGAGCTCTAGCCTGGTCATCTGGGACGTCCTATTGAATAGATCCCTCTGGTTTTCATTTGCCTGCAATCTGATATTGCTTCCATCATTTTCTAACCAAATACAATGGAAACCACTCAGTCCACGATTTCTCTCATATCCTGCTCAGCGTGTCTGACTCCAGTTGTCATAGGAACTCGATTCTGGTATCTCGGGTTGTGGGCCATAGTTTCACAAAGCAATTCTTACTAATAATGAAAACTCATGTAGCACTTACAGCCAGGCACGGTTCTATGCCTCTTATAGGTATCAAACCATTTAATTTTGACGACAATCTCCAGAGGTAGGCAATATCATCATTCCCATTTTGCAAACAAAGAAACCGAAGCCTAGACTCCGTCACGTGCCCAGGGTTCCGTGGCTGGCATTTGATCCTACGGAGCCTGCACTTAGGGTCTGTCCTCTTAACCACCACTCTTACCAACCTCAGTTTCATGCAGTACTCCCTGATACGTTCTGGTCTACTCTATATTTTCATTTTAAGTGGTGTCTGAGTGTGACTTGCTAAATGATTTAACAACTAATGGGTACAGACACGAAGTTTGAAAACCACTGGCTACACCAGTGATGGTGAACCTTTTGAGCTCGGCGTGTCAGCATTTTGAAAAACCCTAACTTAACTCTGGTGCCATGTCACATATAGAAATTTTTTGATATTTGCAACCATAGTAAAACAAAGACTTATATTTTTGATATTTATTTTATATATTTAAATGCCATTTAACAAAGAAAAATCAAACAAAGAATGAGTTCACGTGTCACCTCTGACACGCGTGTCATAGGTTCGCCATCACTGGGCTATACCCTCTCTGTTGTGTGATGGACAGCTCAGGCTGCCTCAGCCTGGCGCCTGGAACATTCCATTTGCGTCTCCCCTAGCTCTGATGCCATGCTCGCCCAGCAACCCGCTGCTTAGGATTTGGCCTCCTGTTAGAAAAGAATGCATTGGTTGTGTGCACTTTGAGTAACCCCCTGAATTAGTGAGCCGTCTCTCTGGTTTAGAGTGGGAGGCTGGACCAGGAGAATCTGCCTCCAAGAAATGGGTCCCTGAGAAATGGAGTCATTGGATGAGACTTCAGTGCCAGCGATGCCGAGGGCCATGCCCTGGACCTTGACAAAATCTTCAAGGCCCACTTTGTGACGTCTTTTGTAGGACAGCCTGCGAGATGTCTTCCTGGGATGGTGATTGCAACGCTGAGGAGTGACGGTGGGAGCCTGATTTAAACTCCCATGGCAACTAGCATCATTTGTTCCACAGTCAGAAACAGCTCAACACCCTGGCTCTTCATCCAATATACAGGGGTGGGCAAAAGTAGGTTTTCAGTTGTTCATAATAAATAATATAATAAATAGTAAATAATCCCAATATATAAAGAGCCAGGGTCTGTAATGTCCAAAATGACCGAACGGATGACCGAATGCCAGGCTGCGCGTTCAGCAGGCTCGGGTGGGTGGGGACTGGTGAGCAGGCTGAACTGCTGACTTCTCAGTCCCTCCTGGGTCGTGGGCATCGCGATGACACAGCATTGACTGCTGCCGCCAAGGCGGGTGCAATGCAATTGGTTGTGGGGGAGGAGGGGCGCCATCACTCCATGATTGCCCTGCAGAGGGAGACCCAGGCCACAGGCTGGGGTGCTCCGTGATCACCCCAAAGAGGGAGGCCCAGGCTACCCGGCTGGCGGCAGTGGGCGGGGCCTCCCTCAGCGGGGCAATCCATTGCGGGGCTCCCAGGCTGCGCAAGGGAGCAGGCCGGGCTGAAGGACACGCCCCCCCCCCCCCCCCCGTGCACGAATTTCATGCACCGGGCCTCTAGTAAGTAATATAATAAATAATAAATAATAATAACAATAATAAACTCTGTTTCCCATACTTGCCACCATAAACCTACTTTCACCCACCCCTATATATTCTCATTGACTCACATTTTTTCAGAGAAGACACTGATGCTGCTTTCCCACCTCAGCTTTATTACGCTACATGAATAAATGCAACACATCACCTGCAAATAATTGATTGAACTTCGATGCCTTTCCCTCTCAGTGCAGCCAGTCTCTCTCTTAGGCCGGTATCCAGTGGGGCCATGTCTTTATGCATTATGCATCTCTGTGATTATGCATTAAATTCTTGAGAACTAGCAAGTGATACCAAAATTCTTCAAGCATGTTTGGTTATGCTAAATAATTGATTGCATCTATTATTTATAAAAGCTTACTTGCTGAAAGTTCAGACACAGGTTCTGCCAACCCATCTTCTCTATTAGATTTCAGCTTCCCCATATGAAGTCCAAAAACTCACCTATAGATCTCAGTCTTTAAAAGCTCCTAGGCAGGTGTGCTGATGAAGTCCTGCATTCCAGACAAGTGAGACTGGCTTTAAGCCAATAGACACCTGTACTGACCTCCTCCCACGGTCATGGGGCTAACGCTTGCCAAGGCTTTAAGCACCTGGGGAAACCAATTTCCAAGTTTATCGCCTCAGTAGCTGCCGTGTTCTAGATGATGAGTAGCTAGGGACCTTCTGGACCTGGATCAGTGTGATCATGTGATATGTTATAAGCCCACCCACTTTGTAAGTGGGAAGGGAATGTGAACAAAGAGAAATCGCGTGGCTGTCTGGAGAAAAAGACGGCACAGTGAGAACTTTTTTTGGTCTTTTGAAAAGTGTATTCCAGAGAAATGGTAAATAGACCAAGTCAGTGTAACTAGCATGTCCAACAAACAATTAATTAGTGATATATCAAAAAAAATACTTCTCCCCTGTTGTCCTTTTAAATTTTATTTTAGCCCTGACTGGTTTGGCTCAGTGGATAGAGCGTCGGCCTGCGGACTCAAGGGTCCCGGGTTCGATTCCAGCCAAGGGCATGTACCTTGGTTGCGGGCACATCCCCAGTGGGAGATGTGCAGGAGGCAGCTGATTGATGTTTCTCTCTCATTGATGTTTCTAACTCTCTATCCCTCTCCCTTCCTCTCTGTAAAAAGTCAATAAACTATATATTTCAAAAAAAAATTAAAAAAAATAAATTTTATTTTAATAGAGGAAGGTTGGTGTGAAAACTCAGCCTGTGATTTTTTCCAGCTCACGTTCGAACCCTGTGACTTTCCATCTCCTTAGGAAAGTCATCTCCTGTCACGTCCTCATGTCATTCGAAGTTGTACTGTGTCACAGTTTGGAAAATTAGAATGACCACCCCAAGATGAGAAATCAAAACCTGTGAACTTGATTTAATGTCAACCCTTTCCCCATTTCAAGCCTGCATCAAGCTAGGGGTCTAACCTGGGAAAGGTTGGTGGGTAGATGGTGCTTCTCTGTGATCTCTGCCTTTGGCTTATTTTCCTGCTGCAATCTGTTGCTAGCTAGTTTACTGAACCTCCAGGACTGG
>NW_005871060.1:4441794-4462120 GCF_000147115.1 Myotis lucifugus | reverse complement strand
TCAGCTGCCTCCTGCACACCCCTACTGGGGATGTGCCCACAACCAAGGTACATGCCCTTGACTGGAATCGAACCTGGGGCCCTTCAGTCCGCAGGCCGACGCTCTATCCACTGAGCCAAACCGGTTAGGGCCACCTCTAGCTTCTTACTGCTTGGGCGTCTCTGCCCCTCTAGGTGTCCTATGAGACAGGACTCACGCTGACCCCATACTAGCAGTCTTTTTTGAGTGACCACATTTGGTCCACAGGACACACTTTCCCCCCAAAACCCTACATGAGCACACTAGTGCCTGCAAGCCCCTTCCTCCTGTCACAGCCACTCTACGTGTTGGGGTGCAAATCTGGACCCATTATGCTAGCTGTTTTTTAAAATTCTCCAAGTGGTCTGCTTGAACCTGCTTCCCTGTGTTTGAGGTGAAGATACAGCTGTAGCCCCTTTCCTCAGGGGTATTAAGGGAGACTCGCACAGCTCATTAAGAGCTCCCTCAAAAGAGCACTCTGCCTGTCCTCCCACATCCTCCACCCTGATTCCTTTCATATCTCTGGTCTGGATGAGGTGCCCAAGAGTGGTGGAGCCAGTCTCGATCATTTTCTTTGTGAATTCTGTAGAAGGGGGTTTGTTTCAGTCATGTGGGACTCTGATATCTATCACATGGTGCCTCAGTGAAATAGAGGCAGAAAAAATCCCATTCTAGTATCTTATTCCATACAAAACAGAGATAGAGGTAAAAGGTGTGCATTTCAGTTATCTACTGCTGCCTAACACCCTGAAACCGAGTGGCTTAAAACAGCACCAATACATCATTGCTCGTGGGTCTGCGGTTGGCAGGCGGCGCCTCCGCTGGTTTCACCCGGGCTGGCTGCTGCAGCTGCATGGGGTGTCACTCACACGGCTGGCAGTGGTGCTGACTGTTGGCTGGGCGCCTCGCTTGTCATTTTCATGGTTCTCATTCCCTGGGAGGCTGACCCAGCTTCCTTTCATGGCGATCCAGGCAGTGTTTCAGGGACCAAAGCAGAAGCTCTAAGGCCTCTTGAGGCCTAAGCTCTGGAAATCACACAGCCTCGCTTGCATATATTCTGTTGGCTAAAGCAAAATGACAGGACCAGCCCGGAGTCGAGAGGTGGGAAAAAGAGCTACCCTTAGCATGTACGGTCTTGCTCTCCCAGTTCCCTACGGAGAATTCTGCTTGGACCAGCTCTGGTTCTAGACCAGTGGTTCTCAACCTTCCTAATGCCGCAACCCTTTAATACAGTTCCTCATGTTGTGGTGACCCCCAACCATAAAATTATTTTCGTTGCTACTTCATAACTGTAATTTTGCTACTGTTATGAATTGTAATGTAAATATCTGATATGCAGGATGTATTTTCATTGTTACAAATTGAACATAATTAAAGCATAGTGATTAATCACAAAACAATATGTAATTATATATGTGTTTTCCAATGGTCTTAGGCGACCCCTGTGAAAGGGTCATTCGACCCCCAAAGGGGTCGCGACCCACAGGTTGAGAACCGCTGCTGTAGATCCTTTCTGACCAGAGTGGAGTTAGGAGAGGAATTAAACGAGTCTCTGTTGGTTTGATTGGCTTACGTGTGGAAAGGCAGTAAGGAAGGGAAAAGAAAAGCTCCAGAGGCGAGAGGAGGGGGAGGAAAAGCAGAGCCAACCATGGCGGCTTGGGAAAAGCATCCCTTGGAATGGACCACAGGTTGGGAACTGGGTGCCCTTGATTTGGAGAAAAGAGGCCGGTTTTCCGTTCATGAAGGTACGACAGGTCCGTGTCTCTGTGTGAATCGGGGATGGGACCTTCTGGAGCTTATTGTTAAAATGGACCCCATCGTAGATTAGATTCCCCTTGGGGCCTGGCTTACGTGGACTCTATGGATGGTATACGGATACTGACTCCTCAAAGCCCAAGCCCAGTGCCGATGGCCTGTTCTTCCCCCTGACCCGCCGGACACACATCCCTCTCGCATCCCTTCTCTCCTGACTGAGCTCCCAGGGAAGGTGAGCAACCCAAGGAGAGGTGTGGGATCCTGGCCAAACAGTCCCTTCACGTGTGAGGTTTCAGGAAGAGGGGAGCAGGGAGAGCAAGGGAGCCCAGGCCATTGTTGGCTCTGCGGCTCTGCTCTGCTGTGGACTGCAGATTCACGGCCAGGGGTTTTCCTTTTTAAGCCATTTCTAAAGCCTTTAGGAATGATTTAAAATGGGGTTTTAAAAGTGTGAATGCTTTATGTGAGTGTATCTGGAAGTTGAAAGGGCCTGTGTCTCCCATCAAATGCCCTTGTGGGGGGGGGGGTGGGCGGTGGAGGCTGGTGGCCGTGGAAGGGCAGGTCATGTTGCTGAATTCAGCTGGCAAAGGTGAGCAGGCTCAGACAGCCGGTTGTTGAAGCTGAGAAGCACCCTTAGGGGGGAAGCTCAGAGACTTTACTTGGCTCAGATTTTAAACAAACACACAAAAGCTACAGAAGAATTTATTTTTCACTTTCAGAGAATAGGTATATGCTTGCCTTCAAGAGACTATTCCATGCTGAAAAATAAAAGCACTTTTAAAATTGTGCTTATTTTTATTATCAATCACTCTGTAATCCTTTTGTCCCCTTTAAAACCCTTGTCCAGCCCTGGTCTGTGTTGCTCAGTGGTTAGAGCAGCCGTGGGCAAACTACGGCCCGTTTGAAATGAATAAAACTAAAAAAAAAAAAGACCGTACCCTTTTATGTAATGATGTTTACTTTGAATTTATATTAGTTCACACAAACACTCCATCCATACTTTTGTTCCGGCCCTCTGGTCCAGTTTAAGAACCCATTGTGGCCCTCGAGTCAAAAAGTTTGCCCACCCCTGGGTTAGAGTGTCAGCTCCTGCACAGAAGGGTCAAGGGTTCGATTCCCGGTCAAGGGCACGTACCCGGGTTGCAGGTTCGACCCTTGGCCCTGGTTGGAGCACATGGGAGAGGCAACCAATGGATGTTTCTCTTCTCTCTTCCCCTCCTTCTTCTCCTCCCTCCCTCCCTTCACCCTCTCTAAAAAAATCAATGGGAAAATATCCTCAGGTGAGGATTAACAACAACAACAAAGAATAAAGGAAAATTTTATTTAAGAAAACAACAAAAAACCGTTGTTCACCTGAATCCTAAGCACTTTTCTTTCAGGAAACATCCGGCAGTAGACCCCGTAGAGCAGGTCTGGGTGAGTGTGGAGCATGCGCGGATCACTTCCCCCTTTCCCACAGCCCCGCAGCTGGCAGCTGGCGCAGCAGCAGGACCCGCAGGCCGTGCTGAACTGGTGACCACAACCTCACTGCGGAGAGGCTGCCGGTAGGGGGCGTTGTGTCCACACCGCCGGGCACCCACCCTTATGATGACACTACCAGGCTTCATAAATTGCTAGAAATTTAAAGCTGGAGGGGATATTAGAAACCATATCATCCACTGGTTTCCTTTTGCCCACGAGGAACCTGTGGTCCAGAGAGGGTAGTTAGTGGTGGAAGTGGGGCTGAAACACAGGCTCTTGACTTCCCTTCCATCCTCCTCCAACTCCCCTCACCCCCACCTCCACCCCCGTATTGTGATCTCAAATACCTTACCAGTGTATGGGGAACTATTAGAAAAGAACAGAAGATGGTAAGGTGCCTACTGCTGTTTGCCTGGGAAATCACATTTTGGGGCTTTTTACATTTGGCCTCAGAGGAACAGTCAACTCCTAACTAGTAGGGAAGAGGGGGGTGGGGAGAACTAGATAAGGAAGGTGAGGGGATTAGCAAAGAACATATATGCATACTCTGTGGACACGGACAATAGTTTGGTGAAGGCCAAGGGAGGGGGATGGAGGTGGGCAAAGGGGGGCAAAAGGGGGACACTTGCAATAATGTCAACATTAACATTTTTAAATTAAAAATTATTATAGTTAAAAATAGCACACTTGTGGGGGAAGTTACAATTTATCACAAATCACCAGAAGGTTACAATACTAAGAGAGGCAATATGTTAGTGCCAGTCCTCAGTTCTGTTATCACTTGCTGGGTGATCTTGGCCAAGTGTCTAAACTTCACTTTGCCTCATCTGTAAAATGGGGTAATCGTGTTAGTGACTAATGAGATGAGATAAGTGCTCACTTTAGGTTTTTGCATATTCTAAGGCCTCAATAAGTGCCAACAAAAACAGCAATAATAACAGTAGCAGCTATTTGGCATCTATAACTTCAACTGCAATGTAGTTGTGTCTCTTCTCCAATTGGATGTGTAGCTCTTTGGAGTAGCTTTTCTACCATCTACCAGTACCCTCTTCAGAACCAAAGTTGAACTAGCTAGGGTTAGGGAATAGGGGGTGGGTGTGGAGGGCTGGGTGGGGTGAGTGAGTGGCTATGTAGTCTATGCTTGTGAGTAAGAGAGAATTGAGTGAGGGAGGAAGCATGCTGGGTGCATTCTTCCCCAACTGGGGATCCTTCTTATAGGTAAAAAAATAAAGGCCAAGATGTGGATGACAACTTTTTTTAAAAAAGAGAAAATTTTGGCTATTTAAAAAAATGTATATTTTTATTGATTTCAGAGAGGAAGGGAAAGGGAGAGAGAGAGAGAGAGAGAGAAGCATCAATGATGAGAACCATTGATTGGCTGCCTCCTGCATGCCCCCCACTGGGGATGGAGTCCGCAACTCGTACATGTGCCCTGACTGGGAATCGAACTGTGACCTCCTGGTTCATAGATTGTCACTCAAACACTGAGCCATGCCAGTTGGGCATGGCCATTTTTATCAAGTAATTTGTGCAATGTTTAGCATTTAGTTTTTGCTGTTGCTGTTTTACACGTTTGGGTGATGCTTGTGTCCATTCTGTAACATGTTTCAAATACTTAAATTTTTATTGAGATATAATCCTATATAATAAAAGTGTAGTATGCAGAAGCATTGATCAGACCGTCAAACCTCTGGGAACGTAGGGGAGGGTGGAGGTAAGGGAGAGAGATCAACCAAAGGACTTGTATCATGCATCTAAGCCTAACCAATGGACACAGACACCAGGGGGGTGAGGGCATGAGTGGGTGGGGTGGGGGGGCAATGGGAGGATAAGGACACATATGTAAGACCTTAATCAATAAAGAAAAAAAAGGGTAGTATGCAAATTATCTTCTTGACTGGGAGTTCATCCAGGAGTTCTACCAGGGGGCGGGGCCGGCTGGGGGAAGGAAGGGAGTACCAGGCCGGCAGCTGGCAGCCGCCAGGAACTCTGCCAATGCACAAATTTTGTGCACTGGGCCTCTATTTGACATATAATATGTTAGTTTTAGGTGTACAACATAATGATTTAATATATGTGTACTAGGGCCCCAGTGCATGAATTCGTGCACCTTGAAAGGAACAGTGGGCCGAGAGGCTGCAGTGGGCACAGAGGCGGGTCTCGGCCCATCCTCCACGCCCCTGCCCGGCCCCTCCTGCTGCTGCCCCCAGTACCCGGTATGCCAGCAGCCCCACTCCCACCACCGCCACTCACACACACTGACGGCACCAGCCCCGCTTGCACCTGCAGCCAGCGCAGGCAGTGGGTGTGAGCGGGGCCGTCACTGGCAATGGGTGTGAGAGGTGGTTGCCAGCCCCAATTGCCCCTCAGGAGCAGGGGGAGATGGAGAAGCCCCGAGGGGCGATCGAGGCCGGCAACCACTGCTCGTACCCGCTGATGGCGCCAAGTGATTGGGGCCGGTGCCGAGCACTGGCAGCGGGTGCGAGCAGCAGCTCCAGCGCTGGCAATGGGTGCAAGCGGGGCCGGCGCCGGCAGCAGGTGTGAGCACTGTGTGGGACCCTGGTGCATGGGAGCAAAGAAATTTCAGTAACCACCAGAGGCTCGCCCTGATGACAGTGACCAGTGCCCTGCCTTGGTCGGGTGTCCCCGCTCACCTGCTCCGCCATCCCACCACAGCCGACACCTGCCATGTTCCGTGCACGCCCCCTGGTGGCCAGCGCATGTCATAGCGACCAGTTGTTCGGTTGTTCTGCCATTCGGTCTATTTGCATATTAGCCTTTTATTATATAGGATATTACGAAATGATCACCACAGTCAGTCTAGTTAGCATTCATCACCTCCCATACTTAATAATTTTTTTCTTGTGATGAGAACTTTTAAGATCTACTCTTTTAGTTACTCTCAAATGCACAATACAGTATTGTTAATTACAACTAACTTAACTCTCAAATACTTAAGTTTTGTTTCAGTGTGTTTACTCTCTTGTCTCGTCCAACACTTGTTTTCCTACCCAGCTCTCCTAGTCCATTATGCCATTGATAATCTGGACTTTGGTTCCTTCCTCTCTTTCCAGAGTCTGAACCAAGAGTTGTAAAATGCTTTGAGATTACACTATGTAAATGCTGTCTGAAAAGACAGGCACAATATAAATCAGAGATGGCCAGAAAGGCAAGCATGAAAATTGTGCCCTGATTTTTTTCCAGTAGCACACGATACAGCATTGATGAATTGCTGGGTATATTTGACAAATCTGGAATAGAGTTCATTGGAGAGCTGGGCAACTTAAAAATCAAGCTGCCTCCAGGAAAATTTATGAGGGGATTACTGTGTGCAGCCAACAGTAAACAGAGCACCAGGAACCCGGCTGAATTGATGAGGGGACCTGTTTCGGCTGAGCAGAACTTTCTTGAGTCAAAGTGACTTAGGGAGGAAATCATTTGTGATAAATAGAATGGATGAAAGAAATGAACATCCAGAATCTCTGGGGAATGGAACCAAATCCAAGGGCAATACTGTTTCCACTGCCATCATGGTCAAAAAAATCAGAACATGTTGTTCACACAAAAGGCCACACAAATAGAAAACAAACCTTGAGAAAGGATTCGGCCTCCCCGGTAATCACAGGAACGTAAAAGCACAACATCATGCAGTGCCAGTGAGCTGGTAAAACTAAGTTCTAATCGCAAAACCAAAACCTGGCAGGGCTTTGGAGAAAGCTCTCTGCTCATACTGACATTAATTAGTGCAATACTTCCGGGAAGCAACATGGCAAAGTGTAACGAGTCATAATGTAGCACATCCTCTGGCCTGCATTACATATTTTTGAGACCATATTCTGGAGAAATAACTCAAAAGAAGAACATGATGGGGGTTGGAGAGTGGACAGGAAAAAGAAAAAAAAATCTAAAAATGTTGAAATAAAAACATACTATGGGTGCAAATGAAATATATTAAGAATGATAAATGTGTGTATTATGAAAACAAGTAGAAATGTTGATATAAAATAATGCTAAGTAAAAAATAGCTGGGCTTAAGTTTTGTGAATACTGACTGTTGGTATTTTTTTTCCCTTTATTGAATAAGATATTACAAATATGTCCTTATCCCCCCAATGTCCCCTCATCCCCCCAATCCTGCCCTCACCCTCACCCCCTGTTGTCCACATCCATCACTTATGCTTATATGCATGCATACAAGTCCTTTGGTTGATCTTTCCCCCTAACCCCCACCCTCCCTGCTTTCCCTCCGAGTTTTGAGCATCTGATCGATGCTTCTCTGTCTCTACACCTGTTTTTGTTCATCGGTTTACGTTGTTCATTATAATCCACAAATGAGTGAGAGCATGTGATATTTACCTTTCTCTGACTGGCTTATTTCACTTAGCATAATACTCTCCAGCTCCATACATGCTGTTGCAAATGGTAGGAGTTCCTTCCTTTTTATAGCAGCATAGTATTCCATTGTGTAGATATAACATACTATGGGTGTAAATGAAATATAATATTATTAAGAATGATAAATGTATTATGAAAACAAGTAGAAATGTTGATATACAATAATGCTAAGTCAATAATAGCTGGGCTCAAATTTTGTGAATACTGACTGTCGGTATGTTTTTTTTAAACCCTAAGCAACAATGAAGCTAGAAAGAGATTATTCAGTTTTGTTATATGGCAGGGCAAAAAGTGAAGTAGATTTTCTGTTGCTTTGGTGTTTGTGTTTCTCTCTCATTACAAAATTGTTTTAAAACACAGTTTTAAAGGCTGCCCCCTGTATTGTACCTTATCAAGCGACACCTCCATCATGCAGTTTCTGACAGCCGCGCAGATGTTAAACACGATCTGCAGGAGCATAGAAACAGCGTCTCAGAGCTGCACACGTTCTCTGATTATCAGAGAGGGAACGTGGGATTGCCAAGAGTCTCGAGTGGTTGTAGGAGAAAATCATGCGGGGGTGGGATGGGGGGGAGCTCCCTGGTTGGCTCACGTGATGCCAGAGGCTTATCTCCATGGATCCGGCGCTGGGAAGTGAGGGAGGCCAGTGTGAGAGGGAGGAGGTAGGTGAAGTGGTAGGTCCCTTTTCTACTTCTGAGAACCTTCCCCCTTCATTAAGCCATTAATTTCAGCACCATAGGCCTCCTTGTCCTCTGGTCTGCTCCTTCTTGTCCCACAAGCTTGGACCCTCTGATAGTTATTTTTGCTATTCTATCCACCTCTCACAGCAACAGTAATCCTGATAAAATACGGTTACACATTTCCTCCATGTGGCCAGATGTTCTTCAGGGTTTAGGCACAGACTTCATTTTATTTAACAGTGGCCATTTTTCTTTTTGTCCTTGCGCCTGTGTAAGCAGCAAAGACACAGAATTTTGCTTCAATAGGCAGTTCAAAGTCAGAGTGTGGTGGGCCTGGGTCAACACCATTTGATTTCATTAGAAGATTAAATATGTGCCTGAGACCCAGCATCCCCCCCCCCCCGCCCGCCCCAGGTGCACACAAAATGCTTCATTAGCATGCGCTGGTCAGCAGAGGAGAGAATGGGCAGGGACTTCCCAGAATTTTCACCTGAGAAGTTGGTACAGAATTCTCAGGGAGGTTTCCAAATTCTTTCTTCCCTCTCCCATATTTTTCTTCCCTCTTTTCCCCTCCACAAATTAGAGGCTTTCAAGCTTATGGGTAATGTTTTTTTGAGCATATGCTATGCATCAGGCATGCTTACTTATATTACCGTATTTACTCTTTACAAACACCCTGTGAGGTAGATGGTACAGTAATTATCCCCACTTGATGCTGAGGAAACAGGCACAGAAAGCCGGAGTGGCTTGTCCAAGTTCATGACATGATAGAACCAACCTCAAGCCCAAGCAGGTGGCCCAAGGTGCAGGCTCCTGGCCACTGAGCTACCCTGCCTCATGACAGTGAACCAGATGTACTTTCACATGCTCTGGGAAGAGAAGATCAAAGTCCGAGTGAGGTGTGTGTGTGTGTGTGCTAGTGCGTGTGCGTGTGTGTGTGCTATTGTTCTGTCATTTACTCTGTGATTACACCAGTTTGCCTACCGGCTCCATTTCTCAGTTCTTTCATTTCTAAAATTGCAAGAACATTAATAGCACTTAGCTGCCTAGAGGGTTGTTGTGATGATTAAATGTGCTAATAAAGTCCTTGGAACAGCGGCTGGCGCATGGTTATTTCACACCAGCCATTATCATCATTGCCATCACTCATGCCGGCATTTGGGAAGCACTGCTCCCCCTCTGTCCGCTGAACTGGTGGTGATGAAAATAGCATTTCCAACAAGCTCCCGGGAGCCACAGCTTGAGAACCACCGCGGGAGATTCCAGAAGCTCCCCTTTCCTAGTAGCTTGGGTTCCATTTCTTCCCCTGAGCTCTGTCCCTATAATACTTGCACTTCCTGTCTTTACTTAGACCGAGGGGACCCAGCTTACAGGGCTGTCAATAATCAGTGAAAAGCATGCCCTCTGAGCCTCGCCAGGAGCCTGGGTTTCAGCAGGGTCGGACAGGGAAGTTTCAGCCAGAGGAAGACGCAAGCTGGTGAGAAGACTGGACTAGCACATGCTGTATGCAGGGCAGGCCCAGAGAGCCACCTGGCAGAGTGGCTGCGTGAATAAAAACAGCAGATGATTTGGGGAAGTCATAGGAGGGGAGAGAAAAGAATCTTGTTCCCTGGAAGAAAATGTCCTTTGAGCAGAGATGGAGGTGATGAAAGAGAGGAGAAGAGAGAGGGACCCTAATTACAGCATTCGTGATAGGAATTGTGGGTTTGTAGGAAGCAAAAGCTGGATGCTGCACGTTTGCAAGTTGGTCTGATACAGGGAGATGACAGCTTATCTTTTTCAAAGTAACTGGTTATATTGCACAAAGAGAAGTGGGAATTGTAGTCATTTTCCTACCACTGGGGAGGGAAGGGAGTGAGGGGTAAATTGGGCTATTTGGGGTCCTTATATTTGTGTGGCTGTGGGGGTCTGAATTCTCTCCAGCGCACTCTCTGCCTTAGGGGGGAGAGCGTGACAGGGCTCCCCGTCCAGGACTCCAAACCCTCCTCGGAGCTGCACCGCCTCCTAGTAACTGGAGAGGCTTCTTGCCCAATGCAGACAAGCTCTGACAATAGGTTCCACTTCTAGGCTGCAAGAGCAGAGCTGGCGTGTGACTCCAAGTCCAGGTCCACGTGCCCCCTGGATTCATTCAGTCAAAGCTCTTAGTTGCTGCAACTGTGCTGGTGGCTGTTTCTGGGGATCCCAGAGCCCCAGGCGCTGTCATGAGGTGGCTCACAGCAAGTCTCATTGCACCGAGGCAGGAAGGCTGTGAGAAAGTTACCTCTGGGGGGAGGGAGAAGGCGTGCGCTGGTGCTCTTGTCAGGTGGCCTGCTCTGTGCTCAGTCCCTGCAGGCTCTCAAAGCTGTGCTGGGCAGGCTGCACCTGTGTCAGCCAGGCCTTGGCCCAGCAGCTGCCTCCTGCACCGTGGGTTCCTGACAAAAGGCAAAATAATTGCTGCTTCCAGCTACGACCAGCTGGCTGCAGGGAGAAGTCACCGGGGAGACTTTGGCTGTATCCTCCACATCCTCCATCTCCAGCTTCTGCTCTCAAGAGCGGCAGACTTGGTTGGTCCTCTTCATAGCAGTCACAGAGTTGAAAATCACAATGAAACGAAAGGAATGGGAAAGCCCTAAAACCTCCTAAGGGGCTAGAGCATCCCAGTCTGGTCATTAGTTGATGGGTCTGGGGGCCTTCTTGCACCCCAAGAAGGAAGGCTTGGCTTGCTTTGAGGAACCTTCCCTTGGAGAAGCACTATTTCAAGAGAGTAAGCTCTTTGTGGATACTTGAAATTCTTTCTCCTAAACATATCCCTTCCACTTGCCCCCCTTTCATTCATTCCAAGAATGTTCCCTGTTCCATTGACCAGCCTTTCTTTCCTCAGACCTGTTGGGTGCAGAGCTGTGAGCTGGTACTCTTGGAGGTGGGGTGGGATCCAGAGCTGACCGCTGCTCTCAGGGAGCTTACCCTTGTGCTCATCAGACGAGGTATAAATACAAGAAAGAATAACTGACTGGGATCCCCTGTAATCCTAACATGGTGCTCCACAGCCAGCCACCCAACCTCCAGCGCTGGCCCAGCCTCCCCTGCTCCCCCAGCCCTCTTGGCTCTCCTCAGCATCCGAGGTACAGCTTCTCCTCTCTTCTGGGAAACCCTGCCTCACTCTTCCAGCCTCAGACGAATCCCTCTGCCTTCTGAGCAACAACCTAC
Organism: Myotis lucifugus; assembly: GCF_000147115.1. Taxonomy (NCBI): domain Eukaryota; kingdom Metazoa; phylum Chordata; class Mammalia; order Chiroptera; family Vespertilionidae; genus Myotis; species Myotis lucifugus. The sequence goes on along the minus strand of NW_005871060.1, from coordinate 4,450,628 downwards.
TCATCTTCACAGATTTGGCAATTCATCTAAGCCTTTGGGATAGATCCCTCTGGGTGACTTGGATTCTTTCATGTAGGTGGTGGAGTGTCAGCTTCAGGGGGCTCCTTCACTTATGAGGTGGACTGGTGAGGTTTCTTAGGAAGAGCCATCCATGGTTGCCTTGGCCACACAGAACTTCTGGCCCTTCTCTAAGCACCTCCCTCCTTTCTCCCTCCCCTCCGCCCGGGAAACTCCAATTCCTTCTCCACATCCCAGGTCAGAAACCACATCCTCCTTGCAGCCTTCCTACTCCTCCAGACAGGCACAGTCACTACTGCCCGTAGCTTTTCATTTCCCTTGTGATTTGGCGTCTTAATCCTGCGACCCCGAGGGTCTCACCTTCAGAGATAAAATCCCCCTCAGTATGTCTTCTCAGGGTCAGAGCTTTTAGCGCCGTGCTGGAGTCAGGTCCCCTTGGAGACCCTCACACTTGTGTTTGTTGGGAAATAACTGGCTTTATTTTGACTTAAAAGACTGTTTCTCAGAGACGCAAGTCTTGGCTTGAGATGTGCCCTTTAGCATTGACCTTCCTGGGCACTGGGGATGGGAATAGTCTTCACTCGGGAAGCTGGGGCTTCTGCTCTCCCAGTAGTTGGGGAAGTGTCTTAGGCACGGGAACTGCTGTAAATGGGAATAATGAGCAGCGGTTCTCAACCTTGCCTACACTTTCTAATCACCTGGGGAGCTTTCAAGCACCAACGGCGGGCCCCACCCCCGAGGCCTGATTGAACTGCTCCGGGTGCAGCCCGGGCTCCGGCTGCTGAAGCGAAGCGTCCTGGGTGACTGATGAGCCGCCCAGGTTGGGAGCACTGCTCAGACGGGCTGCCCAGTGACCATCTGCAGGAGGGAGGAGACCCTTAGTTGGTCACTCTGGGGGCACATGCAATGCCAGGGAAGAATTGTGAGAACTAAAATATGTTCTTTAAAGGGGGAAAAGGATAGGTAGGCCAAAACAAGTAAACTCAGGTGGATGACTCTTAAATGGCCCAAACTACTGGCCTAGCTGAAGACAAGAAAGATGCAGAGTTGACAAGGGAGACAGAAGCCTTACTCATCGGAAAGCTCAGGGCCAAAGAGGGGAGGCCCAGAGAAGCTGGACCTTCCCAGACCCGGTGAAACACCAGGTGCGAAGGGATTTACCTGTGAAGTCAGAATGGTTTGGACTCACTGTCAGTGAGGGGTCCAAGGGGCAGGTGGGAAAGACCATGACGTCTCAAAAGAACCTAAAAGAAACCAAAGCCTGGAGCAGCCCCTTCCCTGGGAGGTGGAAGGAAGAATGTTCACAGAGGCTGGGGTGCTTGGGTGGGCCTTAGCCCCTGACTTGGGGAGACCATAACCCAGGGATGGGGCCTGCACGCTCACAGTGGGTGAGGCCGAGTGCCTCTCTGAGCATTTGAAACATGTTCAACTCCGCAGCTGGTGGGCAAGGGTGCTCACTTTGCTCTGTGTGGATGGCGTCCCTGCGTGCACCCTTTCAGGGACAATGCAGGCTGGACCCTCTGCAGTTGGGCAGTGCTGTGGCCTTGTCCACGGCCTGTCACTGTTGTACCCAAGTCCCCACGCCCCATAGTCTAGTTCAGGTTTCACTTGAATCGCCGAGGGGGAGAAGTTCAGAATCTGAGTCTGTCTGATGGGGCCTCACTTGGGTGTAAACCCAGGAGCCTCCAGGTGTGAGACGGGGTGGCCCCCACACACGTATTTTGCCCTGTGATGACTGTACAGATAAACAGACCCCCTCTATTAGAGGCGGGACAGCCTCCACCCTGCCGGGTGAGCCAGGCAGCAGTGATGGGTGCCCTCCAGAACTCTGACAATGCAGAGGAAAAAGAAGAGCTCTCGTTCCCTTACCTTGACCAACCAAGATAGATTTTGTGGCAGCTCCTGGAGGAAGGAACAGAATGTGTGTGACAGGAACCGGCCAAGAGGCAAAGGCTTCCTCCAGCCCAGCGCCTGTCAAACTGCAGATCGCACCCTGTTGGCGGGTGTGCAACACTGTGGTTTGGATCATGACCAGCACTTAAAAGATAATAGAATAGAACAAAAATATCAGAGCATTGCGTAGAGTAAGGAGTAAGGACTGTGTTATGAAAATGTTATTTGTTCTACTCGTGTTTAGGCTGCAGTGTGAAATATATTTTGCAGATCTCTATTAAAAAACAAGAAAGAGGGTAAAGATAGTCTTTTCAATGGCCAGGTCCGGGTCACTCATTTGCCCAGCTGGGAAAATCCTGTTAGCCTCGCTGTAAAAATTCAAGGTTATTTTTCAGTAACAAGTGGGCTGGTGGCAGAGAGTAGTTGCGTGTGCCTCTTTAAGAGCCTCAGGAAGGATGCTCTGTGCTCAGCTCACACAGGGTGTCCAGGGATTCGGCTCAGAGGCCCTCCAGGTGCCTTTTCCTCCCTTCTATTCCGTGACTCACCTTGTCACTTGAATTGCTATTCCCCTTAGTCACACCTTCTTTCCAGGGCTTTATTTTCATAAGGTATCATGTCTCAAAATTTTCATGGATGAGCTAAAGCATCACAGAAACAAAGGGGAAAAAAATACATCCATGCCATCCAAAGCTGTCATTTTCGTGTGTGTGTGTGTGTGTTTTAACAAGACAAAGGGTGCCATCGAGGTACTGTGAGTAGTTGATAGTGAAGTGAAAAGAAAACCAGGTATGGGTTTCACCTTCAGAAAGTTCATATTGGCCGACAGGAGTGATAGCTTTTTGGGGTTTGAAATGAATTCAATGTTTTATTCTAAACATCAAAAGCCTTTGCCCTTGAGCCCCTTCGACTTGGAGGCAAGCCTAACATCATCCACACTGCATGTGAAACAGAAAGATTGATTTGTTTCTAAAGCTCAGGGAAGTTATTTTTTTAAAGCAATAAAATATTCTAAGGTCTTGACATAGGTCACAAGAAAAGTTTGCCCTGATTGTGGAACTATTCTGGCTGGGTTTTTCTTTTTTCTTGTCTTTGGCCTTCAAGAAACCCCACTTGAATTAATTCTTCCCAATTATTATCCTAAATATGAGCGCACAATCTGAGATGTAAACAAAATCTGCCCACGGTTTCCCTTGTATGGGGGAGGGTGAAAATTCCCCCTTGGTTATTATCTGTAAGCTCATTAGAAAAGAAACGCCACGCGTGGTTTCTCTGAGGCAGCGCGGCCCACTGCAGCCGGGAGGACAGGCTCTGGGGCCAGAAAGTCTGGCTTCTTATCTTCCTGCTGCCACTGGCTACTGCCGCCACCTACAGTCACAGTAACAGCTGTTGGAAGTGAGGCCCCTGACAGGCCTCATCTTTAATGCCAAAACCCATCCTTCCGGGTTTGTTTTGTTCTCCCCATTTTACAGGTGAAGAAACTGACTCAGAAAGTATCAGAGAAACCTTGCGTGTGTATCTTTTCCTTTATTTTTTGTCTGATCTTGTCTTAACCACTTATGTTAGGGCTGACTTATTGGTAGGCAGGAAAGAGAACTCTGCATGTATTTAATTTGAATCACTTTTATTTGTTTTAAAATATATTTTATTGACGGAGAGAGAGATAGAGACATCGATAAGGAGAGAGAATCATTGATAGGCTGCCTCCTGCACACCCCCCACTGGGGATCAAGCCTGAATCCCAGGCATATGCCCTGAGTGGGAATCGAACCGTGACTTTCTGGTTCATAGGTTGATGTTCAACCACTGAGCCATGCTGGCCGGGCTAATCACCTTATTCTAAAAAAAATATTTGTTATTGATTTTTAGAGAGAGACAAAGGGAGAAAGAGAGAGATAAACATTGTTGTGAGGGTGAAACATGGATCGGTTGCCTCCTGCATGCCCCCTACTAGGGATCAAGCCCGAAACCCTGGCATGTGCTCTGACCAGGAATCAAACACTGGCAACCTTTCAGTGCACGGATGACACCCAACCAACTGAGCCTCACAGGCCAGGGCTTGAATCACTTCAGTGTCATAAAGCCAGCACAAAGCAAGGTGTAGCCCTTCTTTTCTCCTGCTGGCCCTCTGCATTCTGATTCTGAAGTTTCGTTGGTGCCTGCGTGTGTGATGCAAAAGAAGAAAGATGAAATTTAATATTTGTGTATTGCTCTCAGTGACATTTATTCTCCCCAAACTTTTAATGTGAACATTTTCAAACACGGGATTTTAAAGAATAATATTTGAACACCTGCATATCTACTATGAGATTCAACAGTTATTAACATTTTACCATATTTGCTTTACCTATTTATAATTTTTTTCTTAGTCATTTAAAAGTAAGTGGCAGATGTTGGGGTCCTTTATTCCTAAATAATTCCATGCATCCCCTAAAAATAAGGACATTATCATGACAAATAATAATCTAATGTCTAGTTTATATTCAAAGTTTCTCCCATTGTCCTCAAAATATCTTTTACACATGATTTTTTTGGCATGAGGATTTAATCAAGCTTATTGCATTGCGTTTGATTATTTGTTCTCACTGTCTTGAGAACAGACCCTCACCTTTGACAATGACTCTTTGAAGAGATCAGGGCCGTTTTCTGCAGTGTCCCACATTTTAGATTGATTGTTTTTTCCCCTCTATTTTCTATAAATTGGGAGCTAGGTCTAAAAGCTTATTCAAAGTTAAGCATATTTGGCAAGAAGGCCTCACATGTACTTCATTTTTGTCATATCAAAAGGCAGCTACTGCTTGGCCAGTGTGCTCAGTGGTTATAGCGTCGGCCTGTGCACCAAAGGGTCGAGGGTTCAATTCCAAGTCAAGGGTACATACCTGGGTTAAAGGTTTGATCCCAGGCCCAGTCGGGAGGTAACCCATCGATGAGAGAGACATTCTCCCTCTTCCTCTCTCCCTTCCACTCTCTCCAAAAATTAATGGAAAAATATCCTTGGGTGAGGATTAACAAAAACAGCTAAAGCAATTACTTTCCAGTTCCTCCACTCACTATTTCTAATGCTGAGTTTCACCTCTTGGTTAAGTGCTCCATTGTAAATTCTGTTTTCCTCTTCACAGTTCGTAAGCAACTGGGGGGAAGGGAGTGATGCTTTGACACGGTGGGGAAATCCTGCTTCCCAGCAATCTTTTGACCTGATGATTTTAGCATGTGTTAGTTTGCTTGGGCTGCAGTAACAATGCACCACAGCCTTCAGCAACTCAGCGTTTTTGTATTTCAGTTTTAGAGACTAGAACAGGGGTCCTCAAACTTTTTAAACAGGGGGCCAGTTCACTGTCCCTCAGACCGTTGGAGGGCCGGACTATAGTTTTAAAAAAAACTATGAACAAATTCCTATGCACACTGCACATATCTTATTTTGAAGTAAAAAAACAAAACAGGAACAAATACAATATTTGTATTTGCATGTGGCCCGCGGGCCGTAGTTTGAGGACCCCTGGACTAGAAGCCTGAGATCAAGGTGTCTGCAGGGTTGGCTTCTTTTGGGGGAGGATTCTGTTCCAAGGCCTCTCTCCGTGGCTTGTAGATGGCTGTCTTTCTGTGTCATAATCTCCTCTAGGTGTGCCTGTGCCCAAATTTCCTCTTCATATGGGATTAGGACCTTCCTGTTAAACTTTATTCTGTCTTCACATAAAATGACATTCTGCAGCACAGGGGTTAGGACTTCAACATATGGATTTTGGGGGACACAATTCAACCTGTAACAACATCCATTCCTGACTCTTGCCATAATCCATTCTTTATGGGGGTCTCGGGTTGGGTTCTCAGGGAAACAGATTCTGAGATGCAGATTTGTGTGCTGGTGTATCAGGGACCATGTTTGGTGACACCTGGGAGAGACTAAGAGCAGCAGGTTGGGCTGAGAGAGAAGTCGAACTGCAATGCAGTTGTAACAAAGGCCTCGGCCTACGCTGCAGGCAGCTCTGGAAGGGGATGATCCTTCAGAGATGTTGCAAATTGAGGCAAAGGACTAGGTCTTTGTACCTCTTTATCAAATAAGCATTGGATGCAGGGTGCCCCAGGGAGGGACAAAACCTTGGGCAGGGCAGCTTCCTTCCATGGAGGGCAATGCCTGGGAGACTCAGATGTGACCTGTTTGGTACCAACAGTGCCAGCAGTTGGGGAAATGAGTGTGTGGGTCCTAGAGGGAGGCTTGAGGCAGGTGTCTGGATGCCTAAGGATTACAGAAGGGTGATTTCCCCCCAAATCTACATTTATTAGCTGGCACTCTTACAAAAAGAAAAGCTTTCCCTCATCAACTGGAAATGAATTATAGTTCTTTCTAAAAAGACAGGGTGGATGCACCACGGTTTTTTATCCACTTGTCTTCTGATGGGCACTTGGGCTGTTTCCAAATCTCGGCTATTGTAAATAACGCTGCAATGAATATAGGGGTGCCTACATTCTTTCTGATTGGTGTTTCGGTTTTCTTAGGATATACTCCTAGAAGTGGGATTACTGGGTCAAATGGGAGTTCCATATTTAATTTTTTGAGGAAACTCCATATTGTTTTCCACAGTGGCTGCACCAGTCTGCATTCCCACCAGCAGTGCACGAGGGTTCCCTTCCCTCCACATCCTTGCCAATACTATTGTTTGTTGATTTATTGATGATAGCCATTCTGACAGGTGTTAGGTGATAGCTCATTGTGGTTTTATTTTGCATTTCTCTGATGGTTAGAAACGTTGAGCATCTTTTCATGTCTTTTGGCCTTCTGTATGTCGTCTTTGGAGAAGTGTCTATTCAGGTCCTCTGCCCAATTTTTAGTTGGATTGTTTGTTTTTTCTGGTGTTGATTTTTATAAGTTTTTTATAAAAAGCTCTGGTACACAGTAGAATACTATTCAGCTGTAAAAAAAAGAAGGAAATCTTACCTTTGTGACAGCATAGATGGGGCTGGATTGTATTATGCTAAGTGAAATAAGCCAGTCAGAGAAAGACAAGTACCATATGATCACTGACATGTGGAATCTGATGAACCAAAAAACCCCTAATGAACAAACTAGAAACAGACTCAGATACAGAGAACAGACTGACAGCTGCCAGAGGGGAGGGGGGTTAGGGGACTGGGTGAAAAAGGTGAAAGGATTAAGCAGGAAAAAAACAACAAACCAAACTCATAGACACAGACAGTAGTGTGGCGATTACCAGAGGGAAAGCTGGAGGTAGGGGCGGGCGTTGGAGGGGAAAGGGGATAAATAGTGATGGAAGGAGACTTGACTTGGGGTGGTGAACACACAATACAATATACCAGTGGTTTTCAACCTTTTTCATCTCAACTACTAAAATTCTGCGGTACACACAAAATATATTTTTTTGCTGATCTGACAAAAAATAGGCATGTTTTTGATTCATTCACACCAGAAGGCTATCATTGCATTGGCTGTTGTCATTTTTTTATTTGACAATCCAAAGGAAAAGAGGTCAGTGCCCCCTGACTAGTCAGGTACCACATGCTTTAAAATTTCTTGCAGCACACCAGTTGAAAATCACTGCACTATGCAGATGATGTATTATAGAATTGCATACCTGAAATCTGTATAATTTTATTAACCAATGTCACCCCAAATAAATTTAATTAAAAAAAAGACAAAGTGAATGCTTAAATCTTTTCCCTCCACCAATTTTCCAGGTAAGGAGTTGATATCATTCAACTGTTCTCAGGGTCACATATACTTTTGCTATTGAGGGCCTTTTCCACCATAAAAAATCTAGAAATTATATTTTCAGCTGTGTTGGTATAAATGTAACCTAGGCTGGATTTATTATTATCTATTTATTATCATATTCATTTACTTTTCTTCTGAAGATAACATACTATGGGCTCTCGGTGCTGTGTCTCCTGTGCCTGTGCCATTAGCTCCAGATCAGGAGCCCAGCAGGTAGTAAACGAACAGGGTTGATTATGTGTGTGTGTGTGTGTGTGGTGAATGGGATGACCATCTAAAGGGAAGGGACATTTAGGTCCAGCAGAAAATTTCCATGTAGGAAAGGGAGGTGGCTGGGTGTTACCAGATGTTTTCACTTTTTCAGGAGAAACCAGAAATAGAGATTTTAAAATTTGAAATCATCTATTTTTAATTGTTGGCTCAGTTTTTTTAAAAACCTGTGTCCAATTACAGCCCGAGGGCTGCCTGTCTGAGGAGCTGGAGGCCGTGAGGATCCTCAGGGAGGGCTGCTGACCATTTCCGTACTCAGTACCTTGCAGAAAGCCCGGCACATGGAATGTGCACATACATACTTGCTGAGGAACGAATGAATGAATAACGACATTTTACTAAGGCAACTTATTAAAATTAGGTTGGATTTTATGCATCAAGACCAATGAAGACCAGAAAACTAGGTACCGGATTGTGCTGCAAAGAAAACAAAACTGCCTTGGGTTTTTCACAGCAACTTAGAGACGTGGCAGGAATAAAAATGTGTGGTGAAAACCCTTGAAGCCAGTTTGTGAACTAGGTCAGGCTGCCTCAGGATGCTTTCACTAATCAGAGACTCAAAGGGGGTTTCGTGATAGAATGCAGTATTATTATATTTTTGACTTTTTTAAAAATTTAAGGCAGAAATATTATTGTGGTGGAAAACACACACACACAATCTTGCAAAGACTGTTTTGTCATTTTTTCCTTGGGGGGAACCAGAAATTCCTCACTGGTGAACATTTTTCATCTCTACCTTCTTCTTGGTTGCTCTATGGCAGAAGTTTGGTCAGAATCCACTGAGTTCATGTTGAGGCCCAGGGAGGACCCTGTCTGGTCAGACGAGAAGGGGAGGAGGGTAAGAAGAGTCTTGAAGAGAAATGGGGACGGAGAGAAAGCAGAGCCTCCTAGAGGCTTTCTCTCAAATTTTCACGATAATTCCCAGCTC